>NC_067138.1:12928574-13255241 GCF_903995435.1 Acomys russatus
GCAACATAGAAAACACAATAGGTCCTCAAAAATGTTAATACTTGACTGAGTAAACGAATAAATGTGGAATGGAGAATTGATCTATTCAATATTTGGTTACCTAAAGACATTTATATAGGAATTGTGCTCAAGCAAATATGCTGAATTAGCTTCTGTTAATGTACCATGATGTATCTTCCCTGAGAATTCTCTGTTAACCATGATGTTGGCTTTGATGCTAATCTTTCTTTAGAATCATACTAATGATTATTATTAGTTAGACTGAGACATATGTCAACTTTGTGAGCCAGCACATACATCACAGAAAATAGAATATCCATGATTGATGGAGGCTTTTCCAACTTTCTAAAGGAAGGTGTCTAGACCTTTAACAGAACTATTTTTGCATCATAAAAATTTCTGAAAGCATTAGAGGAATTGTCTGTGGAATTATTTTTTGTATGCAGTACAATGACTAACAAACAAGTTTGCTTATTTAATGAACCAAAATACTTTGACTTAATATATTTAGTTCTATTTCACCATGAGCAAGTAATCTTTCACCTTACAATGAATGGGTCAGAATTGGCAAGACTCTTACATGATAGCTTTGTGATGCATATTTCAGCTAATGGACCACACAATTAAGATGACCAATTGCTAATGTGGTTGGAGAAATTCCAAGAACTCTGATATGAAGGCTACCAATTCCAGTGAACTTTCTACTGCTAGACAAGGGGAGTAATGATTCTTTTCATTGGCTTTATTGAGAGTCTTCAACAATTTAAAAAATATTTCCATTCATATGGAAAGAAATATTATTATATCTACTTGCTCAATATAGTTCAGAAAATGAAAGAGACATAGCTCATCTCTAAATATCATAGTTCCATTTGGCATTTCGTTTTGTAATAGTACTTATATAATTATATTTTATATCACAATATTGAGTGTATATAAATGAATTCACAATATATTGATTTTTTTTTGCCAAGGATTAATAAATAATCAAAATTTAGGCGAAAGGCAAGGGTAATATACCCAGATGAGTCAATTCATTTTAGATATACAATGTTGGTAGGTAATAAAGCAGGTTTCTCATAATTATGCCATTTTATTCTTCGTAACTTTCACTGCAGGATTTTTACTTGGTGCTCAATAAATGTTTATAGAACTAGATTGAATCATCAATAACATAGTCACAGTAAAATATTATTTTAAAAGGCATAGTTCCAGTACTGACTTCAACATAAGTGTTTTAAATCATATAATTTATCTTTGACTCTCTTGTACTAAGCAAGGATTATAATATTTAATTTTTAGTCAGTTTATGTTAATTAAAAGAATGCATGAGCAATTCTCCACATTTTAATTACCTGTGAGTCAAAGTTATTAATTTGTTAACGTGTATTATTCCAAAATAAAAAAATAAAAGAAGAATTTATTATAATATCTGTTTAGTTCCCTTATATTTAAAATAGTGAGAACTTTAAAACGTTATTCATTTTGTGTTGTTTCTTTTCTCTTAATATGAACTTTCAAAAACATAAATAAATGTTATAGAACATACACAGGTTAACTTATTTTACCTCAGTTATTCAGAAGAGCTTAATGACATAAATTCTAGGGCTCTTCCTTCAGCTTGGTGAGAAAAACATATGCTGAAGCTGAATAGGAACAGAAACATGAAGTCTTTGGTTTGTGAGTGTAGGAGAAATTATATCTAAAAGAAATTCCCCTGTTAATCTTGGTAAGAACATTATAAACTTTGGACTTGGAAGGCAGAAGCAAGAAGAGCCAGCTGTGGTGGTCTGAGCAGGAATGGTAACTCATATATTTCAATACCTGGTTATCAGCAAGTGGCACTACTTGCTGGAGTAGGAAGTGTGTCACTGGGGATGGACTTTGAGGTTTCAGCTACTCCAGCAAACCCAGTGTCTCTTCCTGCTGCCATCCAACCCAGATGTAAACTGTGGCTTCTTTTCTAGCACTCTTCCTGCCTGCATGGTGCCATGCTTCCTGCCATAATGATAATGGAGTAAACCTCTAAAATTATAAACCAGGCCCAATTAAATGTTTTCTTTTATAAGAGTTGCAATGGTCATGGTATCTCTTCACAGTAATAGAAATTCAAATTAAGATACCAGATTAGGCTATGCTGAAAATTCGGCTGGTTTTAATAAAACAATGGCCAGAGATGCAGCAAAGTGTTAAATGCACCTTTGTTTGCTGGTTTACATAAGGCCCTGTGTTGGGGGGGGGGGGGTCACAACATCTGCAAAAACAATGGATCACCCAACTAGGCAACCAACCATCTACCAACCAATCCAACCAACCAAGGTAAAAACTCACAGGCAAGGGAACTTGCCTATTTTGGTGACACCTGGGGAGGTGGAGAGTAGCTTCTCAGAATGAAGTCCTTATGATTGCTTGCTCACACAAGTCCAGGATTCTAATTTGTAAAACCTGGGACCCCAGAGAAATTGAAAACCTCAAAGTTAAATTTTAGTAGTCGCAGTGTATTGGAATATCCTAACTGTAGCAGAAGCACACAAAACCTGATTGGGAAGGAATCATTTTTAGCTTAGGCCTTTGCATTCATCTCTAGCCTAGTTCATCAAATATGCTTGCATGTATGTCTGCATGAGGCTGCTGACTCCCTGGAACTCGAGTTACAGTGCCTGGTGGGTGCTGGGACTTGAATACTGAAATAGTAGCTTGTGTTTTTAGCCACTGTGCCATCTCCCTAGACTATAGGAAACAGAATTGTGTTTTCATCGACTATTTCTCTGACGTGTAGTCCTTAGTAAGTGCTCCTAAACTCAGTAAATTTTATTATTATTCAATCATCAAGCTTAGATATACAAATTTTAGAGTGTGATGATTGGTAAAATAATGTGTAAAATATTCTAGTGTTGACACTGAGACTATCTAGGAATGCTAATGTAGTGTCCCTGAGTCTCAAGAGCAACATGCCAGAAATTTTAAATTTTAACTGTTTTTTGATGTATTGTCTAAATTGCTTCATTGTTGATGAATACATGTATTTTTTTTTTTAAAGATGTTATAAGAGATTCTTCACAATGGCTGTGCCCAGAGTATATGGTGTTTGGGTACTGGGAGGTTAAGCTCAGTAACTGTGGAGTGATTGTGACTGAGCTGATGACTGTAAAATGTCCTTTTCTATGTTTCTCCAGTGAATGTTGGGACTTTCCACCTCTTGAGCAGGGCTTCCAGGTCCAAGGGACACAAGATACCAGCCTCTGGTCCACTGCTCTACCCACCTTCTAGAGGAGAGCTGCTGACACCCCAAAGACACAGCCTTCAGCTCTTGGTGAGCATAGGGACTACGCTCCTCAAAGAGGAGGGCTCCTAGGCTCCAAGATCAACCAGCATCAGGCCCCCTAGCTTTACCTGAATTTCTGACGGGGCTTCTGGGCCCAAGGAACACAGGATCCCAGCCTCCAGTCCAGGACCCATCCCATTTTTTTGAGGATACCAGCCAGATCTCAGGATCATTCCAGGTTAGATGACTCCCACAGACTCTAAGCCCCGTCTGTTGGTTCAACTGGAAGATAGCTAGCAGAGTCATACCAACCTCTGGCCACAGCTATACTCACCATTCTGAGGAGGACTGTTGGATATAAGGAATATCTAGTATCCAGCCCAGGGCTCTTCCTGTCTTAATGAGAGGTCTGTTAAGCACCAGAAACAACCACCCACTCCAGGAACAGCCATATGGCTAAAGGCCAGTGTTAGAACACAATCAATAAGATCCAGGGACATATGATACCACCAGTACCCAGCTACCCTACTACAGCAAGCCATGGATATCCTACCACAACTGAAACACAAGAAAATGACCTTAAATCTGTTCTTAGAAAGATGATAGAGGACTTTAAAAAGGAAACAAAAAATCTCTTAAAGATACACAGGAAAATATAATCAAACAGATAGAAGAAACAAATGAGTCCCTTAAGGAAATACAGGAAAATAAAATCAAACAGGTAAAGGAAATGAATAAAATGGTTAAAGACTTGAAAATGGAAATAGAAACAATAAATAAAGCACAGACTTAAGAAATCCTAGAGATGCAAAACTTAGGGGAGAGAACATAAACTTCAGAGGTAAGCATTACCAATAGAATACAAGAGATGGTGGAGAAAATCTAAGGAATAGTATCTTTCACCCAAAGACAAAACAATATACCTTCTTCTCAGCATCTCACATAATCCTTTCCAAAATTGGCTATACCGTCTGTCACAAAGCAACCCTCAACTGATATAAGAACATTGAAATAACTCCTTGTATTTTATCAGATCACCATAGATTAAATCTGGACTTCAACAACAACAAAAACAACAGAAAGCCTACACACTCATGGAAACTGAACAATTCTACTCAATACTATTGTGTCAGGGAAGAAATAAAATAGGAAATTAAAGACTTGCTAAAATCAATGAAAATGAAGGCACAACATATCTAAACTTTTGCGACACAATGAATGTGGTACTAAGAGGAAAGTAAAAAGCACTAAGGGCCTTCAAAAAGACATCAAAGACATCTTTTACTAGCAACTTAGTAGCACACTTGAAAACACTAGAGAAAAAAAGGGCAAACGCACCCTAAGAGGAGTAGGTTGCAGCAATAATCAAGCTCAGAGCTGAAATCAATAAATTAGAAACAAAGAAAACAATACAAGGAATCAATAAAACCTAATGCTTGTTCTTTGAGGAAAATCAACAACACAAGTAAACCTTTAGACAAATTAATGAAAAGGCAAAAGAGACAATATACAAATTAGCAAAATCAGAAATGAAAAGGAGGAATTATCGTAGACACTGAGGAAGTATAAAGAATCATTAGGTCTTAATATATAGGGGGACGTAATCCCCCTCAGGAACAGTCATAGGGGAGGGGAATAATGGGAAAATGGGGGGGGGGAGGAATGGGAGGATACAAGGGATGGGATAAACATTGAGATGTAACAAGAATAAATTAATTAAAAAAAAAAAGCCTGTACTCCACAAAATTGAAAAATTTAAATGAAATGGAGGATTTTCTTGATAGATTCCACTTACTAAAGTAAAATCAAGATCAGGTAAACAGTTTAAATAGTCTTATAATCCATAAGGAAATAGAAGGAATCATAACAAGTCTCTCAACAAGGACAAAAAAAAAAAAAAAAAAAAAAAAAAAGGAAGCCAAGAGCTACCAAACTTTCATAGAAGAGCTAAGGCCAATATTTCTCAAACTATTCCAAGAAAAAAGAAACAGAAGGAACATTGTAAACTATGAGGCCACAGTCAACCTGATACCTCAACCACACAAATACAAACAAAAGAAGAGAATTTCAATTTAGTCTCTCTTATGAACACTGATCTAAAAATAATCAATAAAATAGTCACAAACCAAATGCAAGAGCACATCCACCATGATCAAGTAAGCTCCATCCCAGGCTTGCAAAGGTGGTCCAATATACAAAAATCCATCAATGTAATCCACCATATAAAAAAACTGCAAGAAAAAAACACACAATCATCTCATTAGATGCCAAAAAGGCTTTTTGACAAAATCAATATCCTTTCACGATAAAACTCTTAGAAAGATCAGGGACACAAGGTCCATACCTACACACAATAAAGGCAACATACAGCAAGCTGACAGACAACATCAAATTAAGTAGAGAGAAATTCAAAGCGATTTCACTAAAATTAAGGACAAGACAAGGCTGTCCACTATTGCTATATCTCTTCAATATAGTATTTGAAATTCTAGCTAGAGCAATAAGTCAAGTAAAGGAAATCAAAGGGATATAAATTAGAAAGAAAGAAGTCAAAGTATTGCTATTTGCCAATGATATGATAGTAGACATAAGTAACCCCCCAAATTCTACCAGATAACCTCTACGGCTGATAAATACCTTCTGCAAAGTGGCTGGATACAAAATTAACTAAAAAAGTCAGAAGCCTTCCTATATGCAAATGACAAATGAGATGAGAAAGAAATTAGGGAAACTACACCCTGCACAATATCCACAAATAATATAAAGTATCTTAGTGTAACTCTAAGCAAGCAAATGAAAGACTTGTATAACAGGAACTTCAAGTCTCCAAAGAAAGAAATTGAAGAAGATATCAGAAGATGGAAAGATCTTTCATTCTCATGGATCAGTCAGATTAGCCATCCTAAAATAGCTATTTTAGCAGAAGCATTCTATAGATTTAATGCAATGCTCATCAAAATATCAACACATTTCTTTACAGACTTTGAAAGAACAACTCCAAACTTCATATGAAAAAACAAAACAAAAACCCCAGAATAGCTAAAGCTTTAATCTGGTCGGGCTGTTTTGTTAGGCTTCAGGAGAAGAGGAGGAGATTAGTCCTGATGGGACTGGATGTGCCTGGGCAGGCAAGGAGACTCCCTTTTCTGAGGAGAAGGGGATGAAAGAAAGGGGGCAGAGGGTTGGACTGGGAGGAGAGGAGTTTGGGAGCTACGTTTGGGGTGTAAAGTGAATAAATACATTTAATACAAATAAAAGATATTATAAAACCATTTAACTTAAAAAACAATTTATATTTTCTGAAAAATATTCTCAAAGAGGACATAAAAGAAATCATAGCAAATTAGCATTATGCCAATAAATCTATGAATTATGAAATGAATAAAACCAAAAAGCATTCTTTGCTAGTAACCAGAGAAGCACATTAGAACTATAGTAAACTACAATCTCATATTTAATCATTTGGAAGTTTTTAAGAAATTTAACAACAGTATTACTAGAACAAATTCAAGTCTACTTTTGAGAAGAGTTTGTTTCTATTCAATGACATTGTAAAGCAAGTTGTGATAGTATTGTTAAGTTGAAAATGTTGAAATCACTAATTACTTATAATCCTTCCAGAAGCTATTAACATGACCCATTAGAAATAAATAAGCACATCTATTTTATTTATAAAAACCTAGGCACAGTATTAATATTTAAACATCTATTGACAGAATTATTTAATTAATATAATTATAACAAATATATTAAACACTTCAATAACAAATAAATTAGTCCAATAATATATCAACCTAAACATTATTTGTTTTCAGATAATGAGATTACAGTGGTGGGAGATGACAATGCTGAAAGGTGCAGGTAGTGGTGAGGGTGCATTAAGAAGGGTCATTAGTAATACATTCCTTAAATCAAGTGACAAAATGTTTAGCTCTTCACATAGCACAATTTTGTGTCCTTGTGGTATACTCATACTCAAAGAATGTGATAATTGCAGACAGAATGTCTTATTTCTTGTGGGTTGAAGTTTACAAAAAGTGTTCACTTTCAACATTGATGAATACTACTGAGATGTGGGTGAAGTAGCTTTTGAAATGTAAAGAGAAACAGGAGATCCTGGGGAAAAAAAGCACAGAGAATTTTAGCCATTTCTGCCTGGCTGTTGTAGTCTTCCTGGAATTCTAAAAAATACATTTCTGAATTCCAGATATAATTTGTCTCTGTTATAATACTTAACAGAAATCTAATGCCATTTTTCAATTTCCAAATATTACTTCCAATGTTGCAGCTCTATTTATCTGTAGCAAAAGTTTGCTCTGGGATTTGGGGGTGTTTTAAAATATAACTATCTTTAATACTAAACCCAACACACACACACACACACACACACACACACACACACACACACACACACACACACACACCAACCCCTTCCATATACCAATAGCCTATATGTTACTTCAAAAGTCTACTTATAAGTACCTCTTTGCTGAGAATGTGCTATTGGGGAAGGCAGACTATACTGATATTTCTAGATACTCATTTGCCTGTATTTAAAACATCCCACAGAATTATATGCCGTAGCTTCTGTCATTGAATGGCAACATGCTTTTTCACTCCTTGAATTTTGGCTCACCTTATCACTTGTTTCCTTATTTTAGACATTTGTTCTAACACAGGGGGAAAAACAAGGGCAACTTGCACAAATTTAGAAACCATTACTAGGACCACTGAGAGCTCTGCTTAACAGGGTAATGCTTGCCAAGGCAGTGCCTACCACTCCAGGGGCTGATGGAGGAAAGAGAAGATTTTCCCTTTACAAAGTAAGGATAGCCCTTCGTTTGCTTAGACTTTGGCCTTGCTCAATATCAAGCAAGGACCTACGCTTTCCTTTCTGACTACTTGCAAAATGACTGAAGGACACTTTGAGACAAGAAATATGATCTTTAAGCTTGTAAACTTATGTAACTTTTATACCATCAATAGGAATTATTGTAGTAATAAGTCTAAGAACACACAAATGTTAACACAAGTAACATTTGTGTTAACTACTTAACAAGAAACAAACCTATCAACAGAACTATGGAGTACAAACTAAGTTTAAGGGTGTTGCTTTAATGGGGAAGGATCTTGTGTGGACTTGACCACACATGTAGAGAAAAGGTTACCAGGATTTGTGTATCACAGAAAGAGGACAGTTAGGATTATACAATGCCTCAGCTTTACACACACGGTCTAGGATACAGGTCATTAAACTATAGTCTGTAGAGCCCATCATATCTGTTTTATTTTTGATTTTTATAAGCTAAGAAGAATTTTTATGGGTTAGATTTTAAAAACAAAATTCGAAGAGCAACTGGTATTTAATGTCAGCTCTTCATAGAGAAGGAATGTGAATCACTGATACACATTGCAGCTAAGTCAGACATACACGTGCAACTGAACATCTGTTATTCAGACTGAGCAGGTACTATTGTATTCCTAGTGTATATATAATGTATAATATAAATATATATAAAAGTAATACAAATATGTGTATACATATACACATGTGTTCGCATGGATACACACACACACATATATATACACATAGATACACACATATATAAAGCAGGAAAGCAGGAAAATATTTAATAATAATCATATGGAGTAGATCATTTTTTTTTTTTTTTTTTTTTGGTTTTTCAAGACAGGGTTTCTCTGTGTAGCCTTGGCCATCCTGGACTCACTTTGTAGACCAGGCTGGCTTTGAACTCACAGCGATCCGCCTGCCTCTGCCTCCCGAGTGCTGGGATTAAAGGCGTGCGCCACCACGCCCGGCTTGGAGTAGATCATTTTAAGAATGTGTTTATTGGTAGGATTTTAACATTATATTCAGTTGCAAAGAAACTGAGGATCTCTGTCTCAGTCTGTATCTGTCTGCCTGTCTCTCCCACTTCTCTCTTAGTATGTTAGTGTGTGTGTGTGTGTGTGTGTGTGTGTGTGTGTGTGTGTGTAAGAGAGAGAGAGAGAGAGAGAGAGAGAGAGAGAGAGAGAGAGAGAGAGAGAGAGAGAGAGAGAGAGAGAGAGAGTGTGTTTCACTTTTGTCAATGTCTTAAAGTCTATGGATTAAAATATCAAAAACCTATGATGAAAAGTTTAGCATTTGGAATTTTTTCTCGAATCTTTATTCCTGCGACCACTGAACAAGTTGCTCTCCAGCATTCTTAAGGAGCTCTCTTCTCCACTTGGAGTTCCCTGGGTTTCTGTAGTACCCTAGGTTGCCTCCTATGATGATATTGATTAACCTAAGTCATCAGAATGATAGGCTGGTCATCACTGTTTCTTCACTGTTTCCCTTCCCTGCTGCTGTTGAAGAAATTACCATCGCCACTGACCTCCACCCCCTGCTTCCAAAAGTGTGCCCAGAAGACAGTTTGCTTCAAACCACAGAATAGGGCAGTGTGCGCAAGAAGGCCAGCATTTTACTACACAGATCCAGTATGGCTTCATATTTCTTTGCTTAGTTTAGCAAAAAAATCTTTACCACTGTTTAGCTGTTTATTGATAGAATTGAATCTTGGAATAGTTTCATTACGCTACACAATAAAATGGAAATACATAGTAAAGGCTTTAATAATTAATTATATATTAATACAAGTAACTAGCCATGCTTCACAGGTCAGTTGCTGAATCAAGCCCCATTTATGGGCTCATAAACATGAAATCATCAATGTTTCATGGTAGGAGGGCCTGGCATCCTTTTGTTACTGGCCGAGAAGCTAATTGAGCCTTGAATCACATTATTCCTTGTTTATCGTGTGATGGATTCTTTTCAATTTTTTAAAGTCTCAGCTACATTGAAAGAAATTGGCTATCTTTATAATGCCTCTAAAATTAGAAAGTTGTGGAACTATGGTAACACACTACTTGATCATTCAATATGTCATGGCAACACCAATTAACCTGTTCCCTGAGGGCTGGCCAGGAAGAATTCCAGTTGTTTTTAAAGTCCTGGTGTATAACAAGAAGTATAATTCATGTAAGTGGGATTGAGTTTTCTAAACAGTAGCAAGAAAAAGTTGAAAATCTAACAAGGAAATTAATAGTTACATGTTTGATGTCACTGCTGCCTTTCTGACCGCATGTGCTATATCCTCTTTTATTATTCCCAATTAGAAGAGTACTCTTTATTTGGAAGGGAAAGGGGCATTAAATTTCTTCCCCCAGATGCAAATTAAAACTTCTTTGAGATTCCACCTGGCCCCCTGAGTATAGCTATTATCAAGAAATCAGATGAAAGGCTAGAGAGATCTCTCAGAGGTTCAGAACAATGGCTCCTTTTCCAGAGGACCTGGGTTCAGTTGCCATTACCCACAAGGCACCTCACAATCATCTGTAATTCCACTCTAGTGCCAGAGATCTGATATTTCCTTCTGGCCTCAGCAGGTGTCAGGCATGCAAGTGGTGCACATACACACACGTATGCAAGCAAAACACCCTCATCCGTGATACAGTGAAATAATAAAGTAGATGCCAGCAAATGCTGATGAGGATGTGGGGAAAGAGGAACACTTCTGCATTATTGGTGTGAATATATGGAAGTCAGTGTAGAAATCCTCAAAAATCAAGAAATGTAACTACCTTATGTTACAAGTATAATGCTACTATTTTGCAAGCCAGTTAAAGTATGTTGGAAGTAACTGTTGTAATGTCAATAATTTTATTTGGTTGAACTATGTTTGTCTGAGAACCCCAGGGTTAATAAACGAAACCCCAGTGCAATGTTTAAGATATCTCCTTATTGGTTGTTGGTCAGAAAGTTATCTGAGGACTGTAAATAATACCAGAAACAAATAAGACCCTATTACTGAAGGTACAACACAGTTTGATTACAAAACATACAAAACCCAAGGTGGCATGGAACCGGAAAATCTCATCCAGTTGACAAGCTCTCATAATAATAGAGGGAAATATGCAGGTCTATGCAGCCTTCAATATAATAAAATACAATATGAATCCCCCAAACAAGACATGGGCACTCCTTATGTTGTGTGGGAAAGTATATGCCTGGATTCAAGGCCAATGCTACAGGAGATTCTAATCTTGATACTGTAAAGTAGTTAAAAGCCTAAGGCTTCTGAGGTCTCAGGCCATAGAGGGAAACATACTGTTATTGATTAGGTAAATTAACGTGGATTCAAATTACCTTCTACATGTATAGGTTTATACATGTTAATGTTTATTTCCTTAATGTTTATGTTTAACCCTAATCAGAAAATTTGTTTTACAATGAATAGTTGCAAATACAAAGACACTTGGTTGCTTAAGGTGCTGCAGCCAAAGACTATTGAATGCTCAGACAGCCATAAACAGGACAATGTATACTACCCTGTCTAAAGCTATAAGAATATCACAGAATAGGAAGTTTAAAAAAATTCCAAGAACAAAAATATAAAGAGGAGGCAGAGGAGGAGGAGGAGGAAGAAGAGGAAGAGGAGGCAGAGGAGAGGAGGAGGAAGAAGAGGAAGAGGAAAGGAGGAAGAAGAGTGATGAAATATGATATTCAATTTTCAGGGCCAACACAACCATTGCAATCATGAGTACATACCAGCTGTGTTTGCCTGCATTGAGCCTTTACAAGAATGGGCCTGTCAAAAGCCAGTCGTTAACTGGAGAGGAGCTAATGGAGACCCACCCCTTCCTGCTGATCTTTGGGTTTCCTCAGCATCCTAGGAGAGGCTGAGTCATTATCTTCAGGTGTATACCCCCTTGTGAGCTCATCAGGCTCCACGGGGTGTTTTCATAGCCATGGTCACACAGATGACCCTAGTTGAATTCAGTCAGTTACAAAACAAAACAAGAAGACACGAACACAGAAAAGATACCTGCTGGGAGGATGTGAAATTGACAAGGAAGGGAGCAGGCTAAAGAGGGTAAGGTGAGGGTAATCTAAATGTATTTCACACATGCCTAAAATTATCAAAGAATATAATTAATGAACAACTTCTTTCCTAGAAAAACTATAATGTTATCTTTATTTTATGGATAAGCATACTTTGCATCAGCTTTTGGTGATCAAGAACTATGTGGTATTGATACTGTATTCTACTAATGCATTGGAACAGTTTTGTACAAGAATAATTAAATGAGGTTAGGATATTTACAATGACAGTTATACTCACATACTTTAAAAAAAATGATTTATTTATTATTATGTATACAACGCTCTGCCTGCATTTACACCTGCAGGCCAGAAGAAGGCACCAGATGGTTGTGAGCCACCAGGTGATTGCTGGGAATTGAACTCAGGACCTCTGGAGGAGCAGTCAGTGCCCTTAACATCTAAGCCATCTCTCCAGCCCCTATACTGGCATACTTATACCCTCTGTATCTGATAATCTTATCTTCACCTATTCCAATCCTGTGGAATGACAAATCTTTGTGAGAGTTTTTGATGTTAAAGTATAAAACACAGAGTTACAGCCATTGTAAAAAAAAAAAAAAAAAAAAAACTCTTTGTTCTTATTCTTACAGATAGTTTATAAATAATCTGCTCTAATTTATTGGTTCTAAGGTGCCACTTTTGTGAGCTTTAAGATCTTTATAATAAAGATGTGCATTAGAATACATGACATATGATGATTAAATTGCTACATTTTTCTTTCTAAATGGATCAAGCTATACTGTGCCAATACTAATAGATCTTTTATGATTGCTACTGGTCTCTACTGCTCCTCTTGGACTGCAGAACGGTTTGAAAGAAGCTGCCAATGGTTCTCTGAGGCTGTTTGTTTTCTTATCAGTTTGTGAAAGCAAAGGACCTGAGTTCCTCAATATATTAGGCAATGGTTGCCATAGCTTGCTTGTCTTTAAGTTATAAATGTTGTGGTTTTTCTCTGATCGGAGCGGCAGCGGTAGAGGCGGCAGCACCAGCGGCACCAGCAGCGGCGGCTGAGGTTTGCAGCTCATAGCCTTCCGGTGGAGGCGATTGGTGTGGTGGCTGGTGGGAATTGCTGCGGGAGAGGGGACTCGGGGCAGGATTTGGGTCGCGTGGAGCCTTTGGACCCAGATTGGACTCGGCGGACAGTTCGGCCCCAGAGTCCCGGGTATTGGCCCGGCCCAGCAAACAATTCTGCCTGAGGCACTAACTCAGCGTGGCCATAGCTCCCCTGCTGTGGCGCAGGCTTAGTTGAGCACGCTGCTCCACACTAGGCACTACCTCAGCTCAGCGGCAGCTCCCCTGCGGTGACACAGTCTGGGCGGAGCACTTGATTTCACCACAGGCGCTAACTCAGAGCAGCCGCAGTTCTCCTGCTGTGGCGCAGGCTTGGTGACGTGCTCGGTTCCATCCTAGGCACCACCTCAGCTCAGCGGCAGCTCCCCTGCGGGGACACAGTGCGGGCGGAGCACTTGTCCCACCACTGGCGCTAACTCAGAGCAGCTGCAGTTCTCCTGCTGTGGCACAGGCTTGGTGACGTGCTCGGTTCCATCCTAGGCACCACCTCAGCTCAGCGGCAGCTCCCCTGCGGGGACACAGTCCGGGCGGAGCACTTGTTCCACCACTGGCGCTAACTCAGAGCAGCCGCAGTTCTCCTGCTGTGGCACAGGCTGGACAGAGCTCTCGGTTCCACCAGCTCTAAGACTCTGGTTGGACACAGTGTACAGTTTGAATCCAGAATTCCTGGCTGAGATTGGTGGTCAGTTCGGGCCCTGAGTCAATAACTGACCACAGCACGCACTTTGGGCCAAAAGGCCCTAGTGGAGCTTGGTGCGTAGTCCCAGCCCAAAAATTCTGGCTGGGCCCTGTGTGCATTTTGGGCCCAAAATCCCTAGCTGAGCTTGGCAGACGGTTCTGGCCCTGAGAATCTAGCTGAGTTCTGCCCGTGGTTCGGTCCCAGTGCTCCTGGCTGGACTTGGCAGGGAACACAGAAGGCTGGTGGATACCTTGGCCTGACCCAACGCTCATTCAGAGACCCAGAACAATTGCAGGATCCACAGCAGAGGGGGACTGAGGATCACTGGCTGTGAGAGACCAGAACAACAGGGCTAACCTCCTAACATCCACACCAGTGAAGCTTTGAGCTCGCAGCCTAGGGAAATCGTAAGAAAACAAGTGAATCTATCGTCAGACACCCTCCATTCAACTCTGGAAGCTACCCAACAAAAACAAAGACGGCAAGATGGCTAAAGGACAACGAAAAAGCATACGCAAAAAACCCCAAAACAACATGGCGTCTCCAGTTTCCAGCTATCCCAAAGAAACCACCCAGAGAACTCAAATACAACGGAAATACAAGAAAATGACCTCAAATCCTTAGTGAGGATGATAATGGAGGAAACAAATAAAATTCGTAATCAAATGCAGGAAGACGCAGACAAACAGGTGAGAGACATAAAAGAAGCACATAGAGTGGAACTGGAAAAATTGCAGGAAAATGCAAACAACCAGATGAAAGAAATAACTAAAACGGTTCAAGCTCTGAAGACCTATAAAGAGGCAATGGAAGAAACTCAGGAATATAAAAATCAATAGAATGAAAGAAATAAAAAAATCAGTTCAAGATCTGAAAATGAAAATGGATTCAATGTAAACACACAGACAGAAGAAAAACGAGAACGGGAGACCTCAGAGAAGAAGGCGAGCAACACAGAGGTGAGCTTTTCTAACAGAATCCAAGAGATGGAAGAACGAATCTCAGGGCTAGAAGATACAATCACAGATATTGAATCAACCATTAAAGAAAATGCCAAATCTGGAAAACTCCTGACACAAAACATCCAAGAAATTAAGGACACCATGAAAAGAAGAAATTTGCGGATAATAGGCATTGAAGAAAGAGAAGACATCAGACTCCAGGGCCCAGAAACTTCTCAACAAAATCATAGAAGAAAATTTCCCCAATCTAAAGAAAGAGATGCCTATAAACATACAAGAGGCCTACAGAACACCAAATAGAATTGACCAGAAAAGAAAAACTGCCTGCCACATAATAATCAAAACACAAAACATGCAGAACAAAGAAAAAATATTAAAAGCTGCAAGGGAAAAGGGCCAAATAACATTTAATGGTAAACCTATCAGAATTACACCTGACTTCTCAGCAGAGACCATAAAAGCCAGAAGGGCCTGGACAGAGATCCTGCAAACCCTAAGAGAACACAGATGCCAGGCCAGACTACTTTACCCAGCAAATTATCAATAACCATTGATGGAGAAAACAAAATATTCCATGACAAAAACAAATTCAAACAGTACCTATCCACAAACCCAGCTTTACAGAAGGTACTAGAAGGAAAACTCCATCCCAAAGGGTCAAGCTACAACCAAAACTACCCAGGAAATAGATAACTATCCCATGGCAAAAACACAACTACACAAACGCTCGACTGGAAACAACATCAAAATTAAGACTCTTAACAGTCACTGGTCATTAATATCTCTCAACATCAATGGCCTCAATTCTCCAATAAAAAGACACAGACTAACCGAATGGGTACAAAACGACCCAACATTCTTCTGCATCCAAGAAACACATCTCACCCATAATGAAAGGCATTACCTCAGGGTAAAAGGTTGGAAAAAAATATTCCAAGCAAATGGTCACAAGAAGCAAGCAGGGGTAGCCATTTTAGTATCGAACAAAATAGACTTTCAACCAAAATTAATCAAAAGGGATGAGGAAGGACACTTCATACTCATCAAAGGTAAAGTCAACCAAGATGACATCACAATTCTGAACATCTATGCTCCCAATACAAGGGCACCCACATATGTAAAAGATCTCCTAAAAAAGCTTAAACCACACATCGATCCCCACACAATAATAGTGGGAGACTTCAACACCCCACTCTCACTGAAGGATAAGTCATTGAAACAGAAACTAAGCCGAGAAATAACATCATTAACCAATGCCATGGGTCAAATGGATCTAACAGATATCTATAGAACCTTTCACCCAAACAAGAAAGAATACACCTTCTTCTCTGCACCCCATGGAACCTTCTCCAAAATTGATCACATCGTAGGTCACAAAGCAAGCCTCAACAGATACAGAGAGAGGATGAAATAATACCTTGTATCCTATCAGATCACCATGCTCTTAGGCTGCAATTCAACAACAACAGAAATAACAAAAAGCCTACACGTTTGTGGAAACTAAACAACTCTCTGCTAAATGACACCTGGGTCAGGGAAGAAATAAAGAAAGAAATCAAGGAGTTTCTGAAATTCAATGAAATGAAGAAAACAACATACCCAAATTTGTGGGATACATTGAAAGCAGTGCTAAGAGGAAAATTCATAGCACTAAGTGCCTTTAAAAAGAAATTGGAAACATCGCACATAAGCATCTTAACAACACAACTGGAAGCCCTAGAAAAAAAAGAAGCAGAAACACCCAAGAGGAGTAGACGCCTGGAAATTATCAAACTCAGGGCTGAAATTAACAAATTAGAAACTAAGAAAACAGTCCAAAGAATCAACAAAACCAAAAGCTGGTTCTTTGAGAAAATCAACAAGATAGACAGACCATTAGCCAAACTAACTAAAAGGCAGAGAGACAGTATTGAAATGAACAAAATCAGAAATGAAAAGGGAGACATAACAACAGACACTGAAGAAATTCAAAGAATCATAAGATCCTACTTTGAAGGCATATATGCCACAAAATTTGAAAATCTAAGGGAAATGGACGATTTTCTTGATCAAGTTCACTTGCCAAAGTTGAGTGAAGAACAGATAAACAAGTTAAATAGTCCCATTTCCCCGACAGAAATAGAAGCAATCATCGATGGTCTCCCAACCAAAAAAGCCCAGGGCCAGATGGTTTCAGTGCAGAATTCTACCAGACCTTTAAGGGCGAGCTAATACCGATACTCTTCAAGCTACTCCAAAAGATAGAAATGGATGGAAAATTACCAAATTCATTCTATGAGGCCATAGTCTCATTGATACCTAAACCTCACAAAAGACTCAAAAAGAAAGAGAATTTCAGACCAATTTCTCTTATGAACATAGATGCAAAAATACTAAATAAAATACTTGCAAAACGAATACAGGAGCACATCAAAGATATCATTCATCATGACCAAGTAGGCTTCATTCCAGGCATGCAGGGATGGTTTAATATATGGAAATCCATCAATGTAATCCATCATATAAACAAACTGAAAATAAAAAACCACATGATTATCTCCTTGGATGCAGAGAAAGCATTTGATAAAATTCAACACCCATTCATGTTTAAAGTTTTAGAGAGATCGGGGATACAAGGCACTTTCCTCAACATAAAAGGCTATATACAGCAAGCCAATAGCCAAAATCAAAGTAAATGGTGAGATACTCAAGGAAATTCCTCTCAAATCGGGAACAAGGCAAGGCTGCCCACTCTCTCCATATCTCTTCAATATAGTACTCGAAGTTCTAGCCAGAGCAATAAGACAACAAAAGGAGATCAAGGGTATCCAAATGGGAAAGGAGGAAGTCAAATTATCCCTCTTTGCAGATGATATGATAGTGTACATAAGTGACCCTCAAAACTCCACCAGAGAACTCCTAAAGCTGATAAACACTTCAGCAAATTGGCTGGATACAAAATTAACTCAAAAAAGTCTGTAGCCTTCCTATACACAAATGACAAGCTTACAGAGGAAGAAATTAGGAAAACCACACCCTTCACATTAGCCACAAGCAATATAAAATATCTAGGAGTTACCCTAACTAAGTGAAGGACTTGTATGAAAAAATTTCAAAACTCTGAAGAAAGAGATTGAAGATGACCTGAGAAGATGGCGTGATCTTCCTTGCTCATGGATCGGGAGAATTAACATAGTAAAAATGGCCATCCTACCAAAAGCAATCTACAGATTCAATGCAATCCCTATCAAAATAACTACACAATTTTTTAAAGACATTGAAAGTTCAATTCTGAACTTCATATGGAAAAACAAAAAACCCAGAATAGCTAAAACAATCTTGTACAATAAAAGAAGCTCCGGAGGAATCTCCATACCTGATCTCAAACTGTACTATAAAGCAATAGTACTTAAAACAGCATGGTACTGGCACAGCAACAGGCTGGTTGATCAGTGGAATCGAATCGAAGACCCAGATGAATCCACACACATATGGTCACTTGATTTTTGACAAAGAAGCCAAATCCATTCAATGGAAAAAGGATAGCATCTTCAACAAATGGTGCTGGTCTAACTGGAGGTCTATGTGTAAAAAAATGAAACTGGACCCATATTTGTCACCTTGCACAAAACTCAAATCCAAGTGGATTAAAGACCTCAACATAAAACCAGAGACACTAAGCCACTTAGAAGAAAAAGTGGGAAAGAGCCTGGAACATATTGGCACAGGACAACTTCCTGAACAGAACACCAACGGCCCAGGCCTTAATGTCAACCATTAATAAATGGGACCTCATGAGGCTGAGAAGCTTCTGTAAGGCAGGAGACACTGTCAAGAGAACAAAGCGACAGCCTACAGACTGGGAAAAGATCTTCACCAACCCTACATCTGACAAAGGTCTAATATCCAAAATATATAAAGAACTCAAGAAATTAAACACCACCAAACCGAATAACCCAATTGAGAAATGGGGCTCAGAAAACAGAGAATTCTCAACAGAGGAGTATCAAATGGCTGAGAAACACTTAAAGAAATGCTCAACCTCCTTAGTCATCAGGGAAATGCAAATCAAAACAACTCTGAGATTCCATCTTACACCCATCAGAATGGCTAAGATCAAAAATTCAAGCGACACCACATGCTGGCGAGGATGTGGGGAGAGAGGAACACTCCTTCATTGCTGGTGGGAATGCAAACTAGTACAGCCACTTTGGAAATCTATCTGGTGCTATTTCAGAAAAATGGAAATAGGGCTTCCTCAAGACCCAGCTATTCCACTCCTTGGAATATACCCAGAAGATGCTCCAGCACACAACAAGAAAATTTGCTCAACCATGTTCATAGCAGCCTTATTCATAATAGCCAACATGGAAACAGCCTAAGTGTCCCTCAGTAGAAGAGTGGATAAAGAAACTGTGGTACATTTACACTATGGAATACTACTCAGCTATTAAAAACAAGGAATTCCCGAAATTTGTGGATAAATGGATTGAGCTAGAAATGATCATAATGAGCGAGTTAACCCAGAAGCAGAAAGAATCAAATGGTATATACTCACTTATATCTGCATACTAGCCCAAGGGGCATGTCCCACAAAAGCCTTCACTTACCAGGAAACTGGGACAGAGGGGAAGGCATCCTATTGGGATTCTAAATGAGAGACGCATGGGAGAACAGCAAAATAAAAGGATCCAGAGGGTCCTAGAAATCTACAAGTAGAGCAATATGATAGGCAGATTTGGGCCCAGGGGTCCCGCTCAAACTAAGGCACCAGCCAAGGACAATACAGGAGGTAAACTTTAAACCCCTTCCCAGATCTAGCCAATGGTCAGAATATTCTCCACAGTTGAGTGGAGAGTGTGATACGACTTTCTCACATACTCTGGTGCCTCACATTTGACCATGTCCCCTGGAGGGGGAGACCTGGTGGCACTCAGAGGAAGGACAGCAAGTAGCCAAGAAGAGACTTGATACCCTATGAGAATATAGGGGGACGTAATCCCCCTCAGGAACAGTCATAGGGGAGGGGAATAATGGGAAAATGGGGGGGGGGGAGGAATGGGAGGATACAAGGGATGGGATAAACATTGAGATGTAACAAGAATAAATTAATAAAAAAAATAAAATAAAAAAATAAAATAAAATTCAAAAAAAAAAAAGTTATAAATGTTGTAACATTTTTTTTCTTTCAAAAACTTAATTTAACTTAATATATGATTTTTCACAGTATCTGTTACAAAATTGGCTTCATGTTTAGTAGTGTTGGCAGAAATATTGAGCTTGAAGTATCATTTTTCAGTTTATAACAGGAAAATAATTTTATCTCTCTCATTATTAATATGAGAAGTCTCATTGTATGAACAGAAGTTGACGTGGAAATGACACAACACAGGTATTTGTTTCTCCTGCGGTTATGGAGGATTGATTCAGAGGTTTAGAAGAAATGTTTAATTGCTTTTAAATTACTGGTTTTACTATTTCTTTAAAAATAATGTAAATAGGTGAAAGAAAGAACTATTGCATTTGTACAGTAGTTATCAAATATTTTGGTTCATTCAGCAAATACTTAAGGAGAAGGAAGAATGAGCAAGGTAAATGGTCCTCAGTCCTGTGCTCCTGTGCAAGCAGGTATCAAATTCTATAAAGACATGGTGGTGGTGGTGGAGATAGTTTTATATGTGACTTCATTTATTATGCAATGGCCTAAGTTGTGGACATGCAGTCTTTGTGGAAAGCAACAGTCTTCAGGCTACAATTATACTGGGCACAGGTCATGGTAACATAAGAAAATATCAGATTTCCTGTCACTAGAAAGAATCTTACTAAAATGCCTCAAATTTAGCATGGTAGATTTTCTCTACATTGTTTGGTAACATAATAATTAAAATCTAGCAAAACACAAAATGACATTATAATGGAAAATATTTTTTCCTAAGATGTGAGTTTAAAACAATGTCTCTCTCTCTCCTTCTCTCTTATTCTCTGTTGCTATTACTTGCAAAGATAGTTGCAGGACATACAATTTTTATGAAGTCTTTTATTCCAGATTATATTTCATTAATGCTGTGTACAAATAATTGTCTATACAATCTGTGAATAGGCTTGCTCTAATTTGAAATAGCAATATTTTTGCTCTTTGCTTTTTCTGTCCCTCTTCCCCCTTTTGTGAGCTTCCACAGCAGAAATATGATTTTAATCATATTTCTCTGTTCATATGTTCTGCCACTGAAGTTAGCA
Organism: Acomys russatus; assembly: GCF_903995435.1. Classification (NCBI taxonomy): domain Eukaryota; kingdom Metazoa; phylum Chordata; class Mammalia; order Rodentia; family Muridae; genus Acomys; species Acomys russatus. Next base: position 12,949,694 of record NC_067138.1, read on the forward strand.
GATGATGTTTGTGCCTTTAATGAGAGAATTACTGGACATAAGAGAGGGCTCAGCTTGGCATAGCTCGACCTCATCTTTGAGGTAATAGATGATTAAATTGCCACTTAATAGACCCTAAGACTGCAAGTGACAATTTTGACACAAAAGACATATTTTTAAAAAGTTATTCAAATGGCATATCGTAAGTTACTTTAGGGTTTGTAAAAACTAAGAGACTTGATACTCTATGAGAATATATAGGGGGACGTAATCCCCCTCAGGAACAGTCATAGGGGAGGGCAATAATGGGAAAATGGGGGGGGGGGAATGGGAGGATACAAGGGCTGGGATAAACATTGAGATGTAACAAGAATAAATTAATAAAAAAAAAAAACTAAATTGGTTCATCTTTTAAATAATGCTGTTATAGACAACGAAAAGCAGAAAAAGTAGATTCATTAGTAATCTGGTAGCAGCCTAGCAGGAGACTGGACACCTGTGGCTTTAATACTATTCAGTGGTAAAAATTAACTGATAACTAAAGAGCCCCAGTGTTTTCATCATCCGGAGTTGCTCAGCACCTTTGCTCATTGCCTGTGTCGGGTTACATTCTTTTCAGTTGCACACTTTGCCTGAGACAGTCCAAACATTTATAGAAAGAATAGTTACATAAATGCCAGTTATCAGCATCTACCATGACCCTTCTGCCATGATAGAGAACATACAGATAACACAGACATGTTTTCTATCTATGAGGGCAAAGATTTTCATGACTCATATCTATTGGCAATTAGTGCACATTCAAAGTCATCCCTAAATTAATGAAGCTTCTGTATAACAATTAGAGTGACCCTTTTTGTTATAATTTATTTAGAATTGCATGGTTTATATTAATATTAACAAAAAAGTGTGAATGCCAGTTTTCTAAAACACAGATAAATTAAGTGATACATTTGTTTCAGAATAAAGGCTGTAAAACATATTTTTTCTGATAATTTTATGTTTTGGAGTTGTAGTAGGCCTTATAGCGACAGCATTCTATTGGCTGTTGGTTCCTCATTTGATCTTTATTTTTAAAAAAATGAAGCCATTTCTGAAGTCCATATGCAGCCTAAGTGTCCATGGACACACTTCAGCCACCAAAGCATACTGGTTGTGGCTCATGGGATGACTGCATTAATGCACTGTGTCACGAGGCTTGAACTTTTCACACAATCATGCTGTACTGAACTTAATGCTTTAATCACGTGCTTTGTTTCATGCAAATTAGTGTTTTTCTCCAGACTGCAAAAGAAAATTGCTCAGGTTTGATGCTAACATAATTGACTTTTAACTATTGGCAGAAGGCCTGTGGACAGAATGTCTTCCTGCGACAGTTTTCCTTTTGATTCTTGTTATTCAGTTCAAGGCCTTTAACAGTTACAGTATATAATCAAGAATATCTTAGAAGAGGGTTTGTGAGCTCTTCTCCCTCACAGTAGAAATGAGGTTGTCCCAGGATTGGAACATAATAAGGACAGCTTGATGATTCAGACTAATTGCCCCCAATTTTTCCTTTTAGAATTCTTGCTTTTTTTTTTTTACACGCTATTTTCAACCCTGACCTTCTTTTCACAGACTAGATATATAAACAATGTCATAAGCATTTTTTGAAACAATAAAACTATAGTCTAAGATTTTGTAAATAGCATGAATACTTACTCTGTGCTGGCTTATTTTTATTTATCTTAAAGATGATTGTGATGTTTTTTAAAATCAGGTGTTATTGTAAGAAACAAACAGATTGCCCATATTAAATGTTTAAAACACAAACTAAAAAATTATATATTCTGAATTCAGTTGACACTTTTTGTTGTAACTATGATATGTTATATAGTGAAAAATTATTTTGAGGAAGGAGGAAAGGTTTAGAGCATAAAATAACTATTGTTTTAACTATATTGTTGTTAGTAAAAACGTCCTGATGATTTGTATTTTAGCAAGATCAGACTAGATGTATGGAACTGAAATATGGGGAGTGGGACTTACGGTAGAAGTCCAAGGGAGATCCTTCAATAAAATGGAGCAAATGAGAATAAGAAAGAAGAAATGGCAGACAAATATTATGCCTTTTGATGGTAGCTTTAGAAACAGTTGTTCAGTGGCTATATACTGAAGCTGATAACTCCTTTGAGTCTTTGTTGTTAAACTCTTATGATGATATCAAGTAAGATACAGATGTTAAAGAGTTGAGCAGCTATTGGCAGAGCTGTTAAGCTGGAAATTCTATCCATTGAGAAAATGATTAGCCTATCTTTTGAAAAGACAAATGAGTTGTGGTGCCTGGACAAAAGCAGTGATGAAGAATAGAAAAATACCAGGTAGCATACAATGTTTTGCCAAGTCTGACTTTTAATTGTAGAGTCCAAACATTGTTGATTTTCCTAAGGCCTGAGTTTTTTTTTTTTTTTTTTTTTTTTTTTTTTTTTTTTTTTTTTTTTTTTTTAGGTGAGTGTTCATTCTGGAACCCTTTACAGAGAAATTGCTTTTATCTTTGCTCTTCCCATGTACTCAGGATGCAGGTAGGAACAAAAGAGACTCTCAGCAACTGGGGGAGGATGAGGAGTAAGTAAATGCACAATGCAGAGACCCACAGCCAAACCCTAGGCTGCATAGGGAACTCCAAAGAAGGGGAAAAAGGATGTAAGAGCCAGAGGGGTCAACGACCAGAACATGTCAGAGACAACCAACTCAGCCAGGCTTACAGGGGTCCACAGAGACTGCCATGGCAGCCAAGGAACCCATATGGGTCTGTGCTAGGCCCTGCGCTTACGTGCTGTGGTTATTTAGCTTGGGGTTTTTGTTGGATTCCTATCAGTGGGAGTGGAAGTGTCAGACTCTTTTGCCTGTTCGTGGCACTCTTTTCCTCCTTCTGGGTTTCATCCTCCAGCCTTGTTATACTAATTTATGCCTAATCTTATTGCATCATCATATGCTATGTTTGTTTTAAGTCGTGTGTGTGTGTGTGTGTGTGTGTGTGTGTGTGTGTGTGTGTGTGCCCGCGCGCACACGTGTGCTCGCATGAGTGCACAAGTGAGTGCAAGTGTCTTCTTTTCTGAAGGGAAATAGAACAGTGGTTCTGAGGGAGAGGGGAGGTGGTAGGGGAGGAGACTGAGAGACAGGGAGGGATGGGAGGCTGAAGTCAGGACGTATTCTATGAGAGAAGAATAAAGAAAAGGAAAAGAAAGTCTATCCTTTCGATTCATCAGTAAAGGGCGAGAACACTTGAGGCACTGGAAGTGGAAAGTGGGGGTGGGGATGGGGGAGTAGTAGGCAGTTACAAAGAATGAACAGCACAGCAATGTCATGTTTTTCTCTACCAAAGCTTTTGCAGACTGGGAAGTGTTTATTTAAAAGCCCAGAAACTGTTAAAGATAGGATAAAGTAATCTGACATCAGAAAGTAATCAACCGAGAGACTCTTAGCTTGTATACTCAAAGAAAACCTCATCTAAGGAGACAGAGGTTTTATGGTATCTTACAGTGCTGTTTAGCAAAATGCACTGAAGATAATGGGAACTGAGAGTTTAAGGAGAATACTGTGTGTTTGTGTGTGTGTGTGTGTGCATGCATGTGAGCATGCACATACTTGCATGTGTGTTCTTAGAATGAGACCCTACTAAATGCCTTTAAAATAGATAAATACATGTGCTGGGGAGGAAATATTTATGTATTTTTGAACCACAATCAAGTATAGAAGATGAAATTGATGGTGTAGGACACAAAGTTTCAAAGGTGAAGTCTGTGTGAGATGACTCCAACAGAGGTGACCAGACTTTGGAGGAAAGTGGATATTTCATGCATCCAGAGGAAAGACACTGAACACAAGGTTACATCACCAAGTAAGCTATTAGACCTGTTGGTCAGCAGGCAAAGGCCCTTGGTCTTGGTTTCATCTTTTTCTGTACTTGCAACACTTCTACACTGTGTAAACTTCTAAACTGTATAGCATAAGGTGCTTCTAGGGGAGGGGGATAGGTTGAAAGTGGGAGGGAGGGAAGAATGTGAGGATACAAGTGATGGGATAACAACTGAGTTGTAAACTGAATAAATTAATTAAAAAATCAAATTTCTAAACACTCCTAATAAAAGCTTTTCTGAACTGTAAGAAATTAATTTACTATAAAAACTGACACAATGAACAGAGTTTATGTTTTTAATGTAAAGTTTGAAGAAACAAATGTTTTAGACAAATCAACAGTTGTATAAGAAGGAATGTGACCAAACACTGAGAAGTTTTGTTAACCATAGGTGTCTGCTGTTGCACATTAGAGTATTTGTTCAGATTGTATGAAATATTGTTATGGTCATATTCTAGTTGTGTTTGCATGCCCACAGTGAGAGATTACATATTTCCATGCTCTACATGTCCTTAAAATGCAAATATAAAATGCTGGGAACTTACTTGAATACTAAAAATATCAAACTGATAATGTTTCTACAGTAGTTTATGAAAAAATCCCATAGTTTGTCTAGGTATCAAATTATGATGTGCCAGAAAGAACTGTAGTATTTCAGTTTGATTCTTCACTTAGAAGAATGTGGTAACTCGTATCAGAGGCTCACATTTCATGGGTCATTTAATGAATCATGATGCTAATTATTATATTATAATAATTTCCAGCCAAATATAGTCAGATCTTATTTCTTAAATACTTACAGTAGAGGAATATAACTTACTTCCTCTTCTGTTTTTGGGATCCTCTCCCTGGATAATTCTCAGACAACTCAAATTATTCCTTGTTAGCTCTATATTAGCTCTATTTTGAATAATAAAATTAAATAAACTCTTGAATGGTCAAAGGTTGTAGAACACATGATTGTTTCAAAGTTTCCAACTTTTATTATATATTTCAATCATAATTTTGATAAGTTAGGATTTCTGTTTTTTTAAATTTTTGTTTATTCATTCACTCATTCATTTACATATTCTCTAATTTATAAAATACTCCTGAGATCATTACACATACATATTTGCTTCTGTATGTTTAGTGACCCAAATGAGTAAGTATTTCATAAATAAGTGAATGTATAAATGAATGAGTGGATGAAGCAAATAAATCAACAGACTTATTCATTTGAGGGCTGATTTTTTAATTATAGAAAACAGATATTTAACTGATGACTTTAGGTATTAAGGATCCTAACTAATGAAGAAGGCACAGGGCTGTGTGAAAATAAAAGATTGCCTTGCGTTTCAGAGACCAGAAGAAACATGGAAACAATCTTATAGAAACATTGTTATTGTCCAATCAGTTCTCGGCCTTAATTAACAACATCAATTTCAGAAACTTGTCTGGAAAAACTTCTCATATGATTTTGGAGAATGATCATGTTATGGATTCAGGGATTGTGTATATTAATAAGTTGAGTTCATGAAGCAAAACTTATACTGATTTTTTATGTAGTTACAGTATATTTAGTTAAGGCAGATAATAAACCTTTTTCCAAAAGTTGTGTAAACATCTTGTTTCTAGAAATAGCTACATATCTCCAAACAAATCATTTCCAATTTTCTTGTGGTAAATGTAGTGACAGTTGGAGAACTAACTTCCCTGAATAATGTCAGACGATAGATCAGAGCTTCTAAGCCATACTCTTCTTTTACATTTAGCAGATAAACATTTTCCAAGTTGATGAATAAAGAGAGAAGGATGTCTTTTCTTAAAAGAAATGAAAACTGCATTAGCTAGTGAAATATTTAAAAATAATATTTTAACTGTATAACTAGATTAAAGACATGGAAACCTGAAAATTTTCACATGATCCTTTCTCAATGATGTGTGACTTTTCTGGGGAGAAGAAGGAAATAATTTCTTCATCCCAGAGTGTACCTATTACAGGCCACAGAAATGATTGTACCCAAGTCTAGCGTGGTGAAACACAGCTTATTAAGGGGCTTGGATGATGCAAGGCAGCTGCACATAGAATAACATATATGCTAAGTGAAAAATATGGATCACTGAAATCACTGCATAGCCTGCTGGTAGTGCCATTAAGTACACCCATCCCACCATTGTTTACTGCTTACCTAACCTTGGGAGGAAACCTGAGTGCTATAAGCTTCCTGAGTCTGCTAAGTTTTGTGAGTTTTCTTAGTCTCCATATTTCTTCCCCAGGAAAGAACAGTTTAATTCCAAACAGAATCTGCATTAATGCATCAAAGCACCAGTACTGATGCCCTAATCACAAGCACAATTTCATCCACAGATCTATCAAATGTATTAATAACAATGAAATCTTATGGCTGTCCCCTAAAACTGCAATATATGTGTATATATATGCATGTATATAAACATTATTGGGAACTGTGTCTTTACTCCTAGAAATACATCTTTAAAATATTTATTCAGAAAAAATCTTGGTATATCAAAGTGTAGAATCAATACTTCTTCTTGCTTGTTTACAGAAGGCATTTAGGGTGTAGAAATATAAATAAAAAGTTGGGATGGAGTTTCACCTCTTAAAAAGTAGAAAGTAGAGTCCTTTTACTTATTGTAAAGTTACCAGCAATTTATCTGTCTATAAATGAAATAAAGTGTTTTAAATGACTAAACCTTATATACATTCGCATATATGTAGTTGGCAATGATCAAAAGAATTAAAGTGTATAGTTCATAAAAATACAGATTAATTTTTATTGACAGAATAAACCCAAGGTTGGGGATGTCAATTATAGAACCAAGTAGCTTGGAATTGCTGCATGGAAGTAGAGACTGGCAGATAATAAATAATAAAATGGGTGAGGGAAAAGAGGTGTAAACTAGATATAACCTATGGTATTATTTATTGTTTAGTTCATTCCTATGTCATTTATTCAGTCTGTTATGTGGTAATCTATTTTTATTGAGTCTGAAGAATAGGCCATTAATGTTTATTGTAATGCCAGCCCCTTTCTGATATGCTAAGCTTGTAGGCATACCTGCTTTAAATGTTTATCTTCTCCACAGAAACTCTAAAACATATTAGAGAAGAAAATGAAAACAATGAGTGCTGAAGATGCATCTTTTGGGAAAAAATCATTAAGGACCAGAAGAAAAATATAAATGGCAATAGGAGATATAATTGTACAATTAATCAGATTGAGGATTAGAATAATGCATTTACAAGGAATAAAAGAGAAAAGGTAGAAGCAGAAGTCGTGAACATGGTCTTTTTAAGACAAAGGAAATACATTTATCTACACAAAAGACCTGAGTACCAAATAATGAGGTACATGGTCATCACTCTATGCCATAAAGATAACCACAAAGAAAAATGTACATTCTAATTCTGCACAAAACAAAGCAAATAGTAATATGTTTTGTACTATGAATCAGAACTGGGGTGGAACTCTTTATATCAATCCTGGAAACTAAAATGACACACTGACTTGTTAAATGTTCTCAAGGTAAATTATGTCTAGCCTAGAATTCTATCCATGTGCAAACTATTAATGGAGTAGGTATAAGAATAAAGGTCCTTGAAACATGTGTTCTGAAACATACACTTCCCACCTCTATTTCTCATAAATAAGTTGTAGGCTATGCCCCATTAATCTGAAGAAGAAGAAGAAGAAGAAGAAGAAGAAGAAGAAGAAGAAGAAGAAGAAGAAGAAGAAGAAGAAGAAGAAGAAAAAGAAGAAGGAGAAGAAGAAGAAGGAGAAGAAGAAGAAAAAAAAGAAGAAGAAGAAAAAGAAAAGAAGAAGAAGAAGAAGAAGAAGAAGAAGAAGAAGAAGAAGAAGAAGAAGAAGAAAAATTGCTGTCAGTAAACTAGTTTTTCCAGTACTACTAAAATGACCCATCTGAATAGCCATGAAAGAGCACTGCAAGCTAACCTAAATTTATACAATGGAATAAGCACTAGTAAAAATATTTAGACAGCATTTAAAAGCAAAACTACCTTACTACCTTAAAACTTTTAATAGTTTGCTTTCTCACCTCTGTTATAGAATGATGTAGAGTAATGATTAGTATACTATCAGAAAATATCACCAATAAAATGCGGTGTGGAATTGGCAGTTTTCGAGATGATGGTGAGTGACACAGCAGCTAAAGTACTGCTCATTGGTAGAAAACTGCTGACATTCATGAGGATTGGATAGCATCAGTTAAGATGGAAGGCATGAAGGGAATAGGCCAAAAGTATATTTAGAGTTAATAGTATTGAAATATCACAGTAGGAAGCAATAAATGTAAGCAACAGCTGTTGCATCCAGCATGGTTTGGGTCTGAAAACCTGACTTTCTTGGTGAGAGAATGAGAAAGGACGTACACACAATGCACATGAATGGAAAATCAGGGGTCAAGTAAGTTGTGTGTACTCTGAAGTGGTACCAGTTACATAACCTCATGAATTTTTATTATGTATTGCACTGGGGGAATGAAGAAGCTAGTCTTGGTAGGAGGTATCTGTTGCACAAAGTCTTGGATGGTGCCTGTGTAGCCCTAGGCAATTCCTCTAATGGCACACTTCTGGCCTGTATGGCTTACCATTCTTCCATCACCCTTTTGGCCTGTCTGATTTCCCATTCTTTCCTGAATGCTGCCACATGCAGGTATTCAGAACACTTGGTGCATGGAGCAGGCCAGGGAGACAAGAGCAGAGAACTCGCATTTTTAGTTACCATTGTATCTGAACGCTTTTTTTCCTCCCTTTATCAATGGTGCTATTTGCTTCCCAAGTGCTTCCATATCTACCCATACACTGTCATGTTTTACCACCAACTCTGAGATCTTTTCCAGAACTGTAACAATGAGTAACACTTTCTGCTTCTGTATCTCATCAAACATTCTTCCAATCTTTAAAAAAATGGAATACAAGAAGACAAAGCAAACACAGAAAATTCCTTCTGGATACAAGCAGGAGAGAACCCTTTGGCAGAAGCTGTCATTTTGCTGACACCTTGCAACAGTATCTTTATACCTTCAAAACCTGAAGGTTCCTCTCTTGTATTAGAAATTAAGTTACCCATTATGCCCAAGCCACATATGAGTGCTACCTGTAGGCTTTGATCTTTTACCAACCTACCTTATTTAGGGTTCCTTAATACCTATACCTCCCTTCCAACCAACCTAGCACAGATAGGAGAGAAAAGAGGTTAATGGGGACAGGAGAACTAGACCTTTTTTGACCTAGTTCCCTGGAGTGATTCCACTCTTCTTCATCAGGATTCCAGTAGACTCATTAAACAGCAAAGCAGTAATTCAGCAAAAGTAACTGCAATGAGAGCAGTTCGAACCTGGAGTAGCAGCCAGATTCTGCAACATTAAAGCATTCACTGGAACATTTCTCTCTAGGAGAAAAAAAAGCTTCTGGGTTTGGGATTTTATATATATATATATATGCTCTCAGAGTCCATGTTTATCAGCTGACAAAGACACCTTAATGGGCCACAAACAACTTGTGTCTTCTCAGAAGTCTGTTTCACATACCACACTTGGTATCAAAACAAAAACATGATCACATCAACTATGAACAAAAATACCTGGGATCTAGTGCCAGTGGCTTATATATACTTTCTTGACTATTGGTTATTTGTCAAAGTTCACTGCTAAAATGCAGACATCATCCTAGGAATCACATACTGCATGTGCAGGCAACGTGCAGGTTTTAGAACTGGCAACCAAGTTCTACACACTTGATTCCTTAAAATGAGACTGCATTCTTTCAAACTTGGTGAAGAAGGACTAAAAAAAAAATCACATTTATTGGGGGGGGGGCTACTCCTATCCCTTAGTTCCAGGAGTAATGACTCATGGGACTCAATTATTATTTTACAAATACCTAGGCCATACAGCTAGCCTCTTCTTTGACTAGCTCATAACTTAAAAGAATCCATTTATTTTAATCTACATTCTACTATGTGGCTGATTACCTGAGCTCAAGCACCATATGTCTTGCTGGCTGAATCCCATGTACCTGGCTCTATCCCAGAATCCCTTCTGCCGGCCAGATGGCTCATCTATTTCCTGCCTCAGCTATAGGCCACAGGTTCTTTAGTTGACAGGTATTGCATCCATACAACACAGAAGAGATTCCTTCTACACACATCATTTAGAGGGCCATGTTCTCTGTGAAGTTTCAAGCATAGGGATGGGGAAAGGTGAGGAAGGGAGAGGATGAGATGAGAAGAGAGGACAGAAACATTCCCTGTCTACTTACTTTTGATTTATCATCCTTGAAGTTTCTTGCCTGTATGTTCATCACTCCCTTCTTTCCCTCCATCACCCATGCTTTTCCCAAGTGTCTATTCTTTGTGTCGTTTCTTTTAAAGACGCCAGTCACATTAAGGTTCCAGGTTTTTCATGTCACACCAATATATGTTAGTTACAAAGGACCTTTTCTCCAAACGCAGTCACATTCTGACAGATGGGATTAGGACTGAAGTATACAGTTTTAGGGACACAAAATAAACTCCTAAGAAAGCAGCACAGCACTTTTATAAACTCCCATATTCAACTGCTCCTAGGACTCTTATCCCCAAACAAACCACCAGCATTAATGAAGTCAACTTTGTCCTTTGTATTACTTTTATTAGTAACTGAAGAAGAAATGTTCCAGTCAATCAAATAGCATCTAACTAAGTTTTTGTAAATTATTTGTCTGTATGGTCTTAGCAATGTGGTTTAAGAAGATAAATGAGTCATTTTTTATGTTGTCAGATAAGTCTCTAGATAAATGTCTAGGTGTGTATAGACCTTGCTGAGCCATGAAGGAGACAGTGGCACGGTGTGACCCATGTTGCAATTGTCTGAACAGGGCATGGTTACTGAGTTATCTCCAAATACCTATGCCCTAGAGGATGCAGTGCCAGCTCCTCAAGCTATACGGCCTGCAGAAACAGTTTCAATTGTGACTCCTGATCCATCAGTATGTGCAACCCTTGATTTAGTGGTGCTGCCTCTTGCTTCTTACAGGCCTGAGCAGGTTGAAAAAGTGAATTAAATTCTCCCTTTTTAGGTTTAGGATTGATGACACACAGGGTAAAGAAATGCCTCTTTAGTGGGAAAATGAATCTCTTAGAGGTTTGATTTAGTATCTAAGAATTGAGCCTTATATCAGACCATGATAGTCACCCTCCCAGAGGGATCTGGATTAGAAATCTTTCTTGTGTCACCATGATTCAGTGTTTACTGCCCTGTTCTGGTCTTACCATTCTTTCGCTGTCCCACAGAATCATCTTCAAATATAGAAGTTTCTATTAATTAAGTGTAAGCATACAATAGGAGACAAAATGAGCAGCAATAGAGAGAAAAACTGGAAAAGGCTTCTCAATTCAGATCAAATTGAAATCTAAGTAATACTCAACATGATATAATTACATTGTAAACCAAACCTTTGTGTATTTTTTTTTACTATCAGTACTAAAAATACAATGTGGAGATGTGAAATTTCTTTGAAGATGTTCACATTTATTGCAAGTAATAAGTGAATCTTCAAAAGCATATCAGTTACTTAAAGTTATAATTTTTCTGAACTTCAAATAATTTCGTGGCAATTAAATACACAATCTGTCATATTTTATTGCAATTCCTAATGATCATGTCCCTCTGATTTACAGTCTTTCAGTCATCAGGAGTAGGTACAAATTAATGAACTTACAACAAGTACATTACATTTTAATGAGAAATGAACAAAAGAATAAGACACTGATACCACTGAACTGTTGATCATGGTAAACTTATATTCATAAATTTAGTAATACTTATGCATACATTCTACCAATATAATTTTTATTGTATGTAAAATGATAAAATATTTGCTAGCTCAAGTTTGAAGGCTTGGTTTTAAGTACTGTTGGACAAAAAGGTTATGTAAATAGAAGCTTCTATTCTTTAAAAAGAATTGTACTTATTTATTTAGGAGAGAGGGAGAGAGAGAGAGAGAGAGAGAGAGAGACAGAGAGAGAGAGAGAGAAACAGAGAGAGACAGAGAGACACAGAGAGAGACACACACACACACACACACACACACACACACACAGAGAGAGAGAGAGAGAGAGAGAGAGAGAGAGAGAGAGAGAGAGAGAGAGAGAGAGAGAGAGAGAGAATGTAACAACTAATGAAAAACAAGTCCATGAGTTTGAAGAAAAGAAAAACAAGTCAAGGAATGGTATATGGAAGGGTTTAGAGGAAGAAAAGATTAGAGGCTAGGTTGTAATTCAAATATAAAATTTTAAAACCAAAAATGACTTCTACATGCCATTGAGATAATCTGTTGGATTCTCACCTACCCCCATGGGTCCATAAGTTTGTAGAGTGAAAAGGAGCCTCCTTTCAGTTGGCATGTTAAGGCTTGACTGAGGAAATCCTAGATAGGAGAGAAATAACAATCGAGGGAGAGAGAGAGAGAGAGAGAGAGAGAGAGAGAGAGAGAGAGAGAGAGAGAGAGAGAGAGAGAGAGAGAGAGAGATTGAGATTCATGAATCTAATATCTTCTAACAAATCACACCCAATTCCCTCTGAATGACAAATAAAGACCAACAATTGCCTGTGGTGGCCCTAGCATTTATATACCCTCTGAAAAGTTCTTGATCTCCAGATATCACACAATTGCAGAAATTATCTGAGCTAGCAAAAACATACCTCTGCTAGGGCATGAGGAAAATCGTAGTCAGCTGCTGTGGACAGTCTATGTCCCCACACCTGGCATTAAAACAAAAACATAGTCATCGTAGTACTGTTTTTAAAAAACTTTTAATTTTATTTATTTAGTTGATCACTTTACATCCCAATCATCGTCCCTATTCTCCTCTCCTCCCAATCTCATCCTCCCTCTGTTTTTCTCCCTCCCCTCCCCCTCAGGAAAGATAGAATGCTATCACTTGAGTTTTTGATCTTAGCCATTCTGATGGGCGTAAGATGGAATCTCAGACTGTTTTTGTTTGCATTTCCCTGATGACTGGTGATGTTGAGCATTTCTTTAAGTGCCTCTCTGCCATTTGAGCTTCCTCTATTGAAAATTCTGTGTTTAGCTCGGTATCCCATTTTAAATTGTGTTATTTAGTGTGTTGGTGTTTAATTTCTTGAGTTATTTATATATTTTGTATATTCTTGGTGTCAGATGTAGGATTGGTAAAGATCTTTTTCCAATCTGTAAACTGCTGTCTCATTATATTGACAAGATCCTTTGCTTTACAAAAGCTTTTCAGTTTGATGTGGTCCCATTTATTAATTGTTGATCTTAGAGCCTGAACTGTTGGTGCTCACTTTAGGATTTTGTCTCCTGTGCCAGTGAGTTCAAGGCTGATTCCCACTTTTTTTTTTTTATTAATTTATTCTTGTTACATCTCAATGTTTATCCCATCCCTTGTATCCTCCCATTCCTCCCCCCCCCCATTTTCCCATTATTCCCCTCCCCTATGACTGTTCCTGAGGGGGATTATGTCCCCCTATATATTCTCATAGGGTATCAAGTCTCTTCTTGGCTACTTGCTGTCCTTCCTCTGAGTGCCACCAGGTCTCCCCCTCCAGGGGACATGGTCAAATGTGAGGCACCAGAGTACGTGAGAAAGTCGTATCACACTCTCCACTCAACTGTGGAGAATATTCTGACCATTGGCTAGATCTGGGAAGGGGTTTAAAGTTTACCTCCTGTATTGTCCTTGGCTGGTGCCTTAGTTTGAGCGGGACCCCTGGGCCCAAATCTGCCTATCATATTGTTCTACTTGTAGATTTCTAGGACCCTCTGGATCCTTTTATTTTGCTGTTCTCCCATGCGTCTCTCATTTAGAGTCCCAATAGGATGCCTTCCCCTCTGTCCCAGTTTCCTGGTAAGTGAAGGCTTTCGTGGGACATGCCCCTTGGGCTAGTATGCAGATATAAGTGAGTATATATCATTTGATTCTTTCTGCTTCTGGGTTAACTCACTCATGATCATTTCTAGCTCAATCCATTTATCCACAAATTTCGGGAATTCCTTGTTTTTAATAGCTGAGTAGTATTCCATAGTGTATATGTACCACAGTTTCTTTATCCACTCTTCTACTGAGGGACACTTAGGCTGTTTCCATGTTCTGGCTATTATGAATAAGGCTGCTATGAACATGGTTGAGCAAATTTTCTTGTTGTGTGCTGGAGCATCTTCTGGGTATATTCCAAGGAGTGGAATAGCTGGGTCTTGAGGAAGCCCTATTCCCAGTTTTCTGAGATAGCACCAGATAGATTTCCAAAGTGGCTGTACTAGTTTGCATTCCCACCAGCAATGAAGGAGTGTTCCTCTCTCCCACATCCTCGCCAGCATGTGGTGTCGCTTGAATTTTTGATCTTAGCCATTCTGATGGGTGTAAGATGGAATCTCAGAGTTGTTTTGATTTGCATTTCCCTGATGACTAAGGAGGTTGAGCATTTCTTTAAGTGTTTCTCAGACATTTGATACTCCTCTGTTGAGAATTCTCTGTTTAGTTCCACGCCCCATTTCTCAATTGGGTTATTCGGTTTGGTGGTGTTTAATTTCTTGAGTTCTTTATATATTTTGGATATTAGACCTTTGTCAGATGTAGGGTTGGTGAAGATTTTTTCCCAGTCTGTAGGCTGTCGCTTTGTTCTCTTGACAGTGTCTCCTGCCTTACAGAAGCTTCTCAGCCTCATGAGGTCCCATTTATTAATGGTTGACATTAAGGCCTGGGCCGTTGGTGTTCTGTTCAGGAAGTTGTCTCCTGTGCCAACATGTTCCAGGCTCTTTCCCACTTTTTCTTCTAAGTGGCTTAGTGTCTCTGGTTTTATGTTGAGGTCTTTAATCCACTTGGATTTGAGTTTTGTGCAAGGTGACAAATATGGGTCCAGTTTCATTTTTTTACACATAGACCTCCAGTTAGACCAGCACCATTTGTTGAAGATGCTATCCTTTTTCCATTGAATGGATTTGGCTTCTTTGTCAAAAATCAAGTGACCATATGTGTGTGGATTCATATCTGGGTCTTCGATTCGATTCCACTGATCAACCAGCCTGTTGCTGTGCCAGTACCATGCTGTTTTAAGTACTATTGCTTTATAGTACAGTTTGAGATCAGGTATGGAGATTCCTCCGGAGCACCTTTTATTGTACAAGATTGTTTTAGCTATTCTGGGTTTTTTGTTTTTCCATATGAAGTTCAGAATTGAACTTTCAATGTCTTTAAAAAATTGTGTAGTTATTTTGATAGGGATTGCATTGAATCTGTAGATTGCTTTTGGTAGGATGGCCATTTTTACTATGTTAATTCTCCCGATCCATGAGCAAGGAAGATCACGCCATCTTCTCAGGTCATCTTCAATCTTTTTCTTCAGAGTTTTGAAATTTTTTTCATACAAGTCCTTCACTTGCTTAGTTAGGGTAACTCCTAGATATTTTATATTGCTTGTGGCTAATGTGAAGGGTGTGGTTTTTCTAATTTCTTCTTCTGCAAGCTTGTCATTTGTGTATAGGAAGGCTACAGACTTTTTTGAGTTAATTTTGTATCCAGCCAATTTGCTGAAGGTGTTTATCAGCTTTAGGAGTTCTCTGGTGGAGTTTTGAGGGTCACTTATGTACACTATCATATCATCTGCACCACTTTTTCTTCTAATAGATTCACTGTTCTGGTTTTATGTTGAGGTCTTTGATCCACTCGGACTTAAGTTTTGTGCATAAATATGGATATATTTGCATTTTTCAAATGTAGACATCCACATGTGAACCAGCACCATTTGTTGAAGATGCTATCAGGTGTCCATAGGTATGTTGGTTCATTTCTGGATTTTTGATTCAATTCCATTCATCAAGCAGTCTGTTTCTATGTCAGTACTGTGAAGTTTTTACCACCATTGCTCTATATTACAGCTTGAGATCAGGGATCAAGATACCTCCAGAATTCTTTTATTGTGTAGGATTGTTTTAGCTAATCTGGGTTTGTTGTTTTTCTAATTGAAGTTGAGAATTGTTTGCTCAAGGTCTGTAAGAATTGTGTTGGTACTTTGATGGGAATTTGCATTGAATCTGTAGTTCGCTTTTGGTAAGATGATCATTTTTACTGTGTTAATCCTACCAATTCATGAGTGTAGGAGATCTTTCTGTCTTATGATATCTTCTTCAGTTTCTTTCTTTAGAGACTTGAAGTACTTGTCATACAGTTCTTTTACTTGCTTGGTTAGAGTTACACTAAGATAGTTTATTTTATTTGTGGCTATTGTGAAAGGAGTTGTTTCTTTAATGTCTTTCTCAGTCCATTTGTCCTTTGAATACAGGAGGGCAACTGACTTTATTTGAGTTAATTTTGTAACCAGGCAGGTTGCTGAAGGTACTTATCAGCTGCAGGAGTTCTCAGGTAAAATTTTTTTGGGATCACTTATGTATACTATCATATCATCTGCCAGTAGGGATACTTTGACTTTGTACTCCCCAATTTCCATTTTCTGGATCACCTTTCATTGCTCTAGGTAGCATTTAAAATACTGTAGTAAAGAGATATAGTGAGACTTGGCAGCTTTACTTGTCCCTGAATTTAGTGGAGTTTCTTTGAATTTCTCTCCATTTTATTTAATGTTGGTTATTGGTTTGCTGTTTATTACGTTTATTATGTACAGGTATGGGCCTTGCATTCTTGATTTCTCCAAGACTTTTATCATGAAGGAGTTCTCTATTTTGTCAAAGGCTTTTTCTGCATCTAATGAAATGATAAGGTGATTTTTTTCTTTCAGTTTGTACATATGGTGGATTACATTGATGGATTTTTGTATAATAAACCATCCCTGCATCCCTAGAATGAATCCTGTTTGATCATGGTTGATGATGTATATAATGTGTTCTTGGATTCAATTTGCAAGTATTTTATTGAATATTTTTGCATCAATGGTCATGAAGGAGATTGTTTGGAATTTTATTTGTTGGCTCTGTGTTGTTTAGGTATCAAAGTGATTGTATCTTCATAGAATGAGTTTGGCAATCTTTCTTCTGTTTCTATTTTATAGAATAATTTGAGAAGTATTAGTATTAACTTTCCTAGAAAGTCTGGTAGAATTATGGTCTAAAACTATTTGGCCCTGACCCTTTTTTTTTTTTTTTTCGGCTTGGCAGATTTTTTGATGACTGTGCCTATTTACTTAGGAGTTATAGGATTTTAAAAACTGTTTACCTGACACTGATTTAGCTTTGTGCAACTATCTAGATAATCATAAATTTCCTTTAGGTTTTTCAGTTTTGTGATATACAGGCTTTTGAAGTAAGACATAATGATTCTTTGATTTCCTCAGAGTTGGTTGTTTTGTCCCACTTTTCATTTATGATTTTGTTAACTTGGGTACCTTTTCTCGGCCTTTAAAATAGTTTGGCTAGGAATTTGTCTATCTTGTTGATTTTCTCCATGAACTATCTCTTGGTTTCGCTTATTTTTGTATTGTACTCTTCGTTTCTAAGTCATTGATTTCAGCCCCAAGTTTGATTATTTCCAGTTGTCTACTCTTCTTGGGTGTGTTTGCTTCTTTTTGTTCTAGGCTTTTAGTATGTTTTTAAATTTCTAGTATGAGATCTCTCCAATTTCATTATGCAGGCACTTAGTGCTATGAACTTTACTCCTAGCACTGCTTCCATTGTGTCCCATAAGTTTGTGTATGCTTTCCTTTCAGTTTCATTACATTCTAGAAAGTCATTAGTTTTTTTTTCTTTGCTTCTTCCATAAGCCAGTGTTCATTGAGTAGGGAGGTGTTCAGTTTCCATATAGCTTAGGCTTTCAGTTGTTGTTGAGGTCCAACTTAAATACATGGTAGTTAGATAAAATACAAGGAGTTATTTCAATATTTTGTATCTGTTAAGGCTTGTTTTTGTGACTGACTATGTGGCCAATTTTGGAGAATCTTCTGTGAGGTGATGAACTATTCTGTAGAGATCTGCTAAATCCATTTGGTTACGATGTCTGTTAGATTCATTATTTATCCATTTAGTTTTTGTCTGAATTAAATGCCCATTTGTAAGAGTGGACTGTTGAAGTCTCCCACTATTAATATATGGGGTTTGGTGGGTAATTTAAGCTTTAGTAATGTTTCTTTTAAAAATGTGGGTGCTCTTGCATTTGAGGTATAGATGTTCAGAACTGAGACTTTGCTCAGGTGTATTTTTCCTTTGATGAATATGAAGTGTCCTTCCTTATCTCTTTTGATTAATTTTTTTTTTGTTGTTGAAAGTCTATCTTATTAGGTACTAGAATGACTACTCCTGCTTTTTTTTCTTGGGTCCATTTGCTTGGAAAACCTTTCTCTAGCCCTTTACTCTGAGTTAATGCCCATCTTTATTGCCGAGGTGTGTTTCTTGTATGCAGCAAAATGATGGGTCCTATTTTCATATCCATTCTGTTAGCCTGTATCTTTTTATTGGGGTGTTAAGGTCATTGATTTTGAAAGATAATAATGACCAGTGGTTGTTAGTTCCTGTTATTTTGATATTGTTGTTGGTAATGTGTGTGTGTGTGTGTTTTCCTTGGTGTAGTTATCCTCCTTGGGTTGGAGTTTTCCTTTTAGTATCTTCTGTAGGGCTGGATTTGTGGCTAGGTACTGTTTACATTAGGTTTGGTCATCGATTATCTTATTTTTTCCCTCTGTGATGATTAACATTTTGCTTAGTATGGCTGATGTTTGTGGCATTTTAGTGTCTGTAACATATCTGCCCAGGTCCTTCTGGCTTTTGGAATTTTGGGTGAGAAAGCAGGTGTAATTCTGATAAGTTTGCCTTTGTATTTGACTTGGCCTTTTTCTCTTTCAGCTTTTAATATTCTTTCTTTGTTATATACATTTAGTATTTTGATTATTATGTTGTAGGAGAATTTTATTTTCTTGTCCAACATATTTGGTGTTCTGTAAGCTTCTTATATGTTTATACACCATTTTTTTCTTCAGGTTTGGGAAGTTTCTTCTATGATTGTGTTGAAAATAGTTTTTGGTCCTTTGAGCTGGGAATTTGCTTCTTCTATTATTCTTAAGTTTGGTCATCTGATAGTGTCCCTCATTTCTTAAATGTTTTGGGTGAGGAACTTTTTAGATTTAGTACCTTCTTTGACTGATGTATCCATTCCTTCAATTGTATCTTCTACATCTGAGATTCTTTCTTCCTTTTTTTTTTTTTTTTTTTGTATTCTTTGGTGATGCTTAGGTCTATCTAGCTATCTAGTTTTCTATGGTATTATCAGGCCTGGTGCTTACTTTGTTAATCTTGTCCCAGGTAGGTCTGGTAGATCAGGAATCATCAGTAAAGAGGTCTCTAAGCTGAATGTTGCTTGTCCCGAAATGGTTCTCCTAGGGATGGAGGATGATGGGGTTGAGTCCTGTGCACTGGTCTCCTCTTCTGGCTGTGCTGGCCTACTGTTGTCTGTCTATCTATCATTTATTTGAGGCAGGGTTTCTTTGTGTAGCTCTGGCCTTCGTGGAATTCATTCTGTAGCCCAATCAGGGGAAAATTATCAAAAAGCATGCAATAAATTCCTTATCAGAGACATACCCCACTTCCCTTACTAGAGGACACACATGAAGGCCATGCTAGATACATATGTATAGGATGTCTAGGTCTAGTCCATACATGGTCCAAGGTTGGTGATTTAGTCTGAACGAGGACCCTCTAGGTCCAGGTTAATTGGCTCTGTTGGTCTTCTTATGGAACTCCTATTCCTTTTGTTTTCTTCTATCCTTTCTCCCACTATTCCACAAGGGTTTCTGTGCTCCACCCAATGTTTGACTATGTGTCTCAGCATCTGTTTTTATTAGTTGCTGCATGGAGCCTTTCAGAGCCCAGCCATGCTAGGCTTCTGTCTGCAATCATTGCAGAGCATTGTTGACAGCATCAGGGCTGGCTCTCTTGCATGGTGTGGATAGGAATTAATTAGGCATTCCGTCAATCTCTCCTTTTATCTCTGTACAGCTTGCAGGCAGGGTAAATTTTGGGTCTAAGTTTTTGTGGGTGGGTTGGTGTTCCTCTCCCTCTACTAGGACTGCTATCTGACTATAGGGTGGCCTCTTCAATCTCCATGTCTTCCAGTAATAGGGGTCTCAGCTAGAGTCACCCCATATCCTCCCAGGAGCTTACTATGTCATAGGTCTCCAGCCTGTCTCAGAGATTCTGCAGGCCACAGTGTCTCTTCTTTCTGCAAGCCTTTTGTCCTCCTGCCCTCTCTCTTCTCCCAACAACAGATGGCCACCCTTACTTCCCTAAGCATGCCCCCTCCTATTCTGTTCTCTTTTATCAAGTAATTCCTCTGTCTATTCTGCTTCCCCTTCTCAGTGAGATTCTTGCATCCTCCCTTGGGCCCTCCTTGTTACTTAGCTCCTTTGAGTCTATGGATTATAGTATGGTTATCTTGTACTATATGGCTATATCTGCTTATAAGTGAATACATGCCATGTGTGTCTTTCTGGGTCTGTGGTTCCTTATTAATCATCCCTCATGAAAGGCTCTATAAAATACGTGGTTGAAGTAGATAATGGAGTATTTTCAAGGAGCCTAAAATCTAGTCAGATGAATAGGTACCAGACAATTATGTGACAAACATTTAGATTCTGTAACTGGTTAATAATTCTGATGATTTGCACATGTTTAAAATATTAAATATTTATTATTTTAAAAAGATTTTTTTACAGTAGTACAATCCTTTTTGTTTTGCTTTTGAATAAGAATAATAATTGAGCAGTTGTTTACACCAACGAAACATATTTTCCGAATATGAAGCTTAATGAAGAGCTGGCCTTACAAAAATAGTTTAAGAATAAAACTTCAAAACTAGCTTCAGAGATAATTCAAGTTATAGTTCAATTTTATCTTAAACAAAACATAAATTTATTAAATATTGTACATTGTAATTATTAATGCTTCTTTCATATCTTCTGCGCTTTTCAAAAACTAATTATTTAGAAACTATTGTGAGTCAGAGATTGAGTTAGGAAATTGTGATGACGGGGAAGTTTGGTTTTAATATTGGAGAATGGGTTACAGTCTGAATAGTAATTAATGTTGTTTGAGAGAAGGAGGGAAGGTGAGTAGTCTGAGGATAGTCATTCCTCTTTTGTCCCCACATCCTCACTGTCACTGTCAACTACTAACATTAGTAAAAACAAAATTTGTGGGAAAATGTCTTGAGTAGTTAAGTTTGTATTAAAATATAGTTTCATTTTAAACATTTTCTTTAATTGGTAATAGCCGAATTTCAACAGAATAAGCTGAGTATATTTTATATATACTGTAAAATAAAGATTATAAGCTGAGCACATTGTTTATATATGTATGTGTGTACATATACATATGGTACATGCATGTGTGTGATTACCTATGGGCATGTGTAAGGCTACTCTGGAAACAAGATTGATGTCAGGTTAAGCAAAGCCACGGCACATAAGGGGAGAGAGTATGAAAGGCTCATGTATGTCTTTGACATGGGCCTGGGAGTGGTTTTATTTTCCACCATCCTCTGTAACCGATTTACTGAAATGCCTAATTTTCCCAGATGCCTCTGTCACTGAGTCATGCAAGCCTGTCACTGTCCATGTACGGGATATAGTACCTTGACAAATTACCTGTTCATATTTCTTTTGCTGAGAATTTTTTCTATGTGCTGTTTGACAGGGTAGATGTTCTTGTGATTTGCTGTGTTTCTCCATTTACAGAAACTTCTCATTTAATTGTGTGAATCAACCCAATGCTTTCTTAATTCTAGGGTAGAGGGTGCTTCTGCCTTCCATGCAGCAAAGATCCATTGGAACAAGATCCATCTCTTAAAATCTGAGTGCTCTGAGTATTTAGTACTGCTTTGACCAGTCTTGCAGAACGCAAAACAGACACACAGGCGGTGTGACTTTATTTGCTTAGTTCCTTAGTTAGACACCAAATGACTTATTGTATAATTCAAAATTAAAAAATACTCCTTGAATCAGATGCTTGTGTAAAGGCTGAAACTTCTAATGTTTATGTTCTCATACCTAATAGGCAACAGATAAATGAGCTTTTGATAATGAAGAAAAGTCTGAAAGATGCTTTGCTTACATGGCCTATCATGCTTGATGTTTCTTTTGGTCTCGGTGCTGATGATGAGAAATTTGGGAGGAGTGACTGCTCAATGATAATTCTTCTATTTGAGAACAGTTGAGGGCAGCATTTAGAGAAAGTTGTTAAAAGAACCACACACTTGCAGAGTACACTTAGATCATCGGTTTTCGTAATTTTTCAGCATCTGATGTGAAAAAATTCTGAAGACATCCTGGATTCTGTTGCAGGGTTGTTTACTCTGCTGGTGGTTTCTCTTTCCACACAGATAGTAATAGATGTGTGGCCATCATTGCTAGCTCATGTACCTTCTTGGTTCACCTGTGCATCCTGAGCACAGTGGCCTCTCTTTATCACCTTCTTTTTGCTGCCACAGACCTTTGTCAATATTGAATACAAGCCAATCCCTAAAATATGGCTAAATGTACCAACATTTAAACTCAGTTGTTGCTACCATGGTGAGAAACTCTGAATGTTGTCAATAGATTCAGCTGCATTTGTGGCAAAGGTCGTGGTTGGGGTGAGGTTCTGTATATAAGTCAAATAATGAGAAACCTGGCAGAATAGTTCACTTATCCATCTTAGGTTTAAGTTGTGAGGAAGTAGAAAGTATATTTCTGACAATGATGAGTAATGGTAAAATCCAATTTTTATATTCTTTAGAAGGGAAAATATTTGTTTTCACCCTCAAAATCTCAAAGCAAAGAATAGCATGGAACAGCTACAGAGACATCAGAAGAAAGCAAAAGAAATTGTCACTTAATGTGAGAATAAGTAGCTCCATATTGCTCAAAGATACCCACTCCCCATAGCATGCTTGAGATTTGATAGAATATAATAATTAGTCTCCATATATTTAAGTATTTAATAAAGCAGAAAGACAATTCATTTAAAGAATTTATCAAATAATGTAAAAATTCTGATAATTTCTGACAAACGGTAAACAAAAAGAGGCCGAGATAAAGAGGGCATGGGCTGTACAAGTTTCTCTCTTTATTGGAACACTTCTGCATGTGGGGTTGAACTTGGTTTTGTATACACTGTTTTGTTTTTTGTTTTTTGTTTTTTTTGCTTATGACTTTTAGTTTGTACTGTTGCTGACAAACATTATTTGAGCTCCCTCTTTAACAAAGCCCTCAGAACTTACAATCCTGTGAAACAACTTGTTTATTCTCAGAACAAGTTGGGTACAAGAGTTTGTTAGCTGCCTGTTTAACCACATTGGACTCTTTGTCTCACTGCTTGAAAGGAAAAGGCTAAGGGAGCAGAAAGGCAGGAAGGACTGAAATATGGTCTCATTGCAAAACCTCAAAGCTCAGGTGGCATGCTCATTTCCTGTGACTTTGAGAGAGGACGGAGGAATGCGGTTTAATGGTCCATATCAAAATCCGAATTCCAATTCTAGTCTCACCTGCATGAGGCTGCACCTTGTGTGAGTCACTAAAGGACCCCTTTCCCAATGGTCAGTGTTTGTCTCATTTATACTTTCTTTTACCCCAGTGAAGTAACCCTGATGAAGGGCTGTTAAGTTGTTTAGTTTTGTAGAAACAGTTTGCTTCTGTACTAATATAGAACTTGAGATAATGAAGGGTCAGCTGGTGAATTCTGACTCTAGCCACTAATCACTAGTTCCTTTGGCTTGGGAAAGTTTAAGCTTCATCTAATTTCATACAAAAAATGAGAACTAGACCATTTAGATGTGTGAATACTTTGGCTCACACCTTTTCAGCCCACAAGAAATGTTAATTAAGCTGAACATTTAGACATAAAACCCCTCGTTTCTTTTGCAACAATGTTTGTTTAAATGCTTTCTGCAAGTACAAATTAAAAAGACATTTGGTCCACACGCATATGTTCACCATCAGCAGACTGGGGGTGGTTGTGCATTCCCTTTATAGTCAGAGATTTTCAAGCTACCTCTATTCTCCTAGTCATAGTCTATTTCAAATGTCATTTATTTTCCTTATTCTGAAGTTTGCTTCTGTAACTCTTTATAGTCAAACATATACCAAGAAGCACTCATTCTGAGAGCACTGGTATAAAGGGGATGGATGAACAGTTGTTAATGCCCTGCAGATGATTCTTGTCTCTGCTTGTTGGGAAACTTATCTTGGCAAAATGTGATGTGATGTGGTGTGGTGTGTGTGTGTGTGTGTGTGTGTGTGTTATAAAATGAATGATGCTCACAGTAACAGCATAGATCATGAGAGCATGCAGAGAGAAGATAATGTGATGCCCAATTTCTATCTATCTATATCTATATCTATCTATCTATCTATATATATAGTATCCATACACACACATACATATATACATCATACATACATGCATGCATGCATGCATACAAATGGTAATTATTGGTTTCCTTTTTAACATGGTCATGAATTTAAACATAAAAATTAGTCTTCTCATTTTAGGATATTTAAAAGATAATATTTGAGATTAAAACATCCATGATAAACCACCAGAAAGTATAAGTAGTAATGTGGAGATTTGTATAGGCAAAAGTACCTTTATTCTCAGCAGTTAAGTCTCAAAAACATAATGTTTATTAACAATGCTTTAAGAAAATTCTTGTTATATTCTACATAGGATAAAAGTTTAAGTAAATATCTTGTCAAAATGATGGGTAATATTGCCAAACACATTATGTTTCAGACAGTAAACTCTTGCGTTGTCCTCAAATTATTAACCCTAACTAAAAGATCCTTTTGTTTATGTATTTACACTATAGTATGAAACACTTCTACTTTAAGTTCCCTATTTAATATTTTTGGGATGTGATTGATCACTGGTAACTGAAATTCTGAGGAGTCAGACCAGACAATAAGGTCTATTGTTTGGGCATAATACTGGTATCATGTGTTCTCTTCCTTAAGTAAAACCAAGTAAGAAACTTTAGGCCAAATATATAGAATTATTCATTTGTTAGAATGATATTGTAAATTTTCAGGTTTACATAAATGTGTCTTAGATGTGAAAGCCTGGTATAAAATATTTTAAGACCTTAACAATACAATTTTCTTACAATTCTACATTACTAAATAGATAACTGAAGAAAATACATTTTGTGATCAAGTAATTATGATTATTTAAAAGGCATGCATGTATGTACATATATAAAAGTATTAAGGATATATCACTTGTTACCTTAGTTCTAGAATGTGAGGAAAAGGGCCGATGGTTAGAATGAGAAAGCAATGCAATAATGGAGAAAGCCATTTGTTGAGGTGTTAGCAATCAAACCTAAACCCAGTGGGTCAAAGCAGCAAGCACCTTATCTCCACATACTCTGTGCATTAGGACTTCGCCTTCAGAATTCTGGGTGCATAGGTACGCTCTGCTTTCATATGAGGTTACCTATGAGGCTGTGGAAGTTCAAGCGGGGCCATGTGTTATCAGGTCTGACCTCTGTCACCAGGTACGACCTAGGTAAGTGCAAGTGGAAGTAAAGTACAAGGCAAGGGGTCGGGTATGATGCCTTCCTTGGTGGTCCATGATCTGCAATAGTGATGCAAAGTAAAACATTTCTGAAGCAAACAGATGAAAAAAAAAATGCTTTTTAGAGGGTTGGCATTGAGTCATGAAGCAGCAAACAAAGGCTCCCAAACAATAATTATTGTGGCCATTTTGGAAAATATACTAGTTAACCGTCATCATGCCATCCTGCTCTGACAGCAGAGAGGGTGAGCTGGGCATCAGAGGTCTGTTCTCTTATCTCTTTATTCTCCACATTCTGTCCTCCCATTCTATTTCTGAGAATAAGTCAAGGCCTACCATTTATAAACTTAATTTATTTAATAGTATTTTTATTCTTTAATGTATACTTACCCTTTTTCCCTTCATTTTTTCCCCTCCAACCCATTCCATGCACCTCCTTGCTCTCTCTCCAATTATTACCTATTTTTCTTTCCATCTTTAGGAGATGTTGCCCCCCCACTTCTCCTAAATACATGACTACAACCTTCTGAGTTTTATAATCTTGCAAACATGTATGATTTCAGGGTTGACGACTTGGAATTGGATACCAATTCGTGAACTCTTTCTGGGGAAGAACATCTCTTCCATTCTTTGGATCCCTTAGTTTCTCATAAGTCTTTGGCCAGACTTGAGGTCTCAGGAGCTTTCCCCCTTTCACAATGATGAGATTTCATGACTGGAGTCTTGACACTTGTATGAGAGGCACTTTCGTGGCAAACTCCATGTTCCTCCGGCTCTTATAAACCTTCTGGACCTTCTTACTTCATATCTTTCAAAGAAACACTGATGCTACATTTGTCTTCTATACAAAGCCTGTCTATAACATATTTCCTCTGTAAAATCTGTTATTCCATTGTGAAATCTTAAAAGCATTATACCTTCAAGACATATTAAGAACTAAGTCTTCATTTTTTTAAAAACTTTTACCATGTTTATTTATAATTGTTATAAAGTTGAACTGTTGAGATGTGTTCACGGAAACATTTTGTTTGCATTAATGCTTTACATCTTGCATTTATGTTAAATTTTTACACACAAATGAAAATGGGAAAACTGTCAATAACTGATTTCTGTCCTCTATTTTTCCACTTGAAATCATATACTTAGGTACCTTTTGACCCCATAGGAAAAATATATAGCATTCAGAGCTACTGATGACAGGAAGGAGAGGAAAAATTTTTTGAGAATGAAATGTTTCCCTTCATAGTGGACTCTTAAGCACAGTCCCCCCCGGGTGTGCGGCATTCTGGGTATCTTTCGGCATAATTGTTACACGTTTACTATGAATAGCACACAGGTTAGTATCTTCAAAAGGCCAACCAGATAGGCCTCACTTGCCTCCTGCAGAGCGCCAATAGCTGCACTCCGGAAAAAAGGAGATTGTTTTATAGTGCTGGCTGGCCTTGACCTCACCATGTACACCAGACTGGCTATAAACTTGCTCCGGGTCTCATGCCTAAACCCTAAGGTCCTGAGAAATTACATGTTAACATCATGATAGTCAGCCATGAAGTACACTTAATCAAAGTTTTACCATTGTAATGCTTTCTCTAAAACTTAAATGTGATTCCTGTTGGGAATTATTATTATTATTATTATTATTATTATTATTATTATTATTATTATTATTATTAATTAATAACAAGAACTGCTGGGGGCTATTTCTTGGTAGCACAAATCTGCACATAGTGGTCCACGTCTGACTGACATCAGATTCTCCCTTACGTTATCCCCAGCGAATGAGATGATGGGAGAGCCTTTGTGGGTTGGCCCACAAATACTGTTCCTGATGAAGGCTGACTGGGTGGCCCACTTTACATTTTACACAGCAAATTGCTGACATCTGGATTTCCTATCATGTTTACTAGACATCGTGCAGCAATTTTGGTGTTCGTGCAACATAAACACACTGGTCTTGAGTTTAGGAAAGATTTTACTATCCATAACGCTTTGCTACAAGAATTTGTAAAATTTATGAACAATTAAAATACTCATTGTTGCAATGATATTGGCACCTTTAGAGGTTGATGGTGACATCTGATTTATTGCTGAATGCTACTTATAATTGACAAAACCTTTTTCTTTGTGAGATGGTGATTCAGTTATGAGTATACTGGAACTTTCCCTGGGGCATCTTTTCAGTATGGAAGAAACATTCTAGTTCAACTTTCCTAAGATGTACACATGTGTTATATGAGTCACTTGATATCTGCAGTTTTACTTCCCATAGCTTCTTATAATAAAGAGGTCTGAAAACAGTAAGAGGAAATTCCATGAATTAATATTAATATATATTTTTAAATAATAGTCTATTGTGATCAGCATGAGGACACCACCGTAGCTTGTATTTCATCCTACTGGGGCATCAACCATCCATTTGTGCAGTGCATCTACACTGTGCCTAGTGGCCACACACTTTATTAGTGAGTAGCCTGATTGTCTTCCAATCACCGGTTATAGTATTGTGATGTGATATTGTGCTTAAGTGACTTTCCCATCATATCCTACATTTGTAATAAAGACTACACTGTGTACCTTGCTCTCATCAGGTAAGCACTGTGTCATTTCACGTCATCATCAGAATGCTGAAAATGGCACAGCAAAATAACCCAGGTACTAAAATATGCTTTAAAATATACATCCTGTTTTTATCATTGCTTTCTCATTGATCGTAATGTATGTAAAAATTTCACCATGGACATTTTTTATAGAAAAAAATCACAGCATGTACAAGGGTACAGATGCTAATGGAGAGTGTACTTGGAATAGATCACTCTAGTACATCATCAGCTGAATCCTTCACCAATAAGTACTAAAAACAAAACAAAGTAAACTAGTGTCATATGTTTTAGTATACAACTGAGATTTTGCTCTTTTGTCTTCTTTGAAATGTGAAGAAAAGTCACTAATAGACCATTCAATGAAAACTTGGGCATATTTTGACAGCATCTATGCTTCAAAAACTTATTGCAGAAAATGTAAGTCCAATTTCTCTTCTTTCTGAGCAAGAAGACTCTATATTGAAGTATTTTAATTTTTTTCTTGGAGAATTTTCTATTTTATGTTATTAGATAAACTTAAAATATATGCTAGGATATGCAGGGCAAGGAAGAACCAGAGAAGCCACGAGACAACAAGGCTTTGTAAAAGCCCCAAGAGGAAAAAAATATTCTCCTTCCATTTATCTCCCACCCATCTTGCCCACTGAACACATGCAATTTTTTGAGTAGCCATTGTGTCCACTAATTGGCTGGATCTCTGTGGAAGCATCAATGGTCACTCTGGAAACTCTGGTTAGGGTTTGTGCAGTGGAAGCCCAGGAGTGAAGCAAATGTATTTAATATAATGTGCGCATTCTAGTTTTCTTAATTAGATTTTATTTTCTGCAATAGGATGTTTGTTTGTTTTGACAAGGAGCAATTACACTTGTTACCCTGCAGATGATAAAACCAGGGTAGAAGCATTTCAGTTTTCCATTCTCTTTGAAGAATGTATGAGATTTAAAGCTCTGTTGCAATTCCTTCTGTTTGGAACTTTGGAAGCCCATTAGCTGTGCTGGTAAAACAGTATTAATGAGACAACTTTGCTTATTTTTTTTTTCTGCTAAACTACATGCAAATCTCCATGATCTATGTTCTCCACATCACAGGCAGGTGAGAGAGCACAGGTCTTTCACCACTGAACAATAAGGCAACTGTTTATGCTTCTCTCCATAGCTGACAATGATTAGGGAACTTATGGGATTCCCCTTTTAAACAGAAAATGATGCAAACTGTGTTCTTCCCCACTTCATCTAAGATGGCAGGATGAGCAAGAACAAACAAATAAGCCCCATGGTTTCTGCTTCAGTCCCCACTCTGACTTCCCTCAATAATGGCTGTGACCTGGATGTGTCAAAGGGTCACTATTCCCAGGCGACTCTAGGTTGCATGTCAGCATGTCAGTAGCCAGCATTTATTTTACTTTTCTGATGTACGGAGTGTTAACAACAAGGCGTAAATACAGAAGGCACTGTAAAGTTTTACTGCTGGAGATTGAATCCTGGGCCTTGGTTACATTCGTAGGGTAATTTAACATTAAACTTCACCCGAGTCAAGTACAAGAGACTTATAAATATTCCATTTATTTATGTATGTATGGAGAGGCACAGCTTCTGTGTGGAGGACAGAGGAAAACTTGGAGTGGTCAGGTCTTTTCTTCTACCTTCTAGGTCTGAGCCATCACACTCAGGTGATTGTTACGCTTTACCCACAGAGACATTTCATTGATCCAAGACAGATTTTTTTTTTTAAATGCAAATGTTTTAAGAGAATTTTCTAGTGAAAGGTTTCCATCTCAGTTTTTAAAAATCAGCTTTCACACTTGGATCATAAGACTTAGTTGCATGAAATGCCCTTGCAAGAGACACCGGTTAGTTCTCTAATGAGTCTACTGAAGAAACTCAATGGCTATTTTGTAGAGTCTGGATGTACTGCACTGTGATGATTTGTAGAATTATTGGCTCTTAAGTAGGCAGGGATCTTATGTGTTCATGTTGTTCTGATTTGCTTTTTGATTTAGGGGGATGACATAGAATTCCTCATAGTTTTTGTAGTAATTAATCTACATACACATAGCTTGAAATTTGTCCTTGGACCAATTATTCTTAGACAATTCTCTTTCTGGGTAATACATCTTTTGCAGAGCAAAACTTTTACACACAATACCGAGGGTCCCTAGTTCTATGGAAAAGATGATTCTGAATTTTAATATTTACTTAATTAATTTGTGCTCCCCCACGTGTGTGTGTGTGTGTGTGTGTGTGTGTGCCCCTGTGCATGCCTACACGTGTAAGTGTGTACACATATGGGTGTACAGTTATATGCACATGTGGGAGTCACAATAAAAGTTGTGGAGGTAAGTTCTCTCCTACCACAATATAACTTCTTGTAATTGAACTCAGGTAATCAGAGTTGACACTAAATGTCCAAACCCCTTGTAGCATTTCATCAACCCATAATGATAGATTTTGAAGAAAGAATATATTCTTTATTTGTTTTAACTTCACTTCAGAGAATGAATGGCCACCAACACAATGTCTGAATCTAATGTGTGAGTATGACTGACTTGGGGCAGTAGCCACTTTCATTAGACTTTACAAGTAGGACAGTACAAGTGGCACAGTGTGATTTAGGAAGGCTTGCAACTCTGAGATTCTGCTATGTTGTGTCCCTTTGAGAAACATGTATTTTCACTGAACAGGATCAAACATTATTATCTTAATAATTACAAATTAATCAAACAGTCCCCATGGTTGATTTTATTTAGCCTTTGCTGACTCTTTTCCATAGCCTACCTAGTTTGAGTTTCAGCGTATCAAGAAGCTGTTGTACTTAATCCTGTTGATGCCATTTAGTAAGCCTCTGATAGCATCCTACTGGAGCTAGCCATGGCCAGCAGTTTACTTCTGATTTTTCCAGAATTGTTTGTCTTTTATTCAACTGTTATGCTGTGCTCAGTAACATGGGGATGGGTTGGAAAAGAAAGCCAGGAAGCAGTCCATGCAAGAAGGTGTGAAATGCAAGCCAAGTCATGGGAAGAAGACCCTGTCTGGATATTGTCAGTGAGGTACAACACAGTGACAAACAAATCAATCATTTGCTAATTACAGTCTTCTTTAAAAGTGCAGAATTCCCAGGGGAGTCTCTGAGCAAATGACATGCACTTGTTTTTCTACAGCAGAGAGCCAATTAGGGCTTAGATTTTTATATTCTACAGTTTTTAATGTCTTCTGAGTCTTTCTTATGCACACACAGGGAGGAGACATGAACTCCTGAGCAAATGTTGGGGTCCCAGGCTTTCAGGGTCTTTTTATTCTGAGACTGCTGTCCTTAGACAGTCCATTGAGCTTGGTGCTTTAGAAACCTGGGTAGTCCATCTGTGTTTTCAGAAGCTTTTAAGGGTCATTAAATAATAAGTAACCACAACTCTTAACACAGAAAGCAGAGTGCTTTATTTAAAACAGTGAGTATTAATCCAGTATCTTTCAAATTACTTTCAAAGTACCTTTTAACTCAATCTGTTTTTCCTTTTTATGTTTTCTATTTCCCCACCTAGTTCTCCTTACTTGTGCCTCTTCTTTTCTTTTTTCCCATCTGAAATGTCTATGGTCTCAAAAGTAATTACTTTATGAAGAAAGTTTTTGTGGATGCTAAATGCTACTTAATGGAAGCCATAAGCATGAAGCCTGCTAACATTGGGAGTGGCATAAAACACATGCCAGGTGGGATCAAGTGAAAAGCAAGGCTAATCATTCTTTTAAATTGGTAGTGTTGCCGAAGGTGAATTAATATGCTTTCTGAGTCCCTTATGTGTTGTAAGGTCCTCCGTCACCAAGATTGTGTTCATGGTCAGGATTTTGAATTAGAGGCATCTCCTGGGGTCAGAATGGCCAACTCCCTGAGTCCCCCTGGCCATATTGGTGATAGAGTTTTCATTTTAATATATAATCTACTTTGAGAGCACCATTGACTAAACCAGACCCCAATGTGGGTACCCAGGAAATGGAAGAATCTTTCCTTATAATTAATCCCAGCACTTTCACTCTGAACAGGGCCTTAACCCTGAGAAATGTAGAAACATGAGGCAAAACAAAATGTTCCCTGTGCCCACAGAGCATAGAGCACAGTAGACCTGTCAGCTCTGGCACAGCATGCTTCGAGCAGATACTAAAGAACAAAATGTGAAATTGGCACCAGCTAGCCTTCCATTGCACAGGAAATCTCTATTTAAATCTGACAACCAGAACATTGTACCATTTGAAATCCTTGTCATCTGGTTTGCTTTAGTTGCTTCTTTGAAAAGGAAAACTTTTCAGGGTTCTGTTTTAAAACTCTACACTTTTGACAGTAGTTCTTAACTAGGTCCATTGATGGGTCATCAATCAGCAACCAATGACCAATGCTTACGTGCTTCCAGGTACAGGCTAAGCACCTGTGAGAAAGGTACCCAAACCAGGTAAAGGCAAACTCTTGTTTTGAATCTGTGGAGAATAGCTGGTTTGGGTGCTGCTCTCGGTTCTCAAAATTACTCTGCAACAAAGCTAATTTTCTGATGGAACAAAAGCCTATCACTATTGGGTTTACTCAAAATTTTTTCATTAACATCATAGTCTCTTCTGACTTCTAGTGGGAAAATAAACACAAAACATAGAGCTTCATCTGAGTGCCTCAGATAAAAAGAGGCGCAAGGCTGTAACTGAAATCAAGGCCAGCCGTACAGCAGTCAGTTATGAGTAGGTTAATTAAGAGTAGTAATGCTAAAAATAATCAAGGAGAAAAGTTGGAGCTTGGTAAACAAGACATGTGGAGTTACTGAAAGATCTGTAATAGAAGGATAAAAAACAAATAAAAGAGGATCTGGGGAAACTGTGTGCTTAGTCCCATGAGAACTCTAATTTTTGATGATCCTGAAGTTTGTGTTTGGAGGACAACCTCTATACTATTAGAAGTTTTTAGGCAAGAAAGGACAATCTGCTGTCACATAAAATAGAGAAGTTATAGAATATTACAACCAAGAAGGTTTTTGTTTTTACATATGCATTGTTATCAAAGCAACACCCACTACAGGGCATGCAATGTATTGATACAGCTGACACAGCCAGGGCATTGAAGCTCAGAGGAACCCCAGAACAGTGGAAAGTAAGCTCAGACCCCATCATAATCCAGTAGGTGCCAATTCATAGTCATAAAAACAGAACTGCAAATAGAAGAGGAGGAAGGCAGCCCTGTAAAGGACCATAAATCAGGTTTCAAAGGGAGGAGTTTGTTAAATGAAAATTTGAATATGAGTCAGAATTTTCCAACCGAGCAAAGGGACTGGCATACTCATCTTAAAAAACAATCTAGAAGGGAGAAAAAGGATTGAAAGTGATCTTTTTTTTTCTCTCTATCTCACTTGGCTATAGTATAGGGTACACATTACCAACTGGTGGAAAAATAAGGTATAGAAGGAGGGGGGATTAAAAGCAGAGTGTGTTATATTTCCTATATGAAAAAAATGATTGTTCTTTTAAAAAACAGATTACACAGGAGTATTTTAAAGAGAGATGCTTGCAGAAGTCTTAACAACACATGAAAGAGTTGCTAGCATTCAGCATATGGCATATTGGCCCATACTCCTGTGTTTCAGTTTCCAGGTTAGATACTATTACACTTATTTAGCATTTATTCCCTAAATAAGATCACATGGTGAAAATGTGTGAGAGCTCTTATTTTGGAAAGTTTTGCTCTGACTTTTATATATTTAAAATGTAAAATCTAATCATTATCCTGTTTGGAAAGCGGTATTACCTGCTCTAATTCATCCTGCGACATAATGGAGCTAATAGAGGCTAGTATTCTACAACTTTGTGAATTAGGAGAATTATTCACTTATGCCCATCATATCCATAGTTATGACCATGAAACAGTTTTATGCTATTTGTACAAAATCACCTGAGTAACTATTTATACATTATGGGTTCTGATTCCGCAGGCACTCAAAGATCCTTAGGAAGGTTTGTGTTGGATAGGGTAACTAGGCAGTTATAGTATACAGCTGAATCTGAAACCTAGATTCTGAGATCTGTAGACATAGAGGCTTATGGTAGTAAGCCTCTGGATAAGAATGTAATGTGAATGTGCACTGGAGGATGGTGAGCGTGCGTGCGTGCGTGTGTGTGTGTATGTGTGTGTGTGTGTGTGGACCACAGAGACCAGAAAAAGGTGTCAAACACTGGTGCTTGGATTATGAGTTGTCTGATATGGGTGTTAGGGTATTAGGGCCTCTGGAAAACAGGAACTGCTTTCCACTGCTCAGCCATCTCCCCAGCTCTATGGACAAGATAATTTTACTGAAGGGATGGCGGGGAGAAGAGGTGAGTATCAGCTTTCAGAGTCCTTAGTATCTCTTCAGTGTGCACGTGCATAAAAATGGCGAGTGTAAATGATATAGGATGGTTCATGGTAAAGTGTGACATGTTAAGGGAAACAGTGGCTATAATCAGCACTAGATAACATCACCTATGCCAAGCAAAAGACCGCTTGGCAGATTTTGTATTCTTACTAGATATAGAGAGAAGTGGCCCAACAGAAGAGAGTGATGAGACTGTCCAGAGGTAGAACATGGGAATGCAGGTTAGGATGTGACTATTAAGGTGCTTTCTGTTCAATAGCATCAAATGTTGTAGGAAGTCTAATCTCACTCAGCATCGTTTATAAAATGTAGCTGTAAAGCAGTTGGTGGTGAATGTAACTTTAATGGAGATAAGTAAGAAGACAGTACGATTGTTATGGGTCCTGAGCTTTACACAAGGTGAGAGCACATGAAAAAGGATAATAAGTAAGATGCTAAAGAGATGTGCTGTGAAACTGGAGGCTTCAAAGTGTGGCTAGAGGCTCAGTGGCATCATGCATGAACATGCTACAGTGAAGGAGAGAAACAGGGTGGCATTCACACATTCATTTTCCAAAGGGAAACTACTATAGACAGTGTAAAAAGCCATATGAGTAAGAAAAATGAATGACGGTTCTTAGAAAAAGAAAAATGGGTTTTACAAGACATACAGATAAACTATCCTTGTGCACACACACACACACACAAATATTTCTGTGAATTAGGAGTTGGTGGACAATGTGTCACAAAGAAAGTGTGTACTCATGTAATGCCCTCTGTTCTTCTCTCTGTCTTTTAATTTTAAAATTATAATTGTAGGTAAACTAATGTCCTTTAGTTAATTCTTGGCAATGGACATTGACTAAATGATAGGCATCAGTGTTGATGTGTAGGATCTCTGTCAGAGACAGGGCCCTTCCTGTACACCCAGCTACTATTAACACACCAGATGCCTCATATTCCAGAGACTTGGTCAGAATTGCTTAATCTTTAAAACATCTTGACAGAGCAGAGAATGGCCTGTCTTATACTGAAGCTCCTGTGCTAAGAGAGAGGGACTTAAAAGTGTCCCTTCCTCTAAGTGTCTGTAGAAGAAAGGCCACCCGTGGCCACTGTGGAAAAGTGGCAACAAACTTGAAGCAAACCACAACAGAAACAAATATCACAATACCTTAATATTTTAATCCTGGATTTCTATCCTCCAGAACTGTAACAAACTTTTTTTCTGTTGTTCAATCCATTCAGTCTCTATTATTTGGTTAAGGTGGATGAGAGTTACACAGACGTCTAGGAGCACTATCGCAACCAGGAGAGGCACACTGTACCAGAGACACACCTTGAGGGAAAGTATGATTACTTGGGAATTCACAGACACTTGTCTTGTGTCAGGAGGAGCAGCTGTCATTGTGCAGTAGTTCTGAGTGGACTTTCTCCTTTTCAGACCTTGTAAAGCTAATCTGGCATGGAAAAGAATTGATAGGGAGTCTTTCAACAAGAGGGACAGCTCCAGAGCCGCTACCTTTCAGTTTAGCATTTATATTCCGAGAACATTGGTATTTGGGTATTTTGAAGACAAATAACTTGTAAAATACAGTCACATTGTGAGAGTCTGCAGCCATAGTTTGAATATTTTTTGCTTGTCCATACACTATACTTTGATATGTAATCAAATGGGATGATACTGAAATAGGCTATTTATCATGGTTTTCTGAAAGCTATGCTTATATTTTATTCCCACCTTGTCTCAGCACTCTACAAAGACCTTAGTTTCCTCTGTTCTTAGCATCATTAATGAAGTGACTGAATACACTGCAGCACATTTCTTATGATAGAGTCACCTTACAGTAAACTTAGGAAATCTGAAAGCTTTATATTGCATCCCACGGCTTCATCAGATCTTCACATTTTCAATCAGTCTTTAGTCTAGAGATAGTGCACCTTTTTGAAGCCTTTTCCCCCATCTAGATGAAGGACTCTTTTCTCTCAGTATTTTTTTCTACTAGATGGTTTGGTGCCCCAGGGCTGACCCAAGGAAAGTCCCCACTGCTAAAGTCTGTATTCTCTCTATTGGTTTGAGTTTCCTTTCGTGCTTAACGGTGATGCCACGCCACTTTCATGAAGTTTCTTCATTTTATTTATATCCAGAGATATCCTTTGCTTCTTCCCAAAGTTGCTCTTCACTATTTTAAGTGTCTGGGTTAATGCACATAGCAGTGCTGGGTGCAGGGGGTGGGGGGGAGTAAAGGGAGGTGTGCATGGGAAATGTGTCCTTAAGAGAGTTTCCTTTTCCAAGTAAATACTGCATTCCTTTGGAAAACATTCCTTCTTTAGATCTTAAAAACATTCCATGAGGCCTGTCACTTAAGCCTACTCTGGAGACACATAATAAAGTGTAAAGACTCTGAGAAAAAAATTGAACTATAAGGTAATGTGTAGACAGACACAGTGAAAGTGGTAGTGGAATTCCAAAGGGGTTTCCTCTTCAATGAAGCCCACTGAAGACGGCCTCCTTTAAGCATGTCTTTTGATATTAATATTCAAACTATACCTCTTACTTAATAACATGTTTTAAAAGGAAATTGCAGAGGCTAAGGTAAGCATAGACATGGCAGGGGCTCCAACCCTGGTGCCATTGTTCCAGTAATGACTGGAATACAGAAGAGCATCACACCCAAAAGGAAGTGCACTGTGCATATTAGATGCATTTGCTGCTTCCAGACAAATTCCTTGGAAGTAACAAATAATGCCTTTAAAAGAGAAGACCTTGACAGGGCGTTCTCCACAGTTGAGTGGAGAGTGGGGACTGACTTTCACACGAACTCTGTTGCCCCATATTTGGCCACGTCTCCTGGATGGGGAGACCTGGTGGCACTCAGAGGAAAGATAGCAGGCTATCAAGAAGAGATTTGATACCCTATGAGTGTATACGGGGGTCAGGGGGGAGGTCCACCTCAGTCATAGTCATAGGGGACGGAAGTAAGGGGAAAATGGGAGGGAGGGAGGAATGGGAGGATACAAGAGATGGGATAACAATTGAGATGTAATATGAATAAATTAATAAAATATATTTTAAAAAGAGACCTTAAAACTCATTTCTATTCTTCAGTATTTTCTACCTGGGTCATTTTAAAAATAAAAGAGACAGAGTTGAGTAACATAATCAAATTATTTATTCTGATAGCGAAACAAATATTGAAATGTCTTTTGTTTTAGATCTAAACTAAGATGTGTAAAATGAATCCCAATTTCTTCACATGTAGACCAATTATAATTCAAGCTTTATGTGATGTGTACATCATACTTAGTCAACCTCATAGTTTTTCATTTAATAGTTTTGAGAATCTATTATTTGAGTACTGGGGTAAAGCTAGAATATTAAAAGTACATGGTGCATTCAGAACTGCAGGGGAGTATCTTTATTACATCAAAATTGTCTAACAAACACGAGACTAGTATGGTTCTCCTCCCTTGGGAGAATAGATAAAAATTAGCTAAGAAAGAAGACTGGACAAAAATATTCCTTTTAAAAATTATTTATCATTAACAATTTCCCATAGTTCAAAGGTTTGACTTGTAGTTACAGTTAAATCAAAGGTGAAAGGCAGCAGGACCCACCTGCAGATTGTGCAAAGCTTGTGAAGAATGAAGGTTATTCAGCGTGGGATGCTGAGCACCGAACATTAGTGTTACAACTTTTAAAGAGGAATCAGCTAATTCAAAAGTAATTGCAAGTGTGAAAATATGAGATATGAGATATTTGGTTTGTGAAGAAAATGGAAATGTGAATAAATAACATTTAAATGAGTCCAAATAATATTACTGATCTGGCAAAGTCACTCACAAGGGAAAAATAAGAAATCCCAATGAGAGTTAAATAAGGAAATTTAAACATTTATATTAAAAAAAAAATAACTACTGGTGAAGAACAATCTAAACTTCAGCTGGCGACACTGAGAACATAAATGATTCACATTGGTAAGCGTAGGTTTCAGAATGTACAGGATGAATTCATTTTAGTGACAAAACAAAGTAAGAAACAACTAAAATTATATAAATTTTAAACACGCAAAGGCAAGGCAATATAACATAAATATGGGAAGTAATTTGTATCTGAAAACAGCATAATATTCTTGTACATAAAACTATGCAGGCATAAAAAGAATGCTGTTATTCTTTGTTAATGCTAAATTATGTAAATAACATTTATAGCCTTTTCTATTTGTTCAAAAAAAAAAAAAAACATGAGGCAGAGTGTGTAACATGAGCAAATGCAAGAGAGACAAGCGATGTCCTCTGCAGGCTTTTAATATTCAGGAATTCCTGATGTGGTTATGTTGCACAGAATCTGACTGACAGAAGGTGCTTATACATACAAGATCCCGAACTCAGGCCCTGTGTCTCTTTTGAAAGACAAAGTAGGACCAAGAGATGTTTAACATTTAATGTAAGAAGTTGGTTCAAAGTTCTGGGAAAAAATGACAGTGACATGATCAGGCAGTGTACTGGCCCATTTTGCATAGTGGATTCTTTCCTAAAGTACTTAGAGAAACACAAAGTCTCATTCTGTCCACTTCTACCTTTGAAGTAAAAATGATTTTATTGCATTCTTTTAAAGCTGAGGTCCTGGAGTATGAAGGACAGAGGACAGGGAATAAGTGAGGCATTTGACTCTTTGCTACCGAGCACACACATTTTCTTTACTTCTCTACTGTGAAGTCACTATTTAGGCCAGTGTTCCCACTTTGACCAAGTATAGCACTATGTCCTACATAAGCTGAGGTAAGAAGGGTGCAAAGAGAAGATTGAGTACATTTGAGGGGCAAGCATGTGTATTTTTAATTTCTACTCATGATAAAGTCGATCTAGTGTTTATAATCTCAGCTTACCATGTTACTGAAGATAATTTCAACTTAAATATTCTTGTTTTTTTTTATTTTAAGAATTCTGTGCATTTAAAAATGCAACAATCTTACCAGTAAATACATATTTTCATTATAGAAATAATTAGAGACTTTGTTCTTCAGATGTCTAATGAATACATATGAACCACAAATTCTATGTTTCTCACCTGTAATGTTGCAAATATGTCTATGTGTATCTTGTGAATTTCTTCATATTTTATAACCAGAGAAATTCAATCATTTTTTCCAGACAGTTTTAAAAATATGTCTATTGAATGAATCACTTTTCAAGGCAAATAATTCTTCATTTAAGGTAAAAAAAAAGTTATGGTCTGTAGTTTAATAACTATAGTATTTTATTACAATAAGAAGGGTGTATTTGTCTCTAGTCTATAACGAAAAGATTTAAGACTGTAATGTAGGATCCTTCATCTGTTATGCATACACACTGCATTAATTCATTTGTTTTGCTCTGACAATGAGACACACAATTTTATGAAGAAAAAAAGGTTTATTTTTACTAATATATGGTTCACAATTAAGAAATCACATCTAACTATTTCCTTCTTGATACTAAAATTCTGTGGTGGTGTGAAGACTCGTGTGGTAAAAAACAAGAGGTGCACATGGATTTTTGTGGTTTCTGCTTATTATATCATCATCAGACAATCATAAGCATATATCTTACTAACTTTATCTAATTTTTATTAACCCTGAAAGGTCCCACCTCTCAAAGTCATAGTCAACTTCAGTTTCCATCTTCTTAATACCTCATAGTGAGGATTAATTTTTAATTCCTAAACCTTGGGGACACACAAAGGTTATAAATGTAGGGAACACATAGAACTAGCAGAGATACTTAAATATTTAACAAATCCTAAGGTGAGAAATAGGTGATGACACATAGATAGATGATAGATGATAGATGGGTAGTCGATAGGCGGGTAATGAATATATGAAACCCAAGTGGCTTCATTACTTATTCCTGTGGGACTTACGGTCCAAAAAAAAAAAAAAAAGCATTTATTGCTATCAAGTGAACCTAGTGTGTATGTATTCTAACAGCATGTCTGGAACTGTGGCCGAATAACTTTATAGCTAGAAGCTATAGTAAAATGTCACACTCATTGCAATTCCTGAAAGATGAAAGAATAACAGGACAGACAATACTTCAGATTCAGTAACTGACATCATAATTCAAAACTAATAACAAGTAATTTAGTAATTGTATGGTAAATGTTTTAAATAAAAAACTATCAAAACAAAATTTTTAGACATCAGAAATCAATCAATCTTCTAAAAATATAAAAAATGACTATTCAAAAATGGTTTAAAATTTATAAGAACAGCAAGCTTTAACTTGTTCTTCCATACTTTTTTTTTCCAGATCTTTGGATGGTCTTGAACATCAATAGCCTTCTGACTACTTAGGTGGTAAAAATCAATAATGGTACATTGTAGAAGTGACTAAAGCAAGCAAACACACTGAAAAAAAAAAAACCCACATGGCACTATCCTTAGATGCTGAAAAAGCATTTGACAAAAATCCAACATGACGCACAGACCTAAACATAGTAAAGGTAATATACAGCAACCCTATAGCCAACACCAAACTAAATAGAGAGAAACTTAAAGCAATCTCACTGAAATTAGTGACAAGACAGGGATGTTCACTCTTTTGTCATCTCTTCAGTATCGTACTTGAAGTCCTAGCTAGATAAATAGGCAATTAAAGGTGACAAAGTGGATACAAATTGGAAAGGAAGAAGTCAAAGTATCCCTATTCGTAGATGATATGATACTTTGGGTAAGTGACCTCCAAAATTCCACTAGGAGCTCCTACAGCTGATAAAAACCTTCAGCAAAATAGCTATATACAAAACTAACTAAAAAAATCAGTTGCTCTCCAGTATGCAAATGATAAATAGACTGAGAAAGAAATTAGGGAAATAATACAGAATAGCTAGTACAACCCTGTACAATAAAAGATCTTCTGGAGGTATTTCTATTGCTGATCTCAAGGTGTACTACAGAGCAACAGTAATAAAAACTGCATGGTACTGGTCTAGAAACAGACTTACGGATCAATGGAATCAAAGTGAAGACTCAGAAATAAACCCACACAACCATGAACACTTGATTTTTGATGAAGCCAAAATTATAGAATGGAAAAAAGTTAGCATCTTCAACAAATGGAACTGGTCTAACTGGATGTAGAAAAATGCAAATATATCCATATTAATCATGCTACACAAAACTCAAGCCCTAGAGGATAAAGGAACTTAAAATCACACCAGAAACATCAAATCTATTAGAAAAAAAGTGGGGAAGAGCCTACTCAGAAAACTCGGAACAGTTCTACTTCAAGACCTAGCTATACCATTCTGGGGCATATACCCAAAAGATGCTTTACCACACAGCAAGGACATTTGCTCAACTATGTTCACACAAGTGTTACTGAAAATTGCCAGAAAATGGAACCAACCCAGATGTTCCTCAACTGAAGTGTGGATAAGGAAACTGTGGTACATCTATACCATGGAACATTATTTAGTTATCAAAAACAAGGACATCATGAAAATTTCAGGCAATTGGATGGAGGGGTGAAAGCTCACCTTGAGTGAGGTAACCCAGAGCCACAAGGACACATATGGTATGTACTCACTTACAAGCAGACATTAGCCATACCATTCAGGATAACAATACTATAATTCACACAGGCAAGGAAACTATGTATCAAGGAGGACCCTAGGGAGGATGCTTAATTCTCATTCAGAAGCGAAAATAGAATAGACCCTGAAAGTTGGTGAAGAGAGGTAACAGGATGGGAGCCTACCGTAGAGGTCCTGTGAAAGACTCCACCCATCAGGAGATTGAAGCAGAAGCTGATTCTCAGAGCCAAACTGATGCCAGAGAGCAGGACATCTTTTGGAAGAGTGTGGGGGGCGGTGGACAGAAGAAACCAGGGGCTGTCCCTCCATGCCCTCTGTCGCCCGCTCTTTGGTCGCATCTCCTGGCAGGGTGTTTACCAGGCAACAGAGAAAGAGGATGCAGTCGGTCCTGATGAGACTTGATAGGGTGGGGTCAGTTGATAGGGGAGAAGGGCTCCCTCTCTCTGAGGACTAGGAGAGGGGAATAGGGGGGAAGAGGAGGGAGGGTGTGAATGGGAGGAGATGAAGGTGGGGGCTATGATTGGGATGTTAAGTGAATAAATTAAAAAAGATCGCTAAAACACTTTTGGACAACAAGGAAGTCTAGTATGTACATCTATGATCATGAACAGGTCTAAAGAAGAATCCAGAAGACCATAAACATTTATCTTACTAGGGCTAGAAGTTAGGGTAAGACTGAGTTAGAAATATATCCCCCAATATTAAAAGCATGCAAAAATACAAATGCAACGATGCTCTCTAGGGGCTGGGAAGCTTGGGACCTTAAAGCATCTAATAGAAACCTGTTTGATTACTGCTTAGCAGTGACTTCATTGGCTTGAAAGGAAAATGATAGCAACACAATAGAATTAATTCTGAGTATAGTTTACTTAATGAACTGTGTCAGAACAACAAATGCAAAGGGGTGTCAGACTCCAGATGTGATATACTATTTCAATGATAAATTAAAAATTTTAAACATAGTTATGATAAATATTCTGGAAAAAGTTGTGTCTATATATGATAAGAAATAGTAAACAAAAACTGCTATTTTAATTTCAGTTGTTGGTGGTAAGGTTTGTTTTGTTTGAGACTGTCCTCAAACTCACTATGTAGATAAAGACTTTCAACTTCTGAGGCTCCATCCTCCACCTCTTGACTCCTGGATTATAAATATATACCATAATGCCCCATTTTATGTGGTGTTGGGGCAAGGAATGCTAGGCAAGCATCCTACCAACTGAGCTGCACCCCCAGTCTCCTCTTCTTAAAAACTAAAACAATACTTTATGGATATATTTTTAATCATTTGTGCGCCTTCATTTACAACCTGCCTGTACAGATACATAGGCAGCTCTTAAATTAGTTCATGGTTGTTGTTGTTGTTGTTTTGAGTAAACTGTTTTTGTGTTGTTGTTCAGAGGAGTCCAAGAAACTACTAAAACAATATAAGTCTTTGTGTTGCCCTTGGTTTTATCCCAGAATTTGAAGATAAGTCTCTATTGTTGGAAACACTCTGCACTGCAGAAACATTATCCAAAAGACTCTATCTGGAGCCGACCTGAAAGCATCCTCCCCGAAGACAAGCCTTCAGAGTATGAGAAAGTGTTGTGTAAATTGCCGAGGGAGAAAAGCAATTGACAATCCTAAGTGTCTGTGAAGCCTATGAACCACAGCAATGACCAACATGGTAGATGTCAGAGATGTCTTAGGGAT
Organism: Acomys russatus; assembly: GCF_903995435.1. Taxonomy (NCBI): domain Eukaryota; kingdom Metazoa; phylum Chordata; class Mammalia; order Rodentia; family Muridae; genus Acomys; species Acomys russatus. The sequence continues at coordinate 12,993,323 of NC_067138.1, forward strand.
AACCACTACCTATCTAATTGGACCTAAGCGCTGCTTAATAGAAGAAAATGCATGCCTGTCACTGTAAACCTAGCTAAGTACCTGTGGCTAGTGCATCCATTGAATTTACAGGAGAACCTATTATTACCACTTTTCTAAATGAGTATAATTCTTAACTGTATTTTAAATTCATATTCTTTTACCCATAGATAAATATAGCTACCACTATTCATCAAATTGGTTTCTTCTTGCAGTAGTAAGATATACACAAGTGGTTGAGTTTCAGAGAAAAACTGAAAATGGAGTGCTGAGCGCCAATTAATACGTTTACAACATCCTTCATGGAAGAACATGCAAAAAAGATTCTAAGAGCCAAAGGACAGGATACATACTAAGAGGTTGGATGTTCTATGTAATGAAATATCAACATGACTGCTGAAACAAGACCTGAACATTGACCGGTTGACATGTCAGTATGGATGAGAGAAATCTCACAGCGCCTTTATATGAAGATTTCTTAGAAATAAACAACTGGCAAGAGAAGGAGAATTAAGTTTCCCTAGGAATGAGCACCCTAGTTTATTATCTAACACCAGTGGCAAGCTCTAAACACACACACACACACACACACACACACACACACACACACACACACACACACAAATGCACACACACACACAAACGCACACACACACAAACGCACACACACACACACACACACACACACGAGCAACACTAAATGGAGTCAGCAGGTTGTACTCTATCATTCATTATCTATTGTCTATCTATCTATAATCTATTTATCTGCCTATCATCCATTTATCAATAATCTATCTATGCATCTATCTATCTATCTATCTATCTATCTATCTATCTGTCTATCATAATCTATCATCTATTTCTCTGTGTGTATTTCAATAAAATTTAAAAGAGTTTATATATTTAGAAAAGAGTCAGGGGTGTGAGAGGGATTGGAGAGAGAAGGGAGGAAGCAGGTAAATATAGTATAATCTATGAAATATAAAAATAAATAATAGAAAACTAAAAGGAACTACATCCAGGTAATTAAACAAAATAATAAGAAAATGTATGATTAAATAGATAGTTTCCTAGTTTTCTCATGTAAAGAGGAATAACTGAAAAGCCATGATGAAGGTCCTCGCCAAAGAAAAAAAGTTCATCAAAACAGTGAGACTGAATCACAGATGCTTTAGACCACTTGTGCTTCCATTTAATATTGTCATGAGAACTGTTATGCAGTGACTAAACTTTATAAGAAAAGGAACTGTATATATCAGACTTTATTTAGAAAAGTAACTAGAGAGCTTCAAATGCACCATAAGTCTGAGGGGGAAAAAACCAAACAGAAACAAAAATATTAAAAATTAAAACAAAATTAATAATAATAATAGTAAACAATATGATAAACACTGTATCATAATTCAGAAGAAATTTAGGTTTGTGTAGTATACTTCATCAAACAGGAAACAAAACAGGGCTAGGCAGATATACATGAAACTGTACACCACAGGCTTATTTATTTCAGTTTTGTTTGCCAACAAACCATATCAGCTTTTTCCAGAAATATTTACAAAACCACCTAAAATGCAAAAAGGAAAGAGAAGGGGAAAACATGCTTGATCTACCAGCGGTATTAAAACTTGGACTGAGAAGTGAGTACAGGACAGAGTATGGTGATAATTAAGGGGAAGAGACAGGAATGGATATGTAAAATAATCAGAGATAAAAGAATCAAAGAAACAACTGAATGGAAGTACTAGAAATAAAAATGTAATGGAAGAATACCTTTGAAGATTTTTGTCTGAAAATTGAACATGGTGAAGAAAGAAAGAGTATGAAGAAACATCAATACCAACTTCAAATTTTAAATGCAGAGAGAGAAGAGAAGAAATTGTAGAATATCTTAAATGAGGGGACAATCACAGGGATGAAAAACATATATAATGAAAATCCCAAGTTGGAAAAAGAACAGAACTTTTAATTTTAAAAGTGTTTTAAGTAATAATTATTGAGAACTGTCCAAATTTTGCATTAGATAGTAAAATGGAGAAACAAGAAATTCAGAGAACTAAAAGCAGGCCAAGAATCAAAAACGCGAGACAAAGGATGTCTTCAACAAATGCCATACAGTTGAAGTAAGCCTAGAAACAACACAGGGGGCAACAATCTTTGCCTTTGACTGTCAAAATTAGAATACTGGGCTTGTCTTTAGAAATGTGAGCAGAAAACGAATGACGGGTAATATTTAGTGCTAAGATAGAGACTCGGTAATTGCAAAGTTTCTGTTCAGATAACTGTCCATCACATTTTCTAAGAAATGTATTTCTTAGAATAACAGAAGGGAATTTGAGGAATGCATAGATTATAGACCAGGGGAGAGATGAAGGAGCACTCACATACATGTGTGTAGTTGTGTGCTCATGTGCTTGTAGATTTGCTTGCATGTATGTGAACATCCAAATGCAGGTCAGAAGTCAATATTGAGTGTCTTCTTGGATCACTCTCAGCCATAGCTAGTGAGACATAATCACCCACTGAACCTAGAGCCATATATTCACCCAAAGGAGCTGAGCTCTAGATTTGCCCTACTTCACCCTTATGGATAGATAGAGTTGGGGCTATATATGTGTTCTGACTTCATATTTTACTTGATTTTAGGAAGATGAACTCTGGCTCTCAAATTTGTATATGAGGGACAGTTTGTTGACTGAGTCTTCTCACAGCCCCTATGCCTCCCTTAAAACAAAAACAAAACAAATAAATATGCCCTCAATAAAACATTGTAAACTATTTGAGAACAAGGAAAATAAAGGCCAAATATACAGATTTACATTTTTAAAAGAAAGTTTTAGACAGAGAATCAGAGAGGCTCTGTTGTTAATTTTACATTCATAATTATGAGATTACTTATACCAATTAAATTGAAAATATGACAAACCTTAGTCCCAGAGCTTCGGTGATGAAGAGTTTATTAAGCAGTTACAAGTGCTTCAAATGACATGACACTTATTGTCATTGTTTCAGATGATTGTCCTTTGGTGAAAAAACATGCATAAGTCAATGAGTTCCTTTCCTAGTCTGATTTATCAATTCATGTTAGCAGAAATTCATTTACAAATTATAGAAACAGATAATTCATTGTCTTTTGTCTATGAGAGCTGTTTTCTATGATGGCTAGTGTATGCCTTAAAGGGGAGGCATTTCCAAACTTTGTATTTCCTTTCTGTATTTACCTATGATAAAGTTCTCTTACTTTGGTGTGTGTGTGTGTGTGTGTGTGTGTGTGTGTGTGTGTGTGTGTGTGTGTGTGTGTATACCATGCATATGCAGGTGGTGGTAGATAGAGAAGAGGCCATTGGCTCTCTTGGAACTGCAGTACCAGGTCATGAATGACCAAATGTGGGCGGGTGGGGGTAACTGAACCTGGGTCCTCTGCAAGAGCACAAAGTGCTTTTCACTGTTGATCTGTCTCTCCAACCCCTATGACAAAGTTTTAATTCATGAATTTAGTATTGTAAAATTGCTACAGTTACTGTGATGGCTACTTTATCAATTTGATGGGATTTTTGAATCACATGGGGGTGTGAGCTTCTTAATCCTTCTATAAGGGTGTTTCAAAAGAGTACAATGCAGGAGGAATGGTGACTATGAATGTAGGTGGCACAATTCCATTAGATAACATTATGAAACAAAGAAAGCAAAGAAAGAACACCATATTTCATCTGTGTCTTCTTCTTGAGTGTGACCAGAATGTGAGCAGCTGCCTCATGACCCTGATGAAAGGCCTTCCTTGTAAGGATGGATTGTGCCCTCAAACTGTGAGTCACACGTTATCCTTCATATCTGAAAGGGGAGGCTCTTATTTTCTTGTTGTTAGTCATTTAGCCAGGGCGACAAGAAAAGTAACTAGTGCAAGTACTATTAATAGAACAGGAAAAAAAAAAAACCCTAGTTTTATTGTTGCAATAAAATTGTAGCAATGTGGTCTCCCTTTGTCTTTCTCAAATATTAATCTTTTGCTCTTGTGTTTGCAAGTGTGTCCATTCTCATGAGATATACTAAGGCTGGTCTTGTCACATGCACTGCAACACTGGTCTATTCCTTCCTGTTCTGAATCCTGGAACCTTTTTACCATTTTTACAAATGAAGGTTCCAATAGAGACCAGTTTCATTGGTACTAAAGCCATAGTTTGCATATGATACTCTGTTTTTGACTTCAGCTTTGCTGCAAATGAGGTCACAGTTACCTTGATACCTCAAACATCTGGGAACGACAATTCAAAAGAGGAGAACTTCTAATTTTAGCTCACACTTTGAGTGGTTTCATCCTATAGTCACTGACTGTTTCTGATAGTCCCATAAGAATGTATTTTAATGGCAGTACGGTAATACAGTAATTGCCAGTCATCTCTTGGTGAACAAGAACAAGGAGAAACTCAGGGGAAGATAAAGCCCCCCAAAGGAGTACAATCTCAGTGATCTACATTTTCTAGCTGGTCACCAATTTCTAAAGTCTCTATATCCTTCCAAAATTAGAGTCAGTAGATAGGGACCAAGATTTTAGTACATGAGCCTTTCTTTGGAGGGAGGGGCACATCATATTTATGCCATAACATTTAGCCAGAAATTTTTATATATTTCGTTTAAACCCACTTCAAAATCTTTATAGTCGTCTATTGTTTGCCATCCATAACTCAGTGTCACATGTTGCCATTGATCCTTTACAGAAGGCTTCAAATGAGAAGGTATTCCAGGACAAGATGATGCCATAAGTCAGAATACAAATTTCTTCATGAGATCAACCTACAAATTCAATAGCTTCCCACCATTCCTGTAAAGTTTTTCCGTTTGAGTTGAAACCACAACACCAGCACAAATGACTTTTTATTTTTCTACAGTTTTAATCACAGGTGATTTTTAATAATTAACAGAGATCTTAGCAATATAAACCCATGATAAATTTCTTTTCTTTAACTTGAGTACCTTCTACTTTTTATTTATTTAAATTTCTGCATATGTATATGTATCCTGTGTGTTTGTGCATGTGTGTGTACATGTGTATATACATATATGTGTGTTTATGTGTCTGAAGGCTGAAGTTGATAGAATGTATCTTTCTTGATTTCTTTCCATTTTATTTACTGAGACTGGGTCTCTCAGAAAAACAGCTTGCTTATCAGCTCATATGGGTACCCACCTTGTTCTGGAGAATGCTTGCTAAGGCCTTATGGATGCTGGGGTAATAGACAGCTGCCTTCCTTCCACATGTGTGGTAGGAAGGGATCACAACTCTGGTTCTCATACTTACATAGTAAGAACCTTATTCATGGAGACATACCAACAGCCCCTACATTTATCTTTTAAATCAAAGGAAGCCCATTATAATCCTTCATTAGCACATCTGCATGATTAGTCTTATTACTCTCATGTTTTCAGGACATTATTAAATCATATAAGTGTAATTTAGGCACAAACGGGGCAATATCAGGATCACTGATTTGATAACTGAGATAGCTACTATGTGAGTTATGGTACAAGCAGGTAACACGTACAGTGTAGATAGTCAGATGGACCAAAATTTACATCCAGAGCAGGAGGGAGTAGGACAGCATGTGATTTTATCATGCTTCTCACAGCAACTTGCAATTTTAAAACCTATGAATTATTTATTTCTGGAGCACAATATTTAATATTATCAAACTGCTGTTAACATATCCGTAACCGAGACCTCATAAATGAAGCCACAGCTAAGGAGATAGGGGCATCACGTTTGTAAGTCAGTGATGAGCCTCTGTGCAGTTTCAGCCTTGGATTCTTTTGTTTTATCAGTCCTCCTCCCTCTTGTTATGATGATGAATATAACTTGGGGCTTTCCTACAGATCCTTTGGTGATCCCTTGTGTGAGGGGGTGATGATAGGTTTTAATTGTTAAGTTGACGTGCTCTACTGTTTTCATCCTGTGAAAGCATTTTAGCTTAATTTAAACTTTGGTGCATCCACCTGTGATGGAAATCTCCATGAGGAATGCATGAATTCATTCCTTTCTTCTCTTGACTGGATGTAAGGTAACATGTTACAAGTTCCTCTCACACTGGGTTGTGAACAAAATACACTATTTAAAAATATTTTATCTCTATATATTATCTATCTATCTTCTATCTGTCTGTCTGTCTGTCTCTGTCTGTCTGTCTGTCTGCCTGCCTGTCTGTCTATCTATCTATCTATCTATCTATCTATCTATCTATCTATCTATCTATCATCTATCACCTATCTAATCACTTTACCATCAGATCTCAGTCCCTTCCCTCCTCTCCTCCTAGTCCCTCCCCCATATTGCCCTCTCCCATTAACCCCTCTCCTTGTCAGAGAAGGGAACCCTCCAATGGGTACTGACCCACCCTGGCACCTCAGGCTGCAGTAGGACTAAGTGCATCTTCTCCTATTGTGCCCTGACAAGGCAACCCAGCTAGGGGAAAGCAATCCAGAGGTAGGTAACAGAGTAAGAGATTCACACCTGATCCTTATTCCTATTACACTTCCCACACCCTCTCCTACCCAACCCCCTCCCTCCATCTACTTCCATGTCTATTTTATTTCCTCTTCTGAGTGAGATTCAAGCATCCTCCCTTTGGCCTCCCTTGGCTTCTTTCAGCCTACGGATTATAACATGGTTATCCTGTACTTTATGACTAATATCCACTTAGCCGTGAGTACATGATATGGTGTCTTTCTGAGTCCAAGTTATCTCACTCAGGATGATCTTTTCTGGTCTAATCAGTTTAACTGAAAATTGTACGATATCTTTATTTTTAACAGCAGAGCAGTATTGTGTAAATGTACTACATTTTCTTTATATATTCTTTGGTTTCCAGTTTCTGGCTATGATGAATAAAGCTTCTATGAGCATAGTTGAGCAAGTGTCCTTCTGGTGTGGTGGAGCATCTTTTGGGTATATGCCCAGGAGAGGTATGTCAGGGTCTTGAAGAAGATCTATTCCCAATTTTCTGAGAAACATCCATAGTGATTTCCTCCCACCAGCAATGGAGGAATGTTCCCCTTTCTCCACATCCTCACCAGTACATGCTGCCACTTGAAATTTTGATCATAGCCATCCTGATGGGTGTAAGATGGTATCTCAGAGTGATTTTGATTTACATTTCCCTGAAGACTAAGGGATGACTAAAAGTTCTTTGCTTCTTGGCCATTCATGACTCCTGAGTTGAGAATTCTCTGTTTAGATCTGTACACCATTCTTCAGTTGGGTTATTTGATTTGTTGGTGTTTAATTTCCTCAGTTCTTTATATATTCTGTATATTAGCCCTCTGTTAGATGTAGATTTGGTGATGATCTATGCCATTCTATGCTATTTTGTCCTATTGACAGTGTCTCTTGCTGTATAGAAGCTTTTCAGCTTCATGAGGTTCCATTTATTAATTGCTGATCTTAGAGCCTGAGCTGTTGGTGTTCTGTTCAGGAAGTTTTCTCCTGTGCCAATGACTTCAAAGGTTATTCCCCACTTTTCTTCTATTAGATTTGGTTTATTTGGTTTTATATTGTCATCTTTGATCCAATTGGACTTGAGTTATGTGCAGGGTGATGAATAGGAATCTATTTTAATTCTTTACTTACAGACCTCAAGTTAGAACTGACACCATTTGTTGAAGACATTTTCTTTTTTCCCTTGTATAGTTTTAGCTTCTTTGCCAAAAATCAAGTGTCTGTAGGAGTGGGGGCTTTTTATGGGTCTTCAATTAGATTCCTGTCTGTTTTCATTCTAGTACCATGAAGATTACTATTACTTTGTAGTAAATCTTGAAATCAAGGATAGTGATGTATCCAGAAGCTCTTTTATTGTATGGAATTGTATGGCAAGAACTTCAAGTCTGAAGAAAGAAATAGAAGAAAATATCAGAAGATGGAAAAATCTTCCATGTTCATGGATTGGTAGGATAAACTTTCTTTTTAAAGTTGCTTTTGTTAGAGCATTATTATCAGAGCAATGGGAGCTGAAATAAAGATTATTACATTTTCCATTCCTTCACCTCACCCCAGAACCTTACATATATCTCTCCTTGTTCTCTTTCAAATTCATGTGCTCTTTGCTCATTAATTGTTGTTAAATTCATAAATGTATGTGTATGTACAAGAAGTTTATAGAACACCAAATAGATTGGATTGGAAAAGAAAATCCACCCAGAACATAATAATCAAAATACTAAATATAAAGAACAAAGAAAGAATATTAAGAAATTCAATGGGAAAAGAACAAGTAACACCTAAATGCAGACTATTAGTATTACACTTCATTTCTTGGTGGAGATTCCAAAAGCTAAACAAGTCTGAACAGTTGCCTTGTAGATTCTATGAGACTACAGTCAGCCAAACTTTCAAACACCATCAATGGAGAAATACAAGATATTCCAAGACAAAATCAAATTTAAACAATATTTATCCATAAGTACAGTTCTATAGAAGGTACTAAGGAAGACAACTACCCAAGAGATAAACCACACCCATGAAAACACAGAAATATATAATCTCACACCACAAAAAAACAAAAGATGGGAACACACCAAACACACACACACACACACACACACACACACACACACACACACACACACACACTCATCATCATCATCATCACCACCACCACTACCACCAGCAGCACTAGCAGCTGCAACAACAACATCAACAACAATGAAATAACAGAAATTAACAACCATTGGTTATTAGTATCACTCAATATCAATAAACTCAATTTAACAGAAAATATGAACTAAATGGACCAAATATATATCTATAGGACATTTCACCCAAACACCAAAAAAGATACCTTCTTCTTAGAACATCAGGGAACATTCTCCAAAACTGACCACATACTTGGTCACAAAACAAGTCTCAACAGATACAAGAAGATTGAAATAACCCCTTATATCCTACCAGATAATCACAGATAAAAGCTGGATCTTAACAACAACCAAACAATAGAAAGCCCACAAACTTATGAAAATTGAAAAACTCTCTACTGAATGACTATTGGTAAAGGCAAAAATAAAGAAAAATTAAAGACTTTCTATAATTCAGTATGAATGAATTCATAGCATGTCCAAACTATTGGAACACAATGAAAGCACTAAAAACCTTCATAAAGAAATTGGAGTGATCATATACTAACAACAGAATAATTGAAAGCTCTAGAACAAAAAGAAGCAAACACACACAGAAGGAGTAGAGGGCAAGTAATAATCAAACTGAGAGTTAAAATCAATAAAAAAGAAAAAAAGAGAAAAATACATAAAATCAATGAAACAAAGAGTGGTTCATTGAGAAAACCAGCAAGATAGACAAACCTTTATCCAAACTAACTACAAAATAGGGAGACAATCCAAATTAACAAAATCAGAAAGGAAAAGGGAAATAAAACCAGGCACCAAAGAAATCTAAAAATCATAAGGCCACATTTAAATACTTTTACTTCAAAATTAGAAAATCTTAAAATAAAAGAATAGATATCACTTACCAAGTTAAGTCAAGATCAGACTAACAAACTATTTTGACCTATAACTCCCCCAAAATAGAAAGAATCATTAAACATTTCTAATCCCCCCAAAAATGTCTAGGAACAAAACTTTTTTTTTTAATTAATTTATTCTTGTTACATCTCAATGTTTATCCCATCCCTTGTATCCTCCCATTCCCCCTCCCCATTTTCCCATTATTCCCCTCCCCTATAACTGTTCCTGAGGGGGATTACCTCCCCCTATATATTCTCATAGGGTATCAAGTCTCTTCTTGGCTACCTGCTGTCCTTCCTCTGAGTGCCACCAGGTCTCTCCCTCCAGGGGACATGGTCAAATGTGAGGCACCAGAGTACGTGAGAAAGTCATATCCCACTCTCCATTCAACTGTGGAGAATATTCTGACCATTGGCTAGATCTGGGAAGGGGTTTAAAGTTTACCTCCTGTATTGTCCTTGGCTGGTGCCTTAGCTTGAGCGGGACCCCTGGGCCCAAATCTGCCTATCATAATGTTCTACTTGTAGGATTCTAGGACCCTCTGGATCCTTCTACTTTGCTATTCTCCCATGCTTCTCTCATCTAGAGTCCCAATAGGATGTCCTCCCCTCTGTCCCAGTTTCCTGGTAAGTGAAGGCTTTCGTGGGACATGCCCCTTGGGCTAGTATGCAGATATAAGTGAGTATATACCATTTGATTCTTTCTGTTTCTGGGTTAACTCACTCATTATGATCATTTCTAGCTCAATCCATTTATCCACAAATTTCGGGAATTTCTTGTTTTTAATAGCTGAGTAGTATTCCGTAGTGTAAATGTACCACAGTTTCTTTATCCATTCTTCTACTGAGGGACACTTAGGCTGTTTCCATGTTCTGGCTATTATGAATAAGGCTGCTATGAACATGGTTGAGCAAATTTTCTTGTTGTGTGCTGGAGCATCTTCTGGGTATATTCCAAGGAGTGGAATAGCTGGGTCTTGAGGAAGCCCTATTCCCATTTTTCTTAGGTAGCACCAGATAGATTTCCAAAGTGGCTGTACTAGTTTGCATTCCCACCAGCAATGAAGGAGTGTTCCTCTCTCCCCACATCCTCGCCAGCATGTGGTGTCGCTTGAATTTTTGATCTTAGGAGCGCTGCTTCTTCATGACACCATGGGTAACTCTCACAGGACCGGGACAGATCAGCACTGCTTAAAAACAAAAAAGACCTTCGAAAAATGGCTTTTAGTTAGGCACCCTACCCCCACCCCCACCTCCCCTTGGCCATTCTGATGGGTGTAAGATGGAATCTCAGAGTTGTTTTGATTTGCATTTTCCTTATGACTAAGGAGGTTGAGCATTTCTTTAAGTGTTTCTCAGCCATTTGATACTCCTCTGTTGAGAATTCTCTGTTTAGTTCCAAGCCCCATTTCTCAATTGGGTTATTCAGTTTGGTGGTGTTTAATTTCTTGAGTTCTTTATATATTTTGGATATTAGACCTTGTCAGATGTAGGGTTGGCGAAGATCTTTTCCCAGTCTGTAGGCTGTCGCTTTGTTCTCTTGACAGTGTCTCCTGCCTTACAGAAGCTTCTCAGCCTCATGAGGTCCCATTTATTAATGGTTGACATTAAGGCCTGGGCCGTTGGTGTTCTGTTCAGGAAGTTGTCTCCTGTGCCAATATTAGGAACAGAATTTTTAACATCGAATTCTATCAGCCTTTCAAAGAAGAGGTAAAACTAATTCCTCAAATTACTTCACAAACTATAAAAAAGAAGGGATCTGCCAACTTCATTCTATGAGGCCACAGTCGCCGTCATACCCAAACCACACAAAGACTCAACGAAGAAAGAGAATTACAGACCCGTTTCCCACGTGAACATTGATGCTAACATACTAGCAAACTAGGGATACATCACAAACATCATCCATTATGATTGAGTAGGCTTCACTCCAGAGATATGGGCATGATTCAACATATGAAAACTTGTCAATGTAATACACAATATAAACAAATTGGAAAAAATACGCTATCATCACATTAGATACTGAAAAGCCTTTGAAAAAGTCCAATACCCCTCCATGATAAAAGTCTTGATGATATCACAAACACAAGGGAAATACCCCAAAATAATGAAGTATAGCAATGGATAACAATAAAATATCCATAGTTAAATTAAATGGAGAAAAACTTAAGGTGATCTCAGTAAAGTTATGGGCAAGACAAGGCTGCCCGTTCTCTTCATATCTATTCAATATGGTACTTGAAATTCTGGTTAGAAAAATGCTACAACTGAAAGATATCAAAGGGATACAATTTGGAAAGGAAGAAGTCAAAGTATTTATTTTCACAGATGATATGATATGATACTATACATAAGTGATGCTCAAAATTCTACCAGAGAACTCCTACAGTTAATAAGTATCTTCAGCAAAGTGGTGGATACAAGGTTTAAAAAAATCAGAAGTCTGCTATCCTTCCTCTGAGCGCCACCAGGTCTCCCCCTCCAGGGGACATGGTCAAATATGAGGCACCAGAGTTCATGTGAAAGTCATATCCCACTCTCCATTCAACTGTGGAGAATATTCTGTCCATTGGCTAGATCTGGGTAGGGGTTTAAAGTTTACCCCCTGTATTGTCCTTGGCTGGTACCTTAGTTTAAGCGGGACCCCTGGGCCCAGAACAGTCATAGGGGAGGGGAATAAGGGGAAAATGGGAGAGAGGGAAGAATGGGAGGAAACAAAGGATGGGATAACCATTGAGATAACAATAATAAATTAATAAAAATTAAAAAAGGAAAAAATCAGTAGTCCTTCTGTATTCAAAGGACAAATGGGCTGAGAAATAAATCAGGGAAACAACAGGTTTCACAATAGCCATAAATAATATGAAATATCTTGGGATAACTATAACCAAGTAACTGAAAGATGTTTATGATGAGAAGAAAATTGGAGAAAGTATCAGAACATGGAAAGAGCTTGCATGCCCATGGATTAGTCAGATTAACACAGTAAAATGGCCACCTTTCCAAAAGCAATCTAAAGAATCAATGTGATCTCAGGATAATTAATACAATCTGGTACAATAAAATAACTGGTAGTATCACCTTCCTTAATTTCTAGCTTCCCTGCAAAATTATAATAAGAAAAACCACATGGTATTGGCATAAAATAAACAAATTAATCAAGAATTGAAATGAAGACCCAGACTTAAATCTACACACCTGTGGATGCCTGAAATTTGATAAAGAAGAGAGAAATATACAATGTAAAACAGAAAGCATCTTCAAAAAATGGTGCTGATCTAACTGGATGCCACTATTTAGAAAAATGCAAATAGATGCATATTTATCATCCTGCACAAATCTCAAGACCAAGGGGATCGAAGACCTCAACATAAAACCAGTTACACTAAACCTTCTAGGCAAGAAAGTGGGGAAGAGCTTTGAAAGCACTGGTACAGGAGACAACTTCCTGGACAGAACACCAACAGCTCAGGCACTAAGATAAAAATTAGTAGGGACCTATAAGGCAAAGGACACTGTCAAAAGGATAATATGGTAGCCTACAGAATGAGAAATATTTTCACCAATTCCGTATCTGACAGAGGGCAAATCTCTCTCTCTCTCTCTCTCTCTCTCTCTCTCTCTCTCTCTCTCTCTCTCTCTCTCTCTCTCTCTCTCTCTCTCTCTCTCTCTCTCTCCCAACAGTAGAAGTATGTCTCTCTGGTTATTTTGCCTGATTTTAAGACTCTTTTTCTCCTACTGGGTTGTCTTATTCAGCCTTAATATGAGGTGAGGTGCCTAGTGTTATTGTAACTAGATATTCCGTGTTTGATAGATATCTCTGAGAGGCTTGGCCTTTTCTTAAGGGAAATGGAGAAGTAGACATGTGGGAGAGAGCAGGATGGAGGAATGGAGGGAGGGAAAACTCAGTTTGGGATATACTATATAAGAGAAGAATAAATAAAAATGACAAAACCACAGATAATTATATTACAATTAGTAACAATAACAAAATTAAAGTTATGAAGTAGCAATTAAAATAATGTTATGACTAGGGGTCACCAAAACATGTGGATCTCTACTAAAGAGACATGGCATTAGGAAGATTGAGAACCCCTGATTTAGATAGCAGACAATATGCATTACCTGGGTTTTCTTATTTCATCTATCAGGTGCATTGCTTATACAGGGGGAGGAATTCCCCCTCAGTCACAGTCATAGGGGAGGGGAATAAGGGGAAAATGGGAGGGAGGGAGGAACGGGAGGATACAAGGGATGGGATAACAATTGAGATGTAATATGAATAAATTAATAAAATATATTTTAAAAAGATTTATTCTCTCTTAAAAAATAGAGAGGAATCTATTTACAAAAATAAAAAGAATATCAGGAATACAGGGCCCACAGAATCAACTAAGTGGGGCTCATAGTGGTTCCCAAAAGACTTAAGAAGAAATCATGGAGCCTGCATGGGCCTCTGCTAGCTCTTCTGCATGCATGCTATGGTTGTGTAGCTTTGTGTTTTTGTGGAAATCCTAACAGTGAGAATGGTGGTATCTATGACTCTTTTGCATGTTTTAGAGACCTTTTTCCTCGTACAGGGTTGCCTTGTTCTGCCTTGATGTGAGGGTTTGTGACAAGTTTTATTGTAACTTGTTATGTCGTGTTTGGTAGGTCTCCCTGGGAAGTCTGCTCCTTTCTGAAGGTAAACAGAGGAGGACTGGATCTGAGGAAGAAGGGAGGAGGGGAGGGAAAACTGCAGTTGGATGTATTGAAAATAAAATGAAACAAAATCAAACAAACAACCCCCCCTCATCCACACACTTACCAGTCAGACTAGCTGCATTGATCTGGTCCAGGTTTCACTTTCTACCTAGCCCAAGAAATTGTTCAAGTAATTTACATGCTCCCGAGAAGTAGGAGGTAAACCCTCTCTAGCTACATTGCTGAGCCTGCCTTCTGCCCTTCTTATTGGCTCACTTTGATCATAAATGCACTCCAAATGATGTTCTCCAAGGTATGTAGTTTCCTTCTATCCTATGCTATCAGTGTCACTAGGTTGCTATCAATCTCATCTCTCATGGGTCAAGGTTATTCTTTTGTCTGTTTCCAATCATCTGTGAGATCTAGTCTATCAATGACATGAAAATCAAATAGTTAGAAAAGCCATTGTATTGACATTTCCTTCCTGTAACAATTTCCACCCCCAGAAGCTCTATTGTGAAGGTGGTAATTATCTTACTGAACTGTAAGTCACCTTGAGATATTCTCTAATACAAACAGTCCTGTATGTAGCTCCCCACTTCATATGCAATGCAATCTACACAAGACAGAGAAGTGTTAGCATCTTTCCCGAGTCCAGAGCCCCACACAGACTAAAGTTGCAACCTCCCATAAGCCCCCTCTTGTGACACTCTGTCCTCTGCTCCAAGTGATTTGAACATCTGTCCTCTTTTTCATCTGTTTTGCACATCCTACAAAGTGGCAAGGACAGAGGGCTAGGGGGCTATGTATGTGATTCAAGAGGATTCCCAGTAGTTATTTAAAACTTTGACAAGTGAAGGCTTTCGTGGGACATGCCCCTTGGCTTGTCAAACTGGGACAGAGGGGAAGGCATCCTATTGGGACTCTAAGTGAGAGACGCATGGGAGAATAGCAAAATAAAAGGATACAGATGGTCCTAGAAATCTACAAGTAGAACAATATGATAGGCAGATTTGGGCCCAGGGGTCCCGCCCAAACTAAGGCACCAGCCAAGGACAATACAGGAGGTAAACTTTAAACCCCTACCCAGATCTAGCCAATGGTCAGAATATTCTCCACAGTTGAGTGGAGAGTGTGATACGACTTTCTCATGTACTCTGGTGCCTCACATTTGACCATGTCCCCTGGAGGGGGAGACCTGGTGGCACTCAGAGGAAGGACAGCAAGTAGCCAAGAAGAGACTTGATACCCTATGAGAATATACAGGGGGACGTAATCCCCCTCAGGAACAGTCATAGGGGAGGGGAATAATGGGAAAATGGGGGGGGGAGGAATGGGAGGATACAAGGGATGGGATAAACATTGAGATGTAACAAGAATAAATTAATAAAAAAATATTAAAAAAAAATAAAATAAAAAATTAAAATAAAAAATTAAAAAAAAAAAAAAACTTTGACCAAAGCAGATAGATTTTCAGAGAAATATTTGATCACTGATATTTTTATACACTTGTTAATGCATGGTAAAAGTAAATTTTTATCAATTTGTTTTGCATTCTAAGACTTTTATGTATAGCCCCCCCACACACACACCTTACTGTCTGGCCTGTGTTGAGCATTAGGTTATTACTTTACTTAAATTTCTTTCACCTCACATCTTACTTGGCTTTTATTTTTCTTTTTTTCAGGTCATTGCTTAGGTGTGTTTTCGCACTAAATCCTCTGTGAATACCCTATTTAAAATGACAATATTGCTCCCATCTTCCAAGTGATTGACTTTAAATGGGAAATATTTCAAGTTCAGAATAAAATTGTTTTCCAAATATTTATCTTATTTTCTTTTACAATTCAATTTCATTTCAGATTATAGGCCTATTTTATGTCCACTTCTGAGAAGTCATAAAAGGGAGGAATTATTATAAGCCATTTGAGTCAAGTCCTAATGGCTGTCAATGTAATTACATACCTCATTAGATACAAGATAACCTGCAGACCTTTATTTGCCAAATAAGATATTTTCCAACTGAGATATGAATGGGTGAGGAACAGAGTATGCTTTACCTCAATTGATTTGGATAGAACCCAGAATATGTTAGTAATAATTAGGATAGTCGCTGATTAGCTACACACCAGAAAGTAGATCTTTCATTGTTGTAGTGATCTCATGAAATTGGTATTTTTCTTAGAGCTAAAATGTATGATCAAAACTCCTTTAGTAATCTGGCCAAGGTTGTCCAGCTGACAACAGTCTGTTAAGATTTCAGGAGTCACCACTCTACCCATACTCATCCTTTACAGTGGAGCCACACCCATGTGGGTGGGAGGGAGTAAGGGGAACAAAGGGAGGGAACACATGGAAAATGTAAAAAAGAAATCCACTAAAGCATTAACACAGAGTAAACAACAACACTTCCATGTCCAGTTAAAGGAGAAAATCAAAATACAAAACGTTAGTGCACGCCCAGGTTGCACGGTCCACTGATGATGACATGACCTACAGATGCTAGTCCCTTAACAAGTAGACTTACAGCCCTGATCCACTGTAATAAAATGACTTCAAATGCTACCGTACATTACTTTGGTGACTGTAAACCAAGGTCTGCAGTCATTTGCATGAAACATATAAATTAGGGCTTTTACTTGCATGTTGTCACAGACATAAATTCAGTTTGCTTTTTTAAAAGGCAGAACTTGGCTATGAACATTAAAGATGACTTGTATAACCATGTTAATCTTTTCACCTCGTATTTCAAATTTTATGAGAACTTTATTACTAAATAATATAACTCCAAGCTATCGTTTTGTAGCTCAGCTGCCCATTACATGCCTAAACTACACTCTTGTCATTACTCACAGCAGTTTTATGCCTCATATACTACACAGCCATGATAGCTGTCTTCCTAATAAATTCTTCCTCACTTTCGATATATTCAACTGCATTGCAGCTTCATTAATGTCCTTTCATTCAAACAGTCAGGTAGGCAGTTTCTTGCTGAGAGAAAGGTTAAAATTTTTAATTGGGTCACAGGAACCTGCTTCTGAGCTTTATTCAATGTCATGAAATAATGCAGGCACTTATATAATACGGTGACTTTTGAATAACAGATTAATTAGGATCATCCTTATATGAAGGAATAAATAGGCTATTCATGACATGAATTTTACTGCAACAATAAATGAAAAACTCAATACTCAATCAAGTTTCAGTTTAACTATGCTTCCTTGGTATCTGCTTGTTTCCAAGACTCAGAAACATTCACTAAAGGGGAGTCCAAGAGATCTTATTATTATCTTGTCATAATTCTCTGTTTAAAATACTGTACCATGAGAGGTAATCTAGATGCAGAAAGCCAAATAGCCTGTGTTCTTTCTTCTTTGTGGTTCCTCGGTTCTGACTCCTAAATGTGTGGCTATAAACTAGAGATACCTCTGAAACCAGGAAAGTAAACAGAAAGCATGGGTAGTGAAAGAAGGAGATCTATGGCGTGGATACACTAAGAAAATGGTACAGTTGCTGGAGAAATTGGAAAAATGGATGGGGGTAACTGGAAAAGTAAAAGGGAAACCAATTCAGAGAGTGACAGAGGAGGGATCAATAAATGACACCAAGGATTCTTGAAAAAAACATAGAAACACACTTTATGTTTACTTATTACACATATATACAGAAGTACACAACCACATACAAACATACACACACACACTCACAGAGAGAGCGAGAGGGAGTGAGGGAGAGGGAGAGAGAGAGAGAGAGAGAGAGAGAGAGAGAGAGAGAGAGAGAGAGAGAGAGAGAGGGAGGGAGGGAGAGAGAGAGAGAGAGAGAGAGAGAGAGAGAGAGAGAGAGAGAGAGAGAGAGAGAGAGAGAGAGAGAAAGAGAGAGAGAGAGTTCATAATTTGCTTGGAAAAAGGATTGATATAAACAAAGGTATCCCCAAATTTTGGCATATAGTAAATTTTTAGGAAATGCTAGCTGTTGATATTGTTATTAATTTTCCTAGAAGGTAAGAATATATTTGATATTGGTAGAAATTAGTAGCATTATCTCTTCTCTGTTGTGTTAGACACATGTGTACAAATTATTTTTTTATATGAGAATTGCCAATTATTCCCAAAGTTGCTGAAATCATTGCCAAGGGAGAGATGGCCACAAGGTCACGAAATCTGACCCTGCTCTTTACCTGTGACAGCACTCAGGAGAACATGCCCAGCACCTGGCCTGGGAAGCACAGTAGAGTTAATCCTGGTGGCAAGGGAGAGGGGGAGCCACACTCAAGGGCCTGATCTTGAGAGAGCCAACTCTTGTCCTCATCTCCTGTGGGGTGGTTTGGGTAAGGGCGAGATGCTCTACCCACCATCCCTTTCCACCTGTGGCAGGCAGGAGAGCTGGCTATGAGGGCATGAGAGTTAGAGAACTGGCCTTGTCATTCGCTGCCTGCAGCATAGTAGAGCTTGGCTTGGTAGTGTGGGAGCAGGTGACCCGGCTCTGGCAGGGCATGAGAGCAAGAGTGCTATCCCTGCCCCTTGCAGGCTGCAGTGTTGGATGAGCTAGCTGGGTCAGTGCTGGAGAGCATTCCCTGGTAGTGTGGGAGCAGGAGATCTGCCAGGCTGACCAACTTAGCTACCACCCAAGACCAGAACCAGGGCTTTGTGTTGGCCCATCCCAACATCTATCCCATCTATGAACTGTGTAAATGGCTGGTCCTGCAGATCCAAAGCTTTAGGATCTCCACAACACAGGGAAAACAGAGGATATCCAAGAGGAATCCTGGTGAGGATTCAATGTTGATAGTGTAACAGAAGACAGATGCCTTAATCCAGACCAATGACTTATATCAGTGAAGTTCTGCAAGTAAACGCATATAGACAAAAGAGTATACTGTGGGACCCACTTTGGAATACTACAGCTTTCACAGGATACTTTGTTTGATTGGTTTCTTGGCTATTCCAAGAATTTGGGGGATTAGGTTGCAAGGGCTGAATGTGGATACAAAAGACAGGGAGAGAAGTGGGATTGGGTGATGTGAAAATCACAAAAAAAAAACTATGAATATCAAAGCAAAATATTATTCTGTCTCTTTGTATTTTAATGTTCTGTTTTCTTTCTGTTACCCCATGATGTTCTATGAGTTTAAACAACAGAAGCACTGGTTGTAAGAATGTCTTTTTCAGTATAATTGTTAATAAAGACATTATAGTTGGTTAGAAATAAATGCAACAATTATTAGGAAGTAAAACAAAATTAAGAATCAGAAACCATTGTCAAAGACTAAAGAGTATAAAACATACTAAGCAACAAAAGTGAAATTATGTCCCTTTTGGTCACAGTAATAATTAAACATGAATAGTTTGCATTAAATTGAAATCTGTTATATAACTTTTAAAGCATTTTAAAGAAAATAACCCTAGAATTTACCATAATGAAATTTTATAGAAAGATAGTTTACTTAACTTTTACATTTTATATGAAAATTTCCCAAATGATGTACATGTCAAAGGCTTGGCCACCAGAGGGTAGCACGATTTTGGAAAGGAATTTAGGGAGGGCTTCAGTGGAGGAAGTAAGACTCTGGAAATGGATCCTTATAATAATCTCATATCCAACCCCTTCCTGCCTCATTCTTTTCTGTGACCATCGTGATGGGAGACATTCCGCTCTGTACCCCTCCATAAAGACTGAACAGTCTGAAACTGTCATCTAGAATTCATAATTACTTCCAGATGTTTCTGTTAAGTATTTTGACACAGGAAGAACAAAATTTACTCAACAGAACATTAGACTTGGATTGAGTTTGTTGCTGTGACTACCTAACATTGTGGTTCTTAAGGGTTAGGAACTGGTTTGTGGGAGAAATATTAACATAGTTGAAAAATCAGACTCGAAATGTGCTAGAATAGTGTAAGCAAAGCTAATGAATGATTCTGGTGGGAGATAGAATACTGTGCTGTCAACGTAAATGGAGATAAAAATGCGAGGGTTCTACAGTGTCAGGGTATCAGTGGAAAGAAGGAGTCTTTTGGGAACTGGACTAGAGGTTTTTCATGTAGTATTCTAGCAAAGAGCTTATCTGCATTTTGTTAGTTTTCATAGAGGTTAAATGATGCTGCATTTAAAAGTAATGGGTTTGTAGGCTTGAGAGTGTTAAATGGATAAAACACATTCTAAATAAGCATGAGGACCAAAGATGGAAGTTTAGTCCCCCAGAATTCACGACAACATGCAGGCAGGTGTGGCTCTTGTCTAAAATCTGGTGAGTTGGGGAAGGGAAAACAGGATCCCAGGAGAGAGATGACTAGCTAGACAAGGCAAATTTGTGTGTTTTAGCTTCTAAAATAGATTCCTGGTAACAAAGGGGAGAGAGAGAGAGAGAGAGAGAGAGAGAGAGAGAGAGAGAGAGAGAGAGAGAGAGAGAGAGAGAGAGAGAGAGAGAGGAGGGAGGGAGAGAGAGAGATTTAAGAAGATACCCACTGTCAACCTCTGGCCTCTAGCTGCACCCCAACATGTATCCAAATACATGTGAATATGATCATAAATATATACATATACAGAGACCAGGAAGACACTCACACAAAAAGTAGTGGGCTAATTAATATGATGGAGGAAATTTCCAAACAGTATAGCATTTAGCCTCTATATTCACTTTTAATTGCATTTGGCTAAGTGAATGATGAAAATTGGAAGGAAAAAAAAAAAAAAAAAAACAAACAACAACACAAAACAGAGCAGGAAGATTTCAAAAACATGCAATCTGACCAGAAAAGAATATAATTAGAAGTTTTGTAAAGAAAAGGTCTATTTTTTAAAGACATTAGCCAATTAAATAGATGTGAAATCTTTTGCATTAGAACAATAGAAAAATAGCCTATGGGCATCTTAAAAATGGCCAAATTCCAATTATCATAGCCTCTAAATATAAAATTCATTTGAAAGACATTACTTCAAACATACAGTACTACTGGGATGCCCTATTTGCACAGGGCCATTTGTATTGTTCAGACATATAAGATCTTAGATGATTCTACAGCTATGGTCCAACGGTGTGTGACTACTGCTTGAGTTGTTAGTAGATGTTGACCTCATCAATGTGCTTGTTGGTAGTTTTCCATTCTTCTCGATGTCTGTGATCCCAAATCTCTGCTTTGGTTCACTGTCTTTCTCAAATATAAGCTAACCTAAATTGATCTTTCTTTAATTGTTTTGTTATAGGCAACCCAAAGTGGCTGATATCTAAACATAGAAGTTTGAGGCTATTCAAATTTTTAGTTCTTCCTTGCTGCGATGGAAACATGGTTACCAGAACTTCCTCTTTCCTTCTTATGCTGCCTCTGTAGACACTTTGCATTTTTCACAGACACAATACAGTTATGTAGCCTTGTGGGCTTTATTTTCATCTCAATTAACCTTTCTTCTCACATTAGCTTCAACTGTTGTCTCCTCAACTAGTACAGGACCTCTAGTTTAGGCATCTAGATCTTTAATTCCTGTGACAACTCTTTTCCAGGTCTCATCTCATGTGCCACCTAAGCAGCAATTCACATCATTACTCATCCCATTTGTCTAGAGAAACTTAACATGGTTTCAATACTCTGAATTTTCCCCTTCTCTCTCTTCTTTGTGCTACAAACACATCTTCCCCCAAGATAGAGCACATTTGCAACTCCTCAGGCGGATGGCCTTTTATTGCATTATAAGCTCAGATGCCTTCTCTGAGCTCATATATGCATTCCATTTCCATTGAAATTTTCTCTTAGTATCCCAAAATCTCTGTGTAGATGCATTCACAAACTTGATTTCCCACCTTCATCCTAAAGCTTTTCTTTCATTCTGTCATTCACAAATAGAGACTCATTTGTAATTTTTCTTTATCTCCTTTATATATCATATTTATTTTTATGGATATTTGTCAACTATAGAGTTTACAATTTTTTAAAATTATGTCCAATATTTCTTGAATACAAATTTTCACCATCTTTCCTAGGTAGACTTGTTTAATTTCTGACAGCATCTCCATCAAAAGCCTCCAATTGCACACTTATTTTGAAACAAAAGCATCATTTTATAATCATAGGCTGTGTGTTGACATCTTCTCCATAAAACATGGCAATTCTTATATGGCTCCTCATTAATCCTGGTACAAAAGTGAAGTGGCATCTGTCAAGGCTTTCCATAGTTCAATTTCCAATGGAGTCTAGATTCAGCTTCTACCTGCTTCTCCAGGACCTCTTTCTAAATTCTATCAGCCTTCACCATTTCAAATTACACCCCATTCAATTTCAATATTAACTTCTATAAAAAGAAAGGAAAAGGCATAGCTTACTCCATGCCAAACAAAAAGATTTGAAATGTGAACACAGCATGTACTAATGAAGAAAATGTCATATCTGCTTGGAGTTTTAGAAAGGAAAGCATTCTGTTGTAGAAAAAGTTGAGATTTTCCTATGTAGTCACTGATGTCTCAATAGTTCTGTGGCTCTCAGGTAAGTTCTCAGCACTAGAAATATCAACATTATGTGAGTTCTACTAATGTCACATTGTCCCAAGTTGTACCACCTTGCTTATTCTCTATCAGATAGGAAAGCTTATGATTAGAAATGCTTGTTTTATACCACCCATAATGGAGTCAGGGAAGAACGAAACTTAGGGCATGTACTTTCTGGTGATTGGCATTAAAGACAAACTAGGTGATGTCACAGGATATCAATTGACAATATATTTTGCTCTAATAGCATTTAATTTTATGACTATTAAGAGAATAGCTACTATGTGTGTGAGAGTGCATAAGGTATTTGTTGTAGCATTCATTAATCACATACAAAATTCCCTTTTAGTTTGTGTATTGTTGTGAAACCTGCAGCTGTGATTCAACAAAAATGTAGTCAAAGAATCAAAGAACCAGAATTGCTTGAAAATTACTTTTTATTTCACAAATTTTAGCAGAATCTAGGAACCATGAAAGCTGGCACATTTGAGAATTTACAATGGATATGAGAGAGTTTTCTAAGTATTTAAAGTCTCAGAATCTGTAAATGAAGCATGAACTGTTCTTTAATTAGCTTACTTTAGAAGCTTTGGATTCTATTTCTGTGACCTCTAATGCTCCCATTCCCAGTAACTGTAGGTATGGTGCATGTACTGGGTACAAGAAGCAAAGAAAATATTTAGGACAAAGAAAGCAGATGGAGTTGAAATTGAAAAATAAGTAACTGCCCAGCCATGATGATACAGGAGCAAGTGGGCCCTTCCCTGAGGACAAGGGAATGGGCCCTGATCCAGGCCTCTGAATGTACCTCACCCTAACATCTACCCCATCTATGGCCTGCTGGAACACATGAAGGGGCCAGACCTGCAGATTCAAGTATTAAGAATTTCTTTAACACACAGCAATAACTGACAGCAGTCCCAGTGAGGACCCAGTAGCAATAGTGTAGACCTCCAACCAGACCCTTGACTCGTAGCAATTAACATTTGAAAGTAAACCTATGTGGACAAAAGGCTATACCATGTGATACACTACAGCTTCTGTGACAAGATTTTTTTGTTTGTCTGTTTGTTTTATTTTACTGGGGGGAGGAGAGGGATTTTGGTGGATGACATGTAAATCATAGACATTCAATAAAAGTTAAAAAAAAAATCACAAAAAGAAAGGAAAAAGGAAGAAAAAAGTAAATGTATTTCCAGAAGGAATATTCTTTTTACTCAGTGGGAAGAAAAGGAATGAAGATAAGGAATTCAACTAGCATCACCACACTTAAGTGTATATAACACTGTATTCACATTCGAAAGTTTGTTTGCAAAAAAGAAAAAAAAAAAAAAGCTTGTTTGCCTGACTGGATGGGATACTTATTCTTGATTTCCATAAGAAAAATATCTCTGGACACGTCTGTGAGGGATGATTATCTAGATTGAGTTAATTGAGTTTAGAAACCCACTCTACTATGGGTGGCATCATCTGGTAGGCTGGGTGCCATTACGGAATAAAAAGAATAAAAACAGTTAAACATCACCAGTCATGACTCTCTGCTTCCTGGTTATGGATCAATTGGGACCAACAGCCTCCTCGTCCAGCCACCACACTTTCAGCCATGATTCCATGATCTTCCCCTTGAGCTATAAACTGAAATATATATTTCCTTCCTTAAGCTGATTTGGATACATCCTTTTCCACAGTAATATGGAAATATCATATATGCATATATTAGATTATGTTATGGTGACATTTACAGAAAATAAAATTATGTGAGCATAAAATATATTTTTATGTTACAAAGTAACTGCAACTATTCTTTGGACATCTTAATAAATTATATACTTACTTATCTATATATGTGGCTCACTATTTTTCTAATAAGCTTCTAAAAATATTTAAACTATATGTTTTCAAAATCTTACTGTTCTGAGACTCTTTAGCTTTTCTGATAAAATGGAAAGAAGGGAAATGAAATTAGCAGCCATGCAGTAATCTGGTAATCTGGTATTGAATGTTCTCTAATAACCGAACACACCCCCCCACCCCCCCCAACACACACCCACACCCACACCCACACCCACACACACACCCACACACACATACACATACACACACACACACACACACACAGATACACATACACACACACACACACACACACACACACCCACCCACACACACACCCACACACACACACATACACACACACACACACACATACACACACACACACACACACACCCACACACCCACACCCACACCCACACACACACACACACACACACACACACACACAGGCACATACACACACATACACACACACACACAGAGGCACATACATGCACACATATATTATCTTTATATAAATACATCTCTATATACTTTATATATATGCATGTCTATATATGCATCTATGTGTATATATATGCATATATATAGATATATATACATGTATATATGCATCTTTATTTTGGCTTCTAGTTTAGTGTTTTTTTTTAATTCTTTAGGGTGCAAATGAGTGGGCCCCTAGTTTTGTGCTTTCTCTTAGGCTCCTTTCCTTCTCTTTGTTTGTTTTATCATATTCTGATGTGTTAGTCTTTGTTTATTCTTACTGTATTTTATTTTATTATTGTCCCTTAGAAACATGTTTGTTTATAATGAGAGACAGAAAGAGGATGGATCCAGATGGGAGATGATATAAGGAAAAACTGGAAGGCATATAGGCAGGAAAAACTCTAGTCAGAACAGATTATGTGATAAAAAAAATATCTGCTTTCAATAAAAGAGAAAATGAGCAACATATAAGTAGATCAGGGTGAGAATACTGGTTTCAGAAGCAACTCTCCATGGTAACAAGACAATAGGTAACTTGGTTTTTTCATCTGAATGCTCGCTGAGTATGCAGTCCGCCATTAAGAAATACAATACTACATTATTCTAACTGCGACCAACAGAGCTCATGCCTTTGTTCCTGTGAACCCATGAACTCACAGTAGTACTTCCCTACACAAGACCACACAAAACAGAGCCTATTAGTATTCTTTTATGGACAGAGAAGCAGCTCAGTCCTCACTCTTCCTTCAGGTGTTATATGCGGTTAATGATTTCTGGAGGAGGGAAATCATATTCGTCAGTGCTGTAGCCAATTGCTTGATCTCTTTTTAAAGATAATAACCCCCTTCCCTGTGCTCATGTAGGCAACTCTAATTAAATGTAATGGGCCACACAAAAGGTGTGAACACAGGAGCGGTGGTGGTGCAGCTTGTTGGGAAGAAGATGGCCTATGGAAATAGGAGGAGGAAAAGCAAGGATGCTGCAGAGGGGAATACAGTTGAAGTACAGATAACACACACACACACACACACACACACACACACACACACACACACACACACATGCACATTCTGGAATAATAAGTTAAAATTTCTCCAAGATATCATTCTAACTATATTCTATAGGACACCAACCTCCCTTTTCACTGCTTACTGCATGATTTCTGTCATTTTTGTTTCTTGTCCATCTTCCAACACCCACATGTAAGATAGCAGTGACCAGAAGCATCACCTATTTTTTTATTAATTTATTCTTGTTACATCTCAATGGTTATCCCATCCCTTGTATCCTCCCATTCTTCCTTCCCTCCCATTTTCCCATTATTCCCCTCCCCTATGACTGTTCCTGAGGGGGATTTCCTCCCCCTATATATTCTCATAGGGTATCAAGTCTCTTCTTGGCAACCTGCTGTCCTTCCTCTGAGTGCCACCAGGTCTCCCCCTCCAGGGGACATGGTCAAATGTGAGGCACCAGAGTACATGAGAAAGTCATATCCCACTCTCCAATCACCTATTTTAACTGCCATGTCTGAAGTACCAATAGGAACACATGGTAGAAACATGTCAAAATGTGTTTACATAGAGAATAATTAATTGGATTTTATGTTTTTGCTTAAATAGTATTATGTTGAATATTTTTTAGCAAATATTTATGAATTTGAGATAACTTGAAGATATATTTCTAGATTCTTTACATAGATTTTCCTATGTTCTGCTTAGATTTCTAACTAATAACACTAGGCAATGGTTTTGCCTCATGAAGCCTCCTCTGGTGAATTTGTTGTGGCATATAATAAGCCTGGTCCTTCAGAAATATCTTGGTAATATTTGACCCTTATTTTCCACAGATTTTCAGTATTATTAGTACACATTAATTATATAGTAAGTGGCTTCCTCATGACATTTTCATAATTTTATATTATGAAAATCATTACTCCCTTGCCACTGCCTACTCCTGTTAATACCCATTGTCTTCTTAATTTGTCTCCCTTCAATTTCAGTGTCATTTTTCTTAAAAGCCTCATCAAAAGCAGTGAAATGTCTTTATTTTTTTTAGATTGACATTTCATCAGCTCTACAGATTAATTTGCAAATGACATGTAATCACACCTGTAAAATTTATTCATTGACTTACATATTTTGAGCTCTTATCTATTATCTCCATGGTTCAAAGACATCAGAAGAAGTACCAAATATTTCTAAGATCTAATCTTCTTGCAGACTTCTAAAAATACTTAACTTTGCAGTGTATTCAATTATTTCCTGAGAACCTGAGACCAACATTTTCTAGGTTTTCAGGGTTTACAGTATCTTTGTTGTTTGGAAGTTTCCCAATGGTACATGTGAAATCCAGTGCATTGTATTTATGTGCTGCTACTTAATAAAGGTACCTCAACCTGAGGGTGGTTCATATCTCACACTTGTTAAAATAATTTCTATCGTCAAGTGTTCCCGCTACATTCTCTTTATTATATTCCCTTAAAGAATTTCCACATGAATCTTGGAAACTACTGTAGCATTAATATCCACACTCAGGACTACTGTTATTACTTATTTCTTCCTCTTCCTCTTTCTCTCTTCCTCTGTGCTGTACAGTATAAGGTGGTTTGGGGATCACAATCCTCTTGCCTTAGACACCAAGGTACTGATAGTTATGTATCACTACACAGAGTGAATGCTGTTATTTATTTATTTTTTTTGACTTTTCGAGACAGGGTTTCTCTGTGTAGCCTTGGCTATCCTGGACTCACTCTGTAGACCAGGCTGGCCTCGAACTCACAGCAATCTGCCTGCCTCTGCCTCCCGAGTGCTGGGATTAAAGGCGTGCGCCACCACGCCCAGGTGAATGTTGTTATTTTTAAATTAAGAAAACTTTACCTTTTTCACAATCTCTCTCTCTCTCTCTCTCTCTCTCTCTCTCTCTCTCTCTCTCTCTCTCTCTCTCTCTCACACACACACACACACACACATTGCATACTGACTACTCTCACCTCCCTCCTCCCTAGATTCCTCTTCCCATACTCCTTTTCTACAAATCTCGTCCCTAGAGTTCATGTCTGTTTATTTTGCTATGTGAACCATCCAACTGAATTATGTACATCTGTGTGATTAGGGTTTAGAGCTATTGGTTGGAGCTGGTAGGCTCAGGGGGTGGATGTAGACCAAAAACAAGTTTTTTCCTCTTTAAAAAAAATCTATGTCCTTCCTCTGATACCCTATGAGCATATACAGGGGGAGGTAATCCCTCTCAGGAACAGTCATAGGGGAGGGGAGTAAGGGGAAAATGGGAGGGAGGAAAGAATGGGAGGATACAAGGGATGGGATAACCATTGAGATGTAACAAGAATAAATTAATAAAAAATACATTAAAAAATCTATGGATATCTATGTTAGTTATCTGTCTTCTGCTGTGAAGAAGCACCGTGACTAAGCCAACCCCTATGAAAAGAACACATTTAGTTGGGAGTTTGCTTATTGCTTTAGAGTGTTAGTTCATCACCATCATGTAGCGGAGCATGGAAGATAGGTAGATAGGCAGGCCAGCATGGTGGTGGAGAAGTAGCTGAGATCCACCTACTGGTTCCAGGCAGTGGGCAGAGAGAGCGAGACTAGGCTTGTTTTGGACATTTGAGACCTCAAAGCTCACTTCCAATTATATACCTTCAACAAGGCTATCCCATTAAACCTCCTTCAAATAGTTCATCTGCTGGGGGCTAAACTTGCAACTATATGAATCTATGGGGTCATTTTCATTCAAATTCCCACAATAGCTAATAGTTGATATGTAAGGGGTTTCCTTTATTGATTCTTAATGGGGCTACTTTTTATATGGGCCCAGGCCCAATACCTGTATTTGCTGTGAGTCTATGATGGTAGAGTGTGTAGCACAGTGCTTGTAGCATGTCTAAAGAACTGAAGAGTGTTCACAACCCTTCATTGTGTTTTCTGGCCCTTACTTATTTTCTGGCTCCATGTCTGAAATGTTCATTGAACCTTAGACAGCATGCTATAAGTAAACGTGTTTCATGCTAGGAACTTACCCAGTGCTTGCTCTCTGCATGTTGGGGAGCCCGAGTTCTGCACTCACCAGTGTTTGTTGTACAGAAAGGTCTCTCTGATTAAAGACAGGGTTCCTTTTGTCTATGAGTATAGGCATAGATTTTTTTTGAAGGCAGTATATTACTGTGTTAAATGGAATGTATTTTAAATTATAAAATTAATGCTTGTTCTTGCTCATTTTTGCTTTAGAATTATTAACATTTCTGTCTTTTCTTCATTTACTTTCTCTGTCTTTTGAAATTTTATAGATACTTCATATAAACATTATTTCAAATCCATCATTTTTATCTCTTTTTCCCATGTTTTTGTCTATTATATTATGTTGACCTCTCCGTTACCACATGAAATTCTTGCTTTGAGGTGTTTATAATATCCCCTGTATCCTCGAGGGCTCTTTGTGAAATTCTTTAGGCATTTTGAACTGGGTCATTGCCACTCAAAATAGTGAGACAAGGCTTATGCTTGAAGCACAAACATTATAATGTAGTTCTAAAACAAGTTAGAAGGTGTACCTATCTGTAGCCTACCCAGGATGACGCTATCATTTGAGAGCAAACTGGGTTCATAGATTGGATGTAGGGAAATGTCCCTAGAGATTGCTTGGAAAACACACTTAAAATCTAGAGACAGAAAATAAATAACTGGATTTAATATTTATTTAAACATTGATTTTTTTTCCTTGATAACCTATATTTACTTAATATTCTCAGGGCACAAAAGTATTTCTGGGCACAAAGGTTAAGTTTAAAATACATACAGCCCCTCCATTTGATAGGTAAATGCAGAGAAAATACTGTCTCTATCTACTCACAAAATATTCACCTAATAAACTTTGAAGCTGGCATACAAATATAGAATTGCCACAGCAATTAAGGGATATGATATTTCAGTTTAGCACATTTATAGGCTTGAATCTTAATTTCAATGAACATTTCTTAATGCAGCTGGTATGTTTCTTATGTCATATACTAAATTTATGTTGTAATTTCATTAAATCTTTTTTATGTTTTTGGAAAGATTTACTTTTTTATAGTTATATATGTATGTGTCTCATGTGAGAATGTGCATATGAGTGCAGTGCCTGGAGATGCCAGTGGGAGCACTGGATCCCCTGGAGCTGGAGTTATAGGCCATTGTTAGCCATCCAACCCAGATACAGTTTGTTTCAGGATATTTGATCACACTGTGAACCCAGAGACTGTACTGTTTACTGGAAAAACCTATTTCTAGTTGTGGTGTGGCTCAGCCCTGGCAGATACCTAGAGTCCAAGAGCATTCTGCTTAAGTATTGTAAACAAGATAAAATAAGATTAATCCTAGGTCAAGTGGTGAGACAAATAACCAGTTGACAAGGAGTGAACATAGAAAAAACACCAGAGAGAGTAGGAGGAAGTTAGGAAGACAGATAGATGACGCACAGGAAGTGGAAGGGAGGAACATTCAGTTTGACAGGGTTTTTGTTTGTTTGTTTGTTTGTTTATTGATATGTAATAGGGAAATAGGCATGCTTTTGGCATTTGAGCGAGGAAGAAGGTCATCTGGCCACTTTCTCTGCCTCTTTGAGGTAGCATCTGGCTCCATGCATCATGAGTCTTTATTGGTAAAATCTAACATTTGAGATTTTGTTAAAAAATAAAAACAAAAACCAAGAAAACAAAAACAACAAAAAGGAACCAAACGCAGGTCCTTTGGAATGGGATAGAGTGCTCTTAACAATTTAGCAATCTCCTGAGTCCAATCTTACCTACTTTAAAAAATATATAATTATATGTCTTTTAAAATGTAGCTTTGTGTTTGATATTTTTATAACCCATGACATTTATTTTATAGGTCTGCTTTTATTCATGTACTTTTATTTTTATTAAAATTTATTTTTGATGCTGGGTGTAGTGGAATATTCCTATAATCCCAGCTTTTGGAAACTAAGGCTTAAGGACTGTGAGATAGCATTGACTACGTAGCCAATTGAGTGTCATTCTGAGCCTCAAAAACAAAGTCTTGTTTCTAAAGAACAACAAGAAAACATAGACAATAGAAACATTAATTTTGCATTCATTTTCAGGGTTCTAGTAATATATGATTTTGAGTTGAAAGGCATTGTTAGATATCTTAGGTATTCATCTTTGTTTCTTTGTTTATTTCTTCTTTCATTCTCTATTCCTTCCTTTTTTCTTTTGTTTTTAAACACAAGCAGCTGTGATTCATGGCTGATTTATGAAGTTTGGTTGTATGAATCTACATAGATTTGGGGATACCTCAGTTGTTGGATTATTGACCAGTTGTTGGGGTCCTCTACTAAATGCATATCTTTGCCTTGTTTTACTTGGCTTTTCTGTTCTTTAATAAATACTTGAGATAACTTATAGAGAGAAAATATTTGCTTTGCTTCACTATGTCCATGGTTTTATCAAGTGGTGAGTTAACGCTCTTGCACTGGGCCTGTGGCAGGGAAACACCTCAGGAAGAGTTAATAAAGAGGTAGAACTGCTATCTACATGGCATCCAGAAAGTAAAGAGCACAAGGACGATATCAGGTTCATGCAATCACTTTTAAGGTCAGGCTCCAACAACTGAAAGACCTCTTACCATATCCCAGAAGCTCCCTCTTAAAGGTCCACCAGTTGGAAAGAGCACCAAGTTGAGTTTCAAGCCTTTATCAAGTGAGCTTGGGAAACACTTAAGACCCATGCTGTTGCAAACAGAATTTCTTCACTGTCACTAGCTGTCGTTCTAGTGCCTCCTACTCCCTTGGGAACTCTGATAATGGTTTAGGTGACTGAGTCCTCCCGTAGTTCTTTGCTCAGCTTGATGGTATTTTGCAGTAGATGCAAGAGGTATGTTCAGAATCCCAGGGGTTTTCTTCTAGAGGTGTTTCCCTTTGCAACACTTTGTCTTATCTCTCTAAACTACTTTCTGCTTCTCCTCCACTCAGTGGAATCTTAGATATCTTGAATCCACTTGGGATTTCTTCCTTTTGAGTGTAATTTTAGAAGTGGTAGGAAGCAGCAAGCAAATCATAGTTATTGAGGAGATTTGCTCAGTCTATGTCTTCATTAAAAGGAGCTTCTTACCTGTTGATCAAAGTCTGGATATGTTTGGTTCAGGTAGGTCTGTCCAGTTCTTGATTTTGTGAGGTGAAAATGTGAGTCTAGTCTCTGTAACCTTGTTTTCTTACCCTGTCATCTCCTGCTTAAATCTTATAATTTGTTAATTCTATATTACTCTAAATAATGACATTAAAAAAGCCTGGTCGATAGTTCTCAAGATGCTTTTCCCAGCCTTAACTTCTCTTTACCAGTGTTTCTCTTAACTGTGGAAACAATAAAATCCCCATGTAATCACATGTGGGAACAGAACTAAAATTTCTTGGACCTTTGCTCTTATTTATAATGATTTATACTATGCTTAATTATTTACAAATTGCTTTTCTCGTTGTGCTGTTGGTAGTTAGGTGACTCAAATGTCTATCAAGTGCACTCTCAGTAGTGTTCCTTGGCAATTTGTACCTAATAAGCTCAGATGCCAATTAATCTCTTGGGTATGTAGGTAAAAGCATGTAAAAATTCAGTAATAGCTAAAAACCTAACATTTGACAAAGCTGGACAATTTTATCTGGAGGAATACACCAGCTTGACATGGGCATTAGTTTTTAGATAGAAAAAGTTTATTGTATTATGTGGATGTCAGTACAGAGAATTTTAAAACTAACCATGATTAACTAGGGACTATAGGAATGGGCTTGGAGATACATGTAGATGTCACAGCCCACTCATTTGGCAACTGTGTCCGCGGAGAGGAGATGCTTCTGTAAGAAAGTCAAAGTCAGGCATTCTTTCTCACACAAGTGATTATGTACCCAGATTCCCATTCAGAAATCTTTCTTGGGGATGTCTTATAGCTGAGGGAAGAGTGAATTTTTTTCCTACTTATTGTTGCTGAACGAGGATTCTAAAGGCTGTGTTTTCCCAATACGGAATGGGACTATGTGTAGCTTTGGAAAATAGACCCAGCTTGCAGGGAGAAACAGGGAAAAGGAAGACATATCTTGTAATATTCTGATCTGTTTCAGTTCTTTCTTGTGTTATGCAGCAGATTTCCTTTTTATTTCAAGTGCACTAACTTAGGTTCTTGCCTTTTAAACCATAAAGATCCTGGTAACGCATTATTCAGGCTGAAGTGCAGAAGATTTCCTTTTTCTCTGCCCATTAATTCTTTACAAAAACCAATGTCTTTCAGTAGTACTATCATCCCCCCTTCCTTAGTACATTTCTATTTATATCCAATCACACAACTACCACATTAACACAAAGTCACCATGTGTGTATAGTATTACCTCTTAGGAAGTATCTAAAGTTTTCCATATTCATTTAATATCTCATTTCATTATATTGATAAGACAATTTCTGTCTTTCTTTGCTCTTGTTTTGGTGTTTTTCTACAGCATGTGTTTATTGGTATCAGAAATGGCATTCTATTTCATTTGGGTTTAATTTAGGTCCAACATTGAATTTAGGATTATCTCATTATGTTCTATTTTCCCTATGCACTTTGCCATGTTTATATTTTTTCTAAAACAGTATAAAATTGAGACTTTCCTCATAATTGGTTTCTGGATCAATTTTAATTAAATAGAAAATGAATCAATTTTGTGGGAAATATACTGATTATGTTTTCCCTATGGTAAGCAGATTTTTATAAATCAAGATCAAACTGACTAACGGTATCTACATAACTTTAGTTTCTGATCCATACACATTATTTGTGTATGGATCTCTCTCTGTCTCTGACTTTGTATGTGTGTGTATGTATGTGTGATTATGCAAGTGTGCTCACCAACTGGCATTCATGTGGTGGCCAGAATTCAAAGTTAAGTCTCTCCCTTTACTTAGTAACAGTAACAAAATTATATTTATAAAATAACAATTAATAATTTAATGGTTGGGGGATGGTCAGCACAACATGAGGAAGGTTGAGAACCTTTGCTTGGAGGTACCTTAGCTAACTTGTGACTATGGTTCTGGCAGGCCTTGCCCTTTTCCCCAGTTGTCTTTGACTTGCTAAAATTGTTAGATTACAGTCCTAAAGCTAGCCCCCAAGGTCCATATTTGGCCACTCCCTCTGGCTGAGGATATCTACCAAAGCCCAGCTATCAAAGTATTGAAGTCCAGGAATCAATACTCCCTAATTAACATTTCCAATTAAAATTAAACATCTCATCATAATACATGGTTTTATCTTTACCTTTATAAACTGCCATTTGCCAATGGGCCATGTGTGTCTCCTCTCTACCCATAGGAAGTACTTTGCCCTCCAGGACAATTATCCCTGTCCCCTCTCCCTGATCCTTTCCACCCCTCCCTTGTCCTCCAGCTCCTCTCTTTGTCTCTTTCCCTGCCCTCAGTCTCTCCGGGGCAAATAAGTCTCTTTTGTACTGAAAACTTGGTCTAAGAGATCCTAAGATGATACCAGTCTGTTCACTGCTTTATTTTATTGTTCACCTTCTTTATTGTTTTTTTAAACAGGATCTCTCAGCAAACCTGAGCATGCTGTTTTGGATATAGTGGCTGGCTTGAAAGCCATTGATGTCTTCTGGGAAAAAGTTGGAGGAGTTGGAGGCTGGGGTAAAGCAATGAGTTTGAGGAGGGAGGTATAGAGGTGGGAGGCACAGGAGATGTATGCAGGTGAGAGAAGGAAGGCTGCAGCAGTTTTTACTTGCAGAGCTAGGGATGAGACTGAGGTATTGGATTTGGAGGGGAGGGTGGAGTGGTGAAGGTCTTCAGTTGGCTTACTTCTTTCCCTGTTCTGTTCAGCTCTTGTATTCACATGGGACATCTGCTGGGGATGGAGGCTGGGACAGTGGGGGGATGACTTAGGAGAAGATCTTTGTGTACACTTGTGAATGCACTCAAAAGTGAAAGGAAAAGCATAGCAGGTGGTCTCATATGGGGCATTAGAGACTCTAAAGGCCAGAGGGGTCTTGTAGAGAAGTGCTTCAGGCTCTAAGAGACCACAGATACCAATCCAGATGACTCTACCCAGCAAAAATTTCAATTATTACAGGTGGACAAGATAAGATATTTTATGATAAATTCAAATTTAAATATTTATTTGTAAGTCCAGTCTTACAGAAAGGGCTAAAGGAAAATTCTAACCTAAAGAGTGTAAGTTCAACTGTGAAGAGATAGGGATTAAATAATCTCAGACTAGCACAATCAAAAGAATGGAAACACACACATACATACACAGATATACACACTACCACCACCACCACCAAGACAACAACAAAAAACACCACCAGCAGCAGCAGCAGCAGCAGCAGCAGCAAAATAACAGGAATCAACAATCATTTGTCATTAGTATCTCTCAATATCAATGGTCTTAATTCCCCGATAAAATGATATAGATTAACAGAATGGTTATAAGAACCTGATCTGTCCTTCTTCTACATCCAAGAAACATAGTTCACGATCAAGGCTAGACATTATCTTAGGGTTTAGATCTTCAGAAGCTTTTCAGTTTCATGAGACCTCATTTATTAATTAACAACGAAATTAGTGCATGTGCTAACAGTATTCTGTTCAGAATCTCTTTTTCTGTGGCAAGGAATTCAAAGTTATTCCCTACTTTTTCTTCTCTCCAAGTTCAGTGGAATAAATTTTGTATTGATATCTTTCATCTATTTGGAGTTGTTCTGTGAGTAACTATGTTGGAATTTTTATGGGGATTGCACTCAACTAGTAGATGGCTTCTGTTAGAATGGCAATTTTTACTGTCTTTATCCTACTGGTCTATGTTGATAATTGTCAATAGAGGTTGCTAAAATGGCTGAGAAACTCCTGAAGAAAAATTCAGTATTCTTAGTCTGCTGAGAAATGCAATTCAAAACTATTTTTATTTTTGAACATTTTTTTTAATTTTAATTTTTAAAAAATATACATTTATATCACCACATATATATATACAATAAACTACAAAAAGGACCAGAGACACCAGCCTGGCTATTGTATTGCAAATTGACCATCAAGAGGAAGAGGAAGGACACCATGGGTTAGATGAAGAAGAAGCACATGGCCAGTGTGGATGCTGGAAGGAGAATCCAGCCCAGAGGAAGAACACTAGCAAGTATTTGGGATTATGGATGGGAGATAGCTTGATAGAAGTTATTAGAAGCATATGGTATAGGATTGCTATGGGAGGTAGTTTAGAGGATTGATATTGAAAGAATGAGAACCCTGAAATATTTTTTAATATTGACTAAATCCAAAAGGAAATATGGAGCCTTTTGAGCTAACACTGGATGATCTTGGCATCAGCCTATCTGAGGTCCACAAAATTCTTTGAAAAACAGACTTAAAAGAGATTCAAACTCAGCTGGGCATGGTGGCACACATATTTAATCCTAGCACTTGGGAGGCAGAGGCAGGCCGTGGTCTACAAAGTGAGTCCAGGACAGCCAAGGCTACACAACAGAGAAACTGTCTCTAAAAACCAAACCAAACCAAACCAAACCAAACAAAACCAAACAAAACAAAAAACAAAAAAACCAAAAAAAAAAAAAAAAAAAAAAAAAAACCCAAAAGAGATTCAAGCTCACAGCTATAACCAGAGATAGTGTTATCTGATAGCAACTGACCCCCACCCAAAAATGGGATAAGCAGGCTACCATGATGAGACTTGATAGGCTGTGACCATATGGTGGGGGAGGAGGTCCCCTTCTGTCACAACCTAGGGGAGGGGAATAGGGCAAAAGAGGGATGGAGGGAGGAAGGAAAGGGAGAATAAAAAGTGATGGGATAACAATTAAGATGATATATGAAGAAATATATAAAATAAATTATGTCAAAATATTTCAGTGTTTTGAAGCTCCAGTTAATTTGTTTACATATAAAACACCCATCTTTATTGTTTTAATGCAACAATCATTTATTTCAATAAATTATCTTCAATGTTTCCTACACTCAGAGAAGTCTACCTCTGTCTCCTTGGTGATTCTTCCTCAAGTGGTCCCACAATAAAGCTGAAAAACGTACCACAATATAATGGGATGGTTCTAACAGTAAGATCCAGAATCGGGAAAGAAGAAGAGTAACAGCTTATGTGGTAGCTTCAGAAGCCACATGTTCTAGAACCATACCAGCCCAGATCCAGGCATTAACCACATTTCTTAATTTGATTGTACTTTTAAATTGTGCTTATGTGTGTGAGTGCCTGGGTTTTCACATCTGAACGCACATCCCAGGGAGTCCAAGGGGGGAAGCCCATACTTCTGAGCTGGAGTTACAGGTGGTTGTGAGCCACACAAAATCAGAGCTAGAAGTTGAATCTGAAGCTCTGTAATAGCAAGAAGCACCTGTAACTGCTTCGCCATATCTCCAGCTCACATCAAACATGCCTTACTGCAGGCCATTTTGGAAAATAAATTCTGAAACTGGCGGCTAAAGTCTTCTGGACAAATTTATAAATACAAATACATATTTTCATGAAACACCCTTATTTTAATGCCAAAGTACATTATTGTGAATTTAAACTTTATTTTCCAATAATCATCAATAGCAGGAAACATTGAAAGCAATACACACACACACTCACACACATCCTAAAATGCAAGTTTTTAAAATTTAAGTTATTCAATATTTGCTTTTATTTTATGTATTCTATTTCTTCACATTTATGCAATTACTATGTTATTTAATGAAACAGAAACCACAAAGCAAACCTATTCTCATAATATGTTTATGTCCCAGTCCTGCTTCCACTGTCAGAGTGTTCTTGTGACAAAGGAGGATAAAAACCCTGCAGTCAGTGTTTAGGGGGTTGTCATTGATAAAAAGAGGAGAAAAACACTTTTAACTACAATCTGGATCTCTTTAATTTGCAATTTATATACACATATAAATACATACACATAACTCACACATCTACAAAACTTGTATGTAACTGTTTTTCAAAAGCAAGTATATGTGTGTCTTGGGTAAATTTTTTTCCCCACAGGAAAAAAAAAAAAAAAAAAAAAGCAGAGAGAGAATGTTGTAGGAAATTTCAGCTTGGCTTCACTTTTTCCTGTAACGTGTAAACTGGGAAACTGACGTGACTAAGAGATTTTGGGGAAAGGAGAATGCCATCTGATCTGCTCACCTTTCTCCATATGTTCAGTCCTCTGATTTATTTCATATGTTGGAAAGAATTATTTTGTATTTTATGTGTATTTTCACATGTGGACAATTTGGACAATGTTTTTGAAGCTTTATGGCATATATGCTATTATCAATGGAAAAATTCCAGATTTCGTTCCTGTGGAGAACTGACAAAACAGCTGTGCATCTTAAAATTTTACATGTTTCATTCAGGTGTCACTTGGACATACACATTATGTGTACTTTAAGGCACACATATGTTAAGAATTTTGTGCCAAGTCTGATATCTGAGAAACAGCTTGGTTTACTGATTTTGACCATTCCACAGTTTCATGAAAACAAAATGGAATGAAAAAACCCCAAATTACAATGGAGTGGTACTGGTATATGAAAACGGTACTATGTGTGATCTCTGTTTGGTACAACAGAGTATTTCTGTTGTATTTCTGAGGATGTGTCCTGTGAAGCTGCCTAGGTCTGTACTACTGTGAATGTCATTTATGGCAATGTGAGAAAAGTTGCTAGATTGCACTTTTTCCTTATTCTCTGAAAACATTTAATATCTTTTACTGTGTTTTGCACTTTATAAAATATACAGGGACTATTTTTGAAAATAAATAAAATTGAACCTTTTTTCCCAATTGGGGATTTTGTGTTAATTGGAATATTTATTTTCATTTATTTTTAAAATTATTTATTGTGTATGTGCATGTCTGAGTGCATGCTTACAGGTGTGTGTGTGTGTGTGTGTGTGTGTGTGTGTTTATGTGTTTAGCTCAGATAATAACCTTCTGACTGAACTAAGAACATCTCTGTTGTATGGTAAACACTTTACCAACAAATTGACTTCTGCAGCTCAACCTCGGTATTTATTGACGTACACATTTCCACTTTTAAATGTTTTACAAGTGTCTGCATAATTTTAAATCATTATGGGAGTATTTCATTATATAGCCATTGATACTTTTGTGCCTTAAGACATATAAGCTGTTTAGATTTTATTGCCTGTGTTTTTGAGGTATAACCAGTTACTCCTCACTGTAGGCACACCATGGGGTAACTATGATGATAATTTCAGGTTATATCAGCAGTTTTATTGGGCTCAAGAACTTAAAAGGTTGGAATTGTAATGAGATAAAACTATTGTCTTAAAATGTTCCTCTTCCATGCAGATCCCATTATACATGGAGAGTCTTTAGTCTATTTCAGCTGCTGTCTAATGAAGTCTTGTGGACAGGAGACCTACTACATCTCACACCACACGTGACTTCATCCCTATGCCCTGCAGAGATAACTAAAGGAAAAACCCATGTTCAAGAGAACTGAGATTCTCTGGAGGAACAGTCCATACTCCAAGCTTCTTGTTCATCTTTCTGCCTCTTGTCACACTTGCATTTTAGGACCTAATAACATGAAAGCGTACAAATTTATTTTTAGTGATTTGACATACGGTATGTGATATATAGCGAATATACAGCCTAGAAAGAGTAATTTACAGGCTGAACAATACTACAAAGGTCTGCTGGCAGCTTGAGTTAGACTCTGACCTCTTGGACCACAGTTGCCTGAAATGTCACTAACAAGGTTATTTTTAATTCATTGTTTTAAATCATTTTGTATATAGATGCAAATAAGTTTAATTTTTAGATACAGTGGTATAGAATTCAACTTTAAGATTATTTTCACATATACTATATATATTTCTAGTCTAATATGAAGTTTTGTACCCATTTAACTCAATCATAATACAAGGTTTACTTCCAATACTTTGAAAGTGCTATTGCAGGCTGCTTAGGATAAATAAGATATACAAGCTAAAGGTTAATTGATCAAATCATGGTTATATCAATTTCTAGATATTTTATCATAAGAATATACATCTTAAGTGCAACGGATAGATATAATTCTATAGAAAAGTAAGGTAAAATATTTAGGTAACATTTTCAAGAACCTCAGAAACATACAGAATATGGCATTTAAAAATGTTTTTTTATTATTTTAAAGACTTACTGACAATGAGACTTGTTAACTCCTGGAAACACCCAGCCTACTTCAAAGAGGATGATGAGCATCAAAGAACCTCCTTATGGACATGGCTTCAAAGGTGGCAAACAAGCCAATGGGGAAAATGTCCTCATTTCTACCACAGACAGAATTCTACCTAAAAAAGGCCAAGCTTGGATGCAGGTAGAGTGAACAGCCAAACTCTGCCAAGACTGGGTAAGCAAGTCCTCACTAGTTCCTGCCACACAAATATGTCTGTCAGATATATTGGACCAGAAGGCTGAAGATTATGCTCCAACATTTTAGAGAGTTTTGGATTACTCTGCAGGTAGTAAACTGTCTCTGTCTTCTCATTTGGAAAGCTGCTAACCTGCACTCCGTGCATACTCAGGTAATCGATTTTATTCTTTCTCAAGTCTCTGATGGGGTTGAAGAAAAGATAGTTTAGTTTTCCAATGAAGCTTAATTGTTTAGAGGTTAATATGTAGTTAGGTCTACCTAGGTGTTTTAGGTTGATAATGATGACATATGGTAGATATTGATTTACATTCTATTCTACATTCAAAATTTTAGATGCACCAAGATAAGACAGATGTTTTCTTCAAGAATACCAAATACGAATACCCAAAACACTAAGAATGTAACATTTATACAATTCCTGACTCTGTCATGGTTCTTCTTGCTATAGGTAGTTTATTGTATATATGTTTGATAATATAAATATCTATGTAAAAATAAAAATATTTAAAATCAGAAACTCTTGGAGGCATAAGTTACTGTGTAATTCAAATGTTGATTTCTATAACCCCATATCTGGTTACAATCATTGTTCTGAGAATCTCTTGTTTCAGTGTTGTGTAAACACTGCTCTCCAATTGTCCCCTGATACACCAATAAAACAGCTTGAAATTAAAACAAGTTATTGATTCATTGAAAATTTCATACAATATATTTTGAACATATTTCCCATTTACCTCAGCTTGTTTTATGTTTTTGTTTGTTGTTTTTTGTTATTTCCCACAGGAAAACTCTCTGTTTATTTGATTAAACAAAAATAAAATTAGCTGCATAGGAACGATTTTAAAGTCCAAAGAGACACCGGCTTTTTTTAAGGTTGCAATGGCTGACACAGCATCATCACCTTGCTACTTCCCCAGCCTTCTCTGTCGGGTACAGAGATACATTCAGAAGCCTGCTAACTCACAGGATGTTTGGTCCACTTCTCCACTGGCTCTTCACCTGTCATGCCATAGGATGGCAATAGTAACATTTAAGGTTTTAAAGGGGAAAGCGCAAAAGGGGGGCAAGGAGGCTTGCAAAAAATAATATTAATAGAAATATACTTTTGCTTTCTAGGTTTTTGGGAAATTCCCCTAGCCACCCACTGCCTTGATGGGCTCTGAAATGCCACAATTTCAAAAGTGGTAGAGGTAGCTGGAATCCCAGGGTGGCTGGCAGTGCTCTGCCACAGGGGAGAAGGCATGT
Organism: Acomys russatus; assembly: GCF_903995435.1. NCBI lineage: Eukaryota > Metazoa > Chordata > Mammalia > Rodentia > Muridae > Acomys > Acomys russatus. Next base: position 13,035,006 of record NC_067138.1, read on the forward strand.
TCCTTTAATCAGCTTGATGAAAGAGACTTCACTTAGTCACTCTAACATCAGGCACCCAGCTTGTTTTATAACCACCCAATGAATGCTTCCCTCCTTTTACACCAAACTTTGAGTTTTGTGGGTTCTTACGCCATTGCGAAGGGTTGTGTTGCCCAACTTGTCATGGGTGTAGGGTCTGCCCTGGCACATGGTCAGCTTACTGAGGTCCATATTAATAAAGAAAACTGACTCTCTTTCACATAGCAGCTATCAATTTCAATAGCACCTTAGCTAGTAGTGTGATTTCATGCTTCCCATGCAGGAATTTTACCTGCCTTTGGCTTGCACAGGTCCTGCGCATGCTCTCCCAATTTCTCAGAGCTCATATTGCAGCAACCCTGTTGTATTTGAAAAACACTGTTTCCTTGGTATTATCTGCCACCAGTTAATCTTAAAATCTTTCTATCCCCTCTTCTGCCAAGATGCAATGGACAGTAAGTCTGTAATATAAATGTCCCATTTCTAGCTGAGCCCTTCACAGATATTCTCTGCCCTATGGCCAGTTCTGAGTTTCTATGTTAATAAATGGCCACTGTGTAAAGAAGCTTCTTTCTTCTTTGAGAATAGTTCTATATATCATAAGTTATTTATCATTTATCTATTTATTTATTTTACATTAAATAATTTAATTGGAGTTGTCTTACTAATGGGATAATGTATCTTATCTCCAAGAAGCTACAGGTTGGCAAAAACATACGTTTGGTGCCAGCTGTTGTACACTTCTCCTCCAGTGTTTGGCAAGAAATTCCTAAGAGAATACAAAAACAATATGGACTACTTTATTCGCTCTTATCTTCCCAACTTGACAATAAAATGTGTCTGCTGAAGATACCATAGGCTTTGGTCATGAGAACTGGAGAAATAAAGTTGGTATCTTCCAGGAAACTTTCTCTCTACTGACTAATTTGATTATCAGAGAAGGTTCTATTTGGGCTGCTGGGGGAGAAATTTTGCCAGCAATATTAATTTTCTGTGAACACTGTGAGACACAATACTAACTTGCCTGGTGAGATATGTCTATAGATGTAATAGTGGCATAAATGCTAAAGGAGTTACCAACTTATTTTTGATTATATTGAAGTCCCAATACATAGGAACAAATGCACAACCTAAGCTTTTGAGCAGTTTTATAATGTGAAGTGTGGATTTCCACCATGAGAGTTAACCTATCATCCGGAGAGATGGTAGTTACCTTCATAAGTTGGTTGCTGGTATTGCACAAGTGCTTATATTTTGCCTGGCAGGTTAACAGTTGTCTGAGTTACAAAACTGACACCTTTTCTCTCCCAGCAGCCTTCTCAGTTTCTTCTATAAATGTAAAACCTGGCCAACAAGAAAGAAGCTTCCAGTTCAGTATCATGTTGAGTTTTCTATATCATGCATTCAAGTTGGGTAGTATCCTAAGCAAATGTGTTCTTATCATCTAATTCTGGTAGATAACCAAGAGGAATGAGAAGAGCTTGTACAGTTTTGGGGGCTTCTAGGTTCTCCTGTATCAACAACTCATGAAGGAGGTATCCCACACCTTGGCATTGGGATTCTGTTTAATAACTCATAATTTGTAAGGAGGCTTAGTTTCTAGACATGAAAGGTATCATTTTCTTAACATATTAAAATATATTAATTATTTTTTGTTTGTTGCAAGCTTCCCTTGTGACTTTTTCATACCCCATTCATTTTGGTTAGCTCTTTGTTCCACATGGGCCACCTTCTGCCTGCTTGAACATTTCTAACTAGAGTATTTCCTCTTTTTATTCTCGTTTACCCTGAATTATGTGTTTTAAGGCATCCATATACTAGAGACCTCTCTCTAGTTTTTTAGCTTCTACAGGAACTCTCAATTGAACACACAACATGAGAGATAAGATTCAAAGGTAAAATCTTTAGAGGAAGAATAGCATGCAACTTTTTTTTTCTGTGTGAGGATGTGCTCATTAATTTTGTTTTTGTCATTTTGGCACAAAATAGAGCTGTCTGCAAAGAGCAAACTCAATAGAGACACTTCCTCCATCAGATTGGTCTGTTGCTGTGTCTGTGGGAGCATGTTCTTGACTAGGTATGTTATGAGAGGATCCATCCCACTGAGAGATCTCCACTTCTGTGTACTGGTAATGGGTAGCATAAGAAAGCCTGTTGAGCAGGCTATGCTGTGTGAGGTAGCCGTAGCATTTCTCTGTGGTCTCTGCTTCAGTTCCTGTCTCTGAATTCCTGTGCTAAATTCCTGTGTTTGCTTTTCACCATAGTAGACTGTAAGTGTAAACCAAATAAGCCTTTCTTCCCCTAAGTAATAAATCTTTGGTCGATGCTTTATGACAGTAACCGAAATTTAAGCTGCTTTACCTCAGTTAACATAAATTTTATGTCCTGCCCATTAACTTTCAAAATTAGTAATTTAGTTTATTTTTTCCTATTGAATAGAACATCATTGTGTATATTTACCACATTTTCATTATTTATTCATTAGTTGGTGGACATCTAGGCTGACTCCATTTTCAAGTGGAAGAACAGTAAACATGGGATAGCGATTCCCTCTACAGCAGGACATAAAGTCCGTTGGGTGTGTATCCAGCTACACGATATGTGTATTTTTATTTTTACACCACTTTCCTTAGTGTTTATACCAGTTTAAAGTCCTCTGAAGAGTTACTAAGGATTTCTCTTTCTCTACATCATTGCCAGGATATTTTTTAAAATTTTATATTTTAATGATAGCCATTCTGACTTCAAGAGTTGGAATCTCAAAGCATTTAATTTGTATTTTTCCTAGTGGCTGTTGAATTTGAACACTATTTGAAGTATTTATTAGAACTGTTCATCCATATCTGTAGGCCATTTGCTTATTTTGGTGTGTGTGTGTTGTTTATTTACTTAACCTTTTTTGGGTTCTTTCTTGAGTTTTTCAATTATTCATTTGTCTTCCAAAAGTGTATTGTTTAATCTCCAATCAGCTAGCCTGCATCTTCTAATTGAGGAATTGTTGTAATTAGTATTTAGAATTAATATTGAAAAACATTAATTTTTATCATTTAGTTTTTTGTGGAGTTTATTTTCAATTCTTATTTTGCATAGCTGCTAACCTAGCATCATTTATCATTTATTCCTCGTCCCCCACAGCTTCTTGGATGTGCTTCTTCTTCTTCTTTTCTGTTTGAAATATTCCTTCTGGTATTTTTAAGAACTGGTTTGGTGCTCATAACTTTGTTTGATTCATTTACTATGGAAATTTTCTTTCTCCTTCAATTATTGTTAGTTTGAGTTGGTATATTTGTTCTATCAGAATTTGAAGCATGTTGTTCTAAGCTTTTTTTCTCTCTTAGGATTTCCATTGAGGAATCAGTGGTCATACTTGTTAGACAATATTTCTTTGTCTTGAGCCTCCCCATTTACTTTCCAATAGTCTTTCTTTGTTCTATATTAGTAATGATTTAGCTAAAATATGCCATGGGTGTTTCTGTTCTGGTTCTTTCTATTTGGTGTTCTCTGTGCCTCCCTCCTGTACCTGAATGGACATTTCTTTATCTGGATTTTGGAAGCATTCTTCTAGAATTTTATTAAAAACATGTTCCATCCCATTGACCTGGAATTTGTCTTCTTCTATGCCTATAGTTCCTAAATGTAATCTTGTTGTGGTGTCTGATGTTTCTGCATATTGTGTTGATGAATTTGTAATTCCTAATACCACTGATTGAATGATGTAACCCTGACCTTGTCTTCATGCTCTTACTGTTGTCGTGAGGGCTGGCTAGAAAATTTCCACTTGAAGTCAAGGACAGAATACCTGAAGCAAGGTTCCTGTAGTGGAGTAGTTGAGGGCAAAATAGGGGAATCCAGGTTTCTAGTTGAGAGCCATGGGCTACAAATGCTAGTGCGTAGAGTGAGGTTCTCAGGCCACAGACAGTAGGGTTGAAATGGATGAAGCTAAGTCTCTTATTAGTGTCTGGACAGCATGTAAGTTGGGCTATGGTATTATTTCTAATACATTGGACAAATTCTATTGCTTTTATCTAGAACCATTTTCATGGAATTGTCATTGTGAAAAAAACACATTTATATCTGAAAAATATATACTATAAATTATGCATTATAATGTTATTAAAATAAAACATAAAGAAAAGAGAAAATGATATTTCGATCATTTTTGTGCTACAAAATGGAAAATATATATGCATATATATTTTCTTGAAGTCCATTTGACAATTATGGATGTTCACTGCTATCTATCTATCTATCTATCTATTTATTTATCTATCCATATTGGATACACAGACACACACATACACACACACACACACACACACACACACAGACACACACACATACACAAAATCAATTCTGTGTCTTGTTATATTTGGTCCTGTACATGTGTGCCTGTATCTTAGCAGTCTGTGCTCACTATCACACTGAGTTATGTAGTAGACAAAACTGAATAAAAGCACAATTGCAAAAATGTCAAATATGATCAAAAAGGTAAAATCACTACAAAGGAGAATTCTCTACAGTGACTCTTTACAGTTCTCAACTCAGAGGCCTGTGGCCTCATCAAAGTTACCAGAGATGGAAAAGGCCCATTAGGTCATCAAACCTATCCCCTCACCAAAGCAAAAGAAATGAATTCAAGCAACCTTATCTGTCAGCTTCAAACCAGATTCAGGATAGAAAGACCCTGCAGCTGCTCTTGATACATTATTTCATGACACTGGATGCCATTTTATACAAAAACTTGAAATGAATTGTCTGCCCCCAGCATCCTGGAACCTCAGAATAAGCTTTGAGAGTTGGAAGGCACCAGAGCCCAGCCCCCTCATTTTGTAGAAAAGTACCCAAAGGACCTGAGAGGTTAAATGACTAGCTGAAATCCACAAAGACACTCACAGCTTGACTTGGCATAAAACCAAAGTTTCCAGAGATAACTAAACTGCTATTTCTAGAAAATAACCTAGGAATCCCTTAAAATAGCCTATTCTGTACATTGCATTGAACACTTTCTATTTGATGTGTTTCTTACACTGACCTAATTTTTAAAATTCCAACTTGGAAGGGGTCATAGCCGTGTTTTCACTTTAAACAACTCACTCTCACAGTTGGTACAATGCAGAAGGCACACTTCTGGTTCTGCACTGCCCGTCCTCTCTGCTAGGCCCACTGTGTTCTGTCATGATCTTACTGCTTCTTCCGTTGACTTTTGAGGGGAAATTGAAGGCAGTACAGTGCATAGATATTTCGCTTTGTATTTTTATTTCTCCATTCTGGCCTCACAGGCTATTTGGACATTTCTTCTGGGGTAGATTTTAGTATTTTGCTTGCAGAGGAATAGAAAAGGAAGATGGTCTGTGGAGAATCCTGGCATTTGCTAGAGACTCTGTGCCAGACTTGTTTATCAGTGTAGAACAACGCAGTGTCCACGCTGCAACATCTGGGAACCCCAGAGAGATGCCTCTTTGTATCTCTGGAAGACAGATTGTTTGTGCTAATGCATGGAAGGTAATGCAAAATCAAGTTAAAAACTTCTAAAGGACAATTTACATTTTATATTTTAAAGACATTCTCCTGTTCCTTAAGAAATTCTGCAGGAGAGCTGCAGTCAACAGATACTCTACTATCAGAAGCAGTTATGTATTGCACAGTACTTACTTAAGCAATGCCAAATGCCTTCATGAAAGCTTTGGAAAGTTAAACTCTGATGTAGTTGGGGAGAGCTAAGAAAAGGAAAAGCTGGATCCTGAAACTCCCTGAACCAGGCCTGCTTTACTCCACCAGTATTGCCTGTGAAGTCTCAAAATACAAAATGTTTCTATTTGATGCACAGCTTCAAAAGTAAAATTCTATTCCTCATAATTTGACTATGTCCATTTCTAGTAAAATGCTTTTCTTCATATGTGTAATAGCTATTTATTGCCTCCATTTTGCAGATAAGGAAAACTGAAAAATCTAAGGTAAGTTGCAACTTGTTATCAAAACTAGGGAGGGTTCATGCAGGAATTCATGGACAGGATTCGGCCCCTGATGAGCTCTACCTCTTCCCCATTAGCTCATACCACCTCTCAAAACAGCCGCTTCTTGTCCTTGTCACTGTTTTTTGGTTGATTTCACAAGCCCATTTCCATCTCAGTTTAGTAAGCAAAGCGTGAATCAACTAGTGCTAACTCGTTGCAGTGCACGCCAACACTCAGCAGATTTACTCAAATCAGAGCCGTTATAAAGACTTGATAAACTTGCTTAAAGCCAGTTGAATACAAAAGAACCTTCCCTGTACTAGTTTCTTCACTGGGTTCATTTTGTGACTGGAAAATGAGCACAGCTGATGTTACAAGCAGGACAATGACAGAATAGGTTTCCCCCCAGAAACCGTTTTATGGGGGACATAGAATTCACTGTCACATCAACATTTTCTGTGCTAATAGTCATTAAGTGTGCATGTATAATTCATGCTTCTCTTGGGCCTTTCTTAAATTAGAGCTTCCAGAGTGTGTACTGGGGAGAGGAATGTTTCTGTAACTGTCTTTAAATCTCCATTTGCTTTTTTTTCCCTCCCCCCCTTCTTAATTTTTCCCATAAATGTTACTGGAACACTATGCATGGAAATTAGACAAAGGATCCTGCCTTGGCCTATTAGTTTGTTTATTCTGTCACATGATTGTTTCAGTGTGTTTGAAGCACTATTTTGGAGCCAGACATAATTGCATTCTGTAGTTCCTCACCTTATTAACTGACAGAGCACTGTTCCTATTAGACAATTGATCCTGGGCAGATGAAGCCATTAAAAACAGCACTAATTAGCCCAGGAGAGGAGACAGCAGCACAGGCTGCCTCACTTCCTTTTATGCTTAGGGAAGCTGATGTTCCAGACAAATAATAATTGATATGTAGTCTGCCTTAATTGTGCTTGTTAACAGCCTGGGTTATAATGACAGCCTGACGGTTTCTGTCTAGCCTATTGTATGTTCATTCTTGATTCAAGAATTGCTGGGTCTTTGAATTCTTTTTGCTTAAGCTAGACTTCAGGGAATCTATTTTATCATGGTCCTAAAATCAAGATTCCAAAGCTAATCTCATATTACAAGCAACCTTATACAGCCTATCTCAAGATGACGGATACTTGTTTTGGATGACATGTACTTAAAAGCTTGTAGGCTTTAAAACGTGGCAAGTTGGAGGAATAAACATCTGTGTTGGAGACAAACTTTAAACACACACACAGACACACACACACACATCCACGCACACACACCCTCATGTTTCATTTGATTTGCAAGTGGAAGTTAGGACTACATTCTACTTGGATTCAGTCGGTTACATCACACCAAATAAAACCATAAAATACTAAAAAAGGTTATTCCTTTCATTCATGAAGATAAGCACAGTGGTGTTTATAAATTGAAATTTATTTTGAGTTTGGCGTACAGATTGGAAATGTGTGTCAGTCACCTCTGTTTTAACATGACATTGCATGGGACTTCAATTACTTGATAAAATAGTAAATCAGCTATCTCCCGGGATATTTTTCTTTGGCATGAAACTATTACTGACTCACCCCCCAGATTAAACACCAGCTACCAAGAGTCATTGTCCCAAGGAAGGACTCCTTCTTCAGTCTTTCCACAGATGGCAGCACAGAAGATAATAGCATTGGCATTTCACAGTGGGATGCCTGGGTGAAAACTGACAGGTCTGGGAGTCCAGTTCATCCTGAGAGAACAAGAGCAGAGTGGCGAGGCATCTTCCATCTTCATTCCCTCCATACTTCATCCTGCAGGGCAGTGATGGGGAGGTTGTGAGGCAGAACATGTTGTTCAACTAGCTGGAGCTGACTGATTTTAAAAATAAAGGCACAGTTCTCTCAGTATTCAGTTTTGATAGACTTCCCATTTCTCCCATATTTTTCTGCATTTGAGTCTTATCCAACACATTTTCTTTCAGGAGCAGTAAGTTGTAGATGCCCATTTAAAGCAGTTCCTAATCCCTTACTTATGTCTAAAATTTCATGTAGTGTAAACTTGCCTAGAAATAAATCAAATAAAAATTTCTAGAGGAAAAAGTTCCTCCATCCCTTTTCCAATCAAAGTTGGGTGATATTGGGAATCAGAAGCAAATATTATGAAAGCCTACATCAGTTTAGCACTAGTTGAAACACAAGTGAATTATGACCTAGTGAGCTCTGGGGATTGTTCGTAATAACAGGATGATTTACGCAAAGTCTTAGCACCAAGACCTCCCCTGTACAGCTAGACCATGGAAGTCTAGACAGTGTATATTATTCAATAAGGAGCATTTCCTCAACTGCTTATTTATGCACTTGGGAGCATAGTCCCTATGCGCAGTCCACATTCCAGTGGAGTGTGTTCTTTCAAGGAAGGGTATATGTTTTGTAAAATGTTTTATTTAGGAACATTTGGAGTTTCAGGGAAAATGTAGATTATATGATATTTTCTTTTAGACCAATTTTCACTAATATTAACATGTTCCATTGCCATGGTATACTTGTTACAATTGATGAATGAAAATAGATTGGTTGTTTTAAACAATTTACTGCTTTTTCATTTGTTCTGTGGAGTGCATTTGTGTGCTACATGCTTATGTAGTAATTGGTTCTATAAAGATGTATTTGCCCGTGTGTGTGTGTGTGTGTGTGTGTGTGTGTGTGTGTGTGTGTGTGTGTGTGTTCCTGCTGCTGTCTTACTAGTTGAGGGTTTCATGACGAATATCATGTTATGTTTGTAGTCCTTTTTTTCTGAGCTGTTCTGCGCTGGGACCTGTCCTTGTACTTTTGTAGCTACTATGACTGCCCAGTCTTGAGGGATTCTGGTCATGTATTTTGTAGAAAGTTCTTCTTCATTTAGGATTTGTCTAGAAGTGTCCTCCAGACTTAGAAGACAGTTTAGTTTGGGGGGGGGAATCGGAGTAAGCTACCTTCGTCACTATAGGAGTGATGATAGACTGGGATCAGATGGTAGGTGAGGAGTGCTACCTTTTCTGAGGATTAGGGGAGGGGGGGTTCGGGGGCGGAGAGAAGGAGGGTAGAGAGATGAGGGAGGGAACTATAATAAGGATGTTAAATGAATAAATTAAAACTAAATACTTTTATAAAAAGGTGATGGGGGAACTTGGGTTGATCTGGAAAACAGGAAATGGCCAATTTCAGGGGTTGAATCCTACCCGTTTCTTAAGAGATTGCAACTTTTGCAAAAAAAAAAAAAAAAAAAAAAAAAAAAAAAAAAAAAAAAAAAAAGAGCTGAAGGAAAAGAGCCTGAGAGGCAGAACATGGATGGGTAATGGACCAATCAGGAAGAAGAAGTTTAAAGGAGGAGGGGGACAGGAGCTTAATGTGTGACATGGAGCTATCCTCTGGTGACCCTCCCATCCACTGATGGTAACTCCCCCCTCCACCTCCATTGCTGCTGTTTCTCTGTTCCTTGTGAATCTGCAACTTTATATCCAAAACCTTCGAGATCTCCACTTTCAGTCTTGGATAGATATGGGTTGCTTTAGTGCTCCTGCCTCAGTGTCCTTAACCATTACTTGTTGTGGATCCCCAGAATTTCTACTCCCAGGGCAGGGATGGCACCATTCTGTTCTATGCCTCAGATCAATAACCGTTACTTTCTGTCAGGGCTCTTCAGTCACCCATTGCCGCTTTCATGTCTCTGCCTTCAATCTCAGTCTGTCAGTGGCTCCTCACTCTGCACTTCTCATAACTGTCCAAGTGGGTCATCTTCCAGGATATAGGATTGTTTGTCTGTCCCATAGATCCAGCTTACCAGTATCCCTAGACAACATGCCACTGCCAAAACACAAACACTCAGTGGGGTGTATCAATGACACCTGCTCTCAACATGGCCATCACAGTTAATTTTGAATCCTGTTGAGGGTGTTTTCTATATTGTGACCTATCTTCCATCTCTCCACTTTCTTCTGGAAGGCAATCAATGCAAATATTTGAGTGGAAGATTTTCCCCAAGAAACGGTATATTGAAAAGACTAAGAATTTATCTTTCTTTTTCTCCCCCACTTCTTATTTCATCTATTAATTTTTAGATGTGTGGAGTTGCATTTTTTTATACTTCAGTGCTGATAACTTAATACTATTTTTATCATTAGCTTTTATGTTGTAAGTAACTCAGATAGTTTTTTCTTCTTTTAACATTCTGCATTAGAAACCTCCTTACTTTCTGAAACTACATGGTGCCTGGGATGTATCTCTTGCCTCTTGTGCTACAATATTGCATACTGCATTAATTTGTAAGCATGTTGTTTGTATGTATATTAAAAACATTTGGGTGCATGTATTGCCTTTGGTCCAGGCCAGCTTCATTTTGGAAGATCTATTTATCATGATTAATTTTATTTGATTCTACAAGAAGAGAAAGAGAAAAAAATTAAGAAAAGCTTTACACACAGAATAAAATAGAAGACTGAAATGCTTTTGAATGAGAAACAATTAGCTGTCAATTGAATGGGAAACATCCCTTGTTACTTGCTCTTGTTGAGAAGATGAATTATTCACTAATAAACTAAAAGTCCTTTTGTTATTCCCTATTCCTGACTCTTTTCTGCAATATTCATGTCCTAGTAGTGAGTTAAATTGAAGAAATTCTAAGTAGTTACCTATAATGCTATGGGTGGTTTTATTATATAAAACACAGAATGATAGAAAGTTAAAAAGATAAATTAAAAAATTAATATCTGTTCTTTGAAAAAAAAGACAAAGGGAAAATATGGGAAATCTGTTTAAGATCACAAATTATTTCAGTGAATATTTTATGTCGATATTCAATAGTTTAAAGTGCATATTTGTTTTGCAGCTGTTTCTACAAATTATTTACATGTATGTATTGAATTATTTAAATGCCAAATTACATAGCAAAATGTTCATTTATTCTTTCATTAGAATGTCATTGTATCCTTGCTATGTATCAAAACTGCAGTCAGATTTGAGCCAAACAGTGGGCTATATGTAGGGAGTCTCGTGGGAAAGTGGAGGAAAGCAGAAAAGGACCTAGAGGTAGACAGGGGCTTCACAAGAAGAAAACAGAGCCAACAACCTTGAGCCCAAAGGGGCATCCTGAGACTGAAGCACCAACCAAGGATGTTGCATGGACTGGACCTAGGCCCCTAATAAAGATGTAGCCAATGGGCAGCTCAGGCTTCATGTGGGTTCTCTAGTAAGGAGAGCAAGGCTGTCTCTGACATAGACACTTTTGCCTGCTTTTTTTATCACTCTGCATGGTGAAACTGTCTTGCCAGCCTACAGGGTAAGAGGGCACTGCTCAGTCCCTGATATGGGGTGGATGGGAAGGGGGAAGCTACCCTTTTCTGATGAATAGGGGAAGGGGAGATTGAGGGAGGAAGTGTAGGACTGAGAAGTGAGGAGGGAAAGGGCTACGACCAGGATGTAAAGTGAATAAATGAATAAATAAATTAAAAAATTTAGAAATGGATTTGTTTATTCAAAAATTATTTAGTATCAGAGTAAAAATATGTTGATGACAGACTATGAAATAAATCAGAAATACCTTTCACAAGTCTGGATTTTATAAAAATATTTATGATATATGGTGAATGACAAGTATTCACGTGTATGCCACCTGTCTGAGTTTTAATAAATGTTGACTTAATTATCATAGGCTCCTCTGTTTTTCTTAAGAGGTAAAATGCTATACACAGCGAGTTCATCTCTGTTCTGATCCTATATTCTCCCAAGTTAAATTTTGTCTTGAAGTTGGTACATATGCTTCCCAATGTAAGTTTGTAACTAACATATTTTATAGCCATAATACAATGAAACATAGTTTTATGCATTTTCAAAAATAGAAATACTAAATGAATTTTTTGTTTGGAACTTTTTTCCTGACTAGTATGGCTTAAAACATAGTATAAAATATAGCATTTCTGAGCTGTATTGTTTCACTTCAGCAAGAATCTGTTCCTGTTATACTGGGGATCTGTCTGACACCGTTTACAGATACAGACCTCTTACTTCACCTTATTTTTGTGCTAATTACTACTCAAAAATATACTAATATTAACCCACTTAACTTTCAGAATGACTTGATAAGCTAGATGGCATTGTCGTTTTCACATTAGCTAAGGATCTTGAGATGATAAAAACTCTTCGCATGAAGTCACAAAAGTTGTGACAGGGCAGTTTTGAAAATAAGAATATATGTTCTTAGAGCCTCGAGTCCTTCCTCTTCCCATTAGCAGTCAGGTTAAGCAACTATTTATTTATCTAACTTGAGATTTTCATTTGTGAGCCCTGCCATGGTACATCTTTTGCTTATTTAATACAATGGTATATTTGTAATAGCCTTGCATATTTAAGAGGGTCTTTCTACCAATATTAAACCTTTGTGAATTATAGTAATTAAAACATCTTTTTCTACTAAAATAATCATCTTCAGTTTATTTTAATGACTTTTATAATACAGATTATGAATATTTTTCTCTCATCCAATACATCTGGACTGAAGTCTCCCTTCCCTCCACTTCTCCATTTCCTTTAAAAAAAGAACAGGTCTCTCAGAGATATCTGCGAAACATGGCCTAACAAGTTACAACAAGACTGAATACAATTACTCATATCAGGGCTGGACAAGGCAACCCAGTAGGAAGATAAGGGTCCCAAGCACAGGCAAGAGTCAGAGACACCACCACTCCCACTGTGTATAGTCCCACAAGAACACCAAGTTACACAAACATAACATATATGCGGAAGACCTAGTTCAGACCCACACAGGGTGCATTCTTATCACTTCAGTCTCTGTGAGCCCCCATGTTGCCTGCGAGTTGAATCTGTAGGCTGTTTTCTCTTGGAGCCCTTGATCTCATGCTGTCATAATATTCTTCCTCCCTTTCTCCTCCTCCTCATGTTTGTCTGTGGATCTCTGTATCTTTTTCAGTTACACGATGACATCTGTCTGATGACTATTGGGTTAGGTGCAATCTATGAGAATAGCAGAATATCATTAGTAATCATTTTGTTGACCTTTTTTTCTTTTTTCAAGTTGTGTTTAGTTCTATCCTGTGTCTCTAGGCTCTCCAGCCTTTTATTCCTGGCCCTCCAGGCTGTCAGGCATAAGCTGCCTCTCAAGGTTTTGGCCTCAAGTTGGACCATTCATAGCTTAGCTACTCCCATAAGCTATGTGTCACCATTACCCTAGCCCATGTTGCAGGCAGGACAGATCTTAGGTCAAGGGTTCTGTGGCAGAGTTGATGTCCAAGTCCCACTACTAGGAGCCTTATCTGATTATAAAAGATGGTTATTTCAGGCTCTGTATCCCTCATTACTAGGAGTCTTCTCTAGGGTTATTCTCATAGATTCCACTGCATTAGGTTTTTACCTTACCACAAATGCCCAGCCACTACTTGTTCATTCTCCTCTGTACCCCCCACAGGATCCCTTTTGTTCCATTTCCTACCTGCTCTCAATATACTTGCAAAACCTATTTTATTTTCTCTTCCCAGGGAGACCCATGTGGCCCTCACTGAGCCTTCCTTAATACTTAGCCTCTCTGGGTCTGTGGACTGTAGCACAATTGTGTTTTACTTCACAGCTAATGTCCACTTATAAGTGAACACATACTTTGTTTGTCTTGGCTACATAATTCAGGATGATTTATTTTCTAGTCCATCCAATTGTCAACAAATTTCATGATGTCATTTTTTGTAACAAGTGAGTAATACTACATTGTGTAAAGGTAGCACATTTTCTTCGTCTATTCTTTAATTGATAGTCATCTATGTTGTTTCAAATTTTAACTATTATGAATAAAGCTGAACATAGTTGAGCAATTGTCCTTGTGGTAGGATGGAGAGTCTTTTGGGTATAGGCCAGGAGTAGTATAACTGGGTCTTGGGGTACAAAAATTTCCAGCTTTCCCAGAAGCTGCCATATTAATTTCCAAAGTGGCTGTACAAGTTGCACTCTCATCATCAATGGAATAATATTCTTCTTATTCTATATCCTCACTAGCATGAATTGTAACTTGTGTTTTTTAAACTCACTAGCATGAATTGTAACTTGTGTTTTTTAATCTTAGCCGTTCTGAGAGATGTAAGATGGAGTTTCACATTTATTTCAATTTGCATTTTCCTGGTGGCTAAGGACATTGAACATTTCTTCAAGTGAAAATATATTCAATTAATTTATTCATATTACATCTCAATTGTTATCCCACCCTTTGTATCCTCCCATTCCTCCCTCCCTCCCATTTTCCCCTTACTCCCCTCCCCTATAACTGTGCCTGAGGGGGGACCTCCTCCCCCTGTATATGCTCATAGGGTATCAAGTCTCTTCTTGGTAGCCTGCTGTCCTTCCTCTGAGTGCCACCAAGCCTCTTATTTAGTGTGTTTATATGTAGTTTTTTCAGGTCTTTCTAGATTTTTTATATTAGCCCATATGAAATATTTAAATAAAGAAAGATGTCAATTATTTTCCTCTTTGTTAGTGCTATCTGTATCTTATTCAGAAAATCTTAATATTTCTTAGAAAAAACCCATAAAATCCTTCTGTATTATTTCCTAAAAATATATAAAATTGATTGATATGAGTAGGCTATTTGAGGACTCTTTCTTCAAGTCCAATAAAAATCTGAACATTTCCATACTATGACACTACCATACCAACAGTTACTGAAGGAAACATTCGCTGATGTATGAGAAAACAAACTTCATGCACTTCCTTTTTGATAGCAATTATACTATAAAATTGTTTCAACCTTTTAGCCAACCACATCATTTTACGTATTCCACAATAACTTCACAGTGCTTTATTATATTTTTCCTTTTTCTATGGAAGGTTATTTTTGTTCCTATAATTATGGATAATATCAATATTATTGTTATATTTGTCTGGTTGAGTTTTACAAATGTGTAAATCAATGCATTACTGTTTTGTATATTTTTCTTAGTTCCATGAAATTTCAGCCTTGCCTTTTACCTTCCATGTTTTTCTGAGCAATTCAATTCTAAGTCAGGATGCTTGCACCTGACAAGACAATCCTCATGTCTAGGATGCTAGGTGCTGGTTGTGTGGGGCAAGGAATGTGTCCATGTGAAGATCAGGCCACACAGGCTATAGAGATCAATCACTGCTAGGAAGATATTTATTGTATGAGTGACTGAGGACAATAAATAGCAAGAGAGTGAGATGTTTGAGTTGAAGGAGTACAAATATGATGTCTGTGAACAGGAATCAACCTCAAGGAACTCTAGAGTCCAAATAATACAGAGGGAAATCTCTTTTTTGGGTCTTCCCTTTTGCATGGTCTCTTAGAGCTGTGCTAGTATAAGGGAACCCTGCTGTACGGGAAATTGTGCTTTCCTGAGTTTTCACAGTATGAGCTGGCTTGTAGAGTGTTGGTATAGATGGCAAGTCTGACTCGGTTTTCAGAGCAGAGAAGGGGCATGGATGACCCTCATGAAATTGATAGCGTAGTGTATAGTGAATAAACACTAGTGTGATGATGGGGACAATTCTCAGGGACAGAATGATGATAGAAATAGGTCATGGTTGAAAGTAGCCAATTAATTAAAAACATTGAAGGTGATTAACAGAAAAAATGAAGATGAATTAACTTTGTAATGATGAGTTGAAATTGGAAGTATTGATGTGAATATTTCACTACATGTGCATAAGTATGGTTTTCTTAACCCTCTACTAAAATGTTCTGGAAGCAACACCAATCTCACATCTATAAATACATTTACTACCCAAGTCTTGAATTCAAATAACACTGAAGAAGAAAAATTTATATGACTCCTGGACAAAAGCCTGAGAGAGTTCAGAGTAATGGAGACATTAACATTTTTTTCGCAGAAGCAATAAAACAGGTTCTGATTCATTTCAAACTGGGCCACTATAAACAACAGGATAACTATGATAATATCAGATCACACTAATTTTTAAAAAGATGTACAGACTGTGAGTCCATATGGGAAAAAGTCAAAAGCACAAGTTTGTCTATGTACAGTTGTTCAACTTTAACCTTTTTTCAAAATATTTATTACTTAAAGCTGAAAAACAAAAGTCATTTTCTAGTAAAATAGTCTCACAGAAATCACCTTAATTACATAAACTGAAGTCATCAGCAGCCACTCAAACTGTAGTTCTATTCCTTTGTAAAGTTGCAATGACACAAAGGACCACAGCCTTACTTTCAGGAGTTTTCATTCATAACACACAACTTGCCATAAACATTGAGGATAGCAGATCCATTCTAAATTGAGCAGGAGACTTGAACATAATCAATTTGACTGAATACTCAAAGCCTCACAGTTTATTGTACTCCATAAAAGGGTGCCTCAGTGCTTAAGGTTAAGGAGAGGCATAGCTGCTAACAGCAACATGTAATGCTGAATGGTTTTTGCATGTTTAGTGAATCTTAATAGTGAAGTTAAAAAAAAAAAACCCTGCTACTGTCCCTCTTTCAGGGTGATGGTATAGGACGATACCAGAATGGGGCACTAAGGCATGTAGGAAGTTGGGTTGTGATTTCTTCAGGCCTGAAACATTGCCTTCTAAATGGAGGCTCATGAGACTCAATTTGAGAACAAAACTTACCATCTCAGAAAGCATTTCACTAAGGCTACAGGATCAATAAAGAATCATTATAGTTCCTATTCTCTCTCTTAGCCCCCTAGACCTCTGATAGAAGGGGACCTCCTCCCCCACCATAAGGCCAAAGCATATCAGGTTCCATCTGGATAGCCTGCTTTCCCTTCCTCTGTGTGCCTGGGGGCCAGTGCACCAAGGGGCAGTGATTGAATCATGAGCATGAGAGTTCCTGTCAGAGGCAGTCCCTGCACTCAGCACAAGCATGGAGAATGAGCTCTCCATTGGCCAGATCTGAAGTGGGGGCTAGTTTCACTGTATGCATTGTTCTTGGTTGGTAAAACAGTTTGCGTGGGCCCCCTGGGTCCAGATATGCCAGCCTTGATGGTCTCTTCAGGGGACTCCTGAACCGTCTGGGTCCTTCTATCCCACGACTCTTCCATACCACTCTCTCAGCACTCCACCCAGAGTCCAGCAGCAAGTCCCAGCATCTGTCCTGATCCCCTACTGGGTGGATTTTCTCAGAGGACATCTATGTTTGGCTAATATCCACTTGTAAGTGAGTATATAGCATGCATGCCTTTCTGTGTCTCTTACCTCACTCAGTATGATAATTTCTAGCTCCCTCCATTTGACTGCAAATTTCAAGATTTTCTTGTTTTTAATAGCTGAGTAGTATTCCATTGTGTAAAGTACCATATTTTCTTTATCCATTGTTCTGTTGAGGGATATCTGGGTTGTTTCCAGTTTCTGGCTATTATGAATAGGGCTGCTATGAACACAGTTTAGAAAATGTATTTGTTGTATGATAGAACTTCTTTAGGATATATGCCCAGACATGGTATAGCTGTAGGGGAGGGGAATAGGATGGAG
This sequence comes from Acomys russatus, assembly GCF_903995435.1. Lineage (NCBI taxonomy): Eukaryota > Metazoa > Chordata > Mammalia > Rodentia > Muridae > Acomys > Acomys russatus. The sequence continues at coordinate 13,052,467 of NC_067138.1, forward strand.
GAAGGAAGGAGGGTGGAAATGTGAAGATACAAGTGAGGGGATAACTTTCAGGATGTAACCTGAATAAAGTATAATAAAAAAGAAAAGAAAATGAGAAACATTTAGAAAAAAAAGAAAGAATTATTAGAGGGAGGAAACTATGCTAACTACTTAGCTGCCTTCAGTTAATGGAGAAATTTCTAGAGATGAAGTTTCCTTTTGTTACCAATAGGTTGAAGTGAGATTTTTGGTGATACATGTGCCTTTGAATCATGTATACTCCTGTATGCAACTCCTCACTTATGCTGTGAAAGCATTTGCAAAAGTACCAGAGTTCAGATCCTAGGACCACTGTGAAAGGTCCAGGCATGTCTATGAGTGTGCTATATTGCAACCCCTCAACAATGTAAGGGATAGAGACAAGAGTATTGCCGAGACCTACCTAGATTCAGGTTCAGTGAGAGACCCTGCCTCAAAAGGATGAAAATCGTAGGCAAGGCATTTGACTCTGATTCCTCTTGCTTCTGCATGCAGACCTAGACACATATAGACATATAGTGAAGGTTTCACACACACACACACACACACACACACACACACACACACACATGAACACACTTGAACTCGGACAATTTTTCATGGAATTATTATCTACAAATGACCTACATAATCCCTTTAAGAGAATATTTAATTTCCCAAATCTTGTAAAATTTCCTTCTTTGAGGGCTTAACAAGAAGTTAGTCATTTACTTATAAAATTTATTTATTTAAATGAGATTCTGTATTGTTAATGCAGAAAACACCATGGTGCTGGTCCATTCCTCTTCAACAAATATGTGTAGGAAAGAGATGTGTCCATTAGAAATAGTAACAGTTGGCCATGACTTTATTTGTTCAAATGTAACTAAGTCTTAACTATAAATTATACATACAGCAAAAACAAGGTGGTTAATAATTTAAAGATTAACTGTATGCCAAAATAATTTATTTAGTCTTGCAATAATTAATTAATTGCAAGTTGCTGAAAGAAGTGTGCAGAACACATAATAAATATTTATATGTGTTGAATAAGACAAAGATTATCTAAGAATTTAACAGGTTAGCAAATATTTGTGCTTTAAAAGCTTTTATTATTTGCTTAGGCATGTAGGTAATTTGAAAGCAAATAATTAAAACCTAACACAAACTCTGTGGCTTTCAGATATGGGCTACATGGTGATTATTTTGAGAAAAGAAATCTGAGTAAGAAAAGGTCGGATTCACTTATTCTCCACAGACTCAAGAATGATTCCAAATTTTAGAACCATTTGTTGCACTAAGGAGGAATCAACCATTGTAAATAACTTTTTATAGTTGATACTTCTGCCAATAGCCAGTTAGTATTTCAACTATCCTTGAAAAACTTTGTTTTCTGACCTCTTCCACATTGTATTGGAATTAGAAACTGGAATGCTGAAGAATACAACTTTGAGAAAAATCATCAGCATTAACACTTGTAGTTTGTAATCAGCAAAGCCTGTAACTTCCTGACTTTATCTGTCCAGGGCTGATTTTAGTTGAACAGTTTTTTTAATTAATTTATTCTTGTTACATCTTAATGGTTATCTCATCCCTTGTATCCTCCCATTCTTCCCTCCCTCCCATTTTCCCCTTATTCCCCTCCCCTATGACTGTTCCTGAGGGGCATTACCTCCCCCTGTATATGCTCATAGGGTATCAAGTCTCTCGGTAACCTGCTGTCCTTCCTCTGAGTGCCACCAGGTCTCCCCCTCCCCCTCCAGGGGACATGGGCAAATGTGAAGCACAGAGTATGTGAGAAAGTCATATCCCACTCTCCACTCAACTGTGGAGAATGTTCTGACCATTGGCTAGATCTGGGTAGGGGTATAAAGTTTACCGCCTGTATTGTTCCTGGCCGGTGCCTTAGTTTGAGCGGGACCCCGGGCCCAAATCTGCCTACCATAATGTTCTACTTATAGGTTTCTAGGACCCTCTGGATCTTTCTACTTTGCTATTCTCCCAGGCTTCCCTCATCTAGAGTCCCAACAGGATGTCCTCCCCTCTGTCCCAGTTTCCTGGTAAGTGAAGGCTTTCATAGGACATGCCCCTTGGGCTAGTATGCAGATATAAGTGAGTATATACCATTTGAGTCTTTCTGCATCTAGGTTAACTCACTCATTATAATCATTTCTAGCTCAATCCATTTATACACAAATTTCGGGAACTCCTTGTTTTTAATAGCTGAGTAGTATTCCATAGTGTATATGTACCACAGTTTCCTTAGCCATTCTTCTACTGATGGACACTTAGGCTGTTTCCATGTTCTGGCTATTATGAATAAGGCTGCTATGAACATGGTTGAGCATATTTTCTTGTTGTGTGCTGGAGCATCTTCTGGGTATATTCCAAGGAGTGGAATAGCTGGGTCTTGAGGAAGCCCTATTCCCATTTTTCTGAGATAGCACCAGATAGATTTCCAAAGTGGCTGTACTAGTTTGCATTCCCACCAGCAATGAAGGAGTGTTCCTCTCTCCCCACATCCTCGCCAGCATGTGGTGTTGCTTGAGTTTTTTGATCTTAGCCATTCTGATGGGTGTAAGATGGAATGTCAGAGTTGTTTTGATTTGCATTTCCCTGATGACTAAGGAGGTTGAGCATTTCTTTAAGTGTTTCTCAGCCATTTGATATTCCTCTGTTGAGAATTCTCTGTTTAGTTCCATGCCCCATTTCTCAATTGGGTTATTTGGTTTGGTGGTGTTTAATTTCTTGAGTTCTTTATATATTTTGGATATTAGACCTTTGTCAGATGTAGGGTTGGTGAAGATCTTTTCCCAGTCTGTAGACTGTCGCTTTGTTCTCTTGACAGTGTCTCCTGCCTTACAGAAGCTTCTCAGCCTCATGAGGTCCCATTTATTAATGGTTGGCATTAAGGCCTGGGCTGTTGGTGTTCTGTTCAGGAAGTTGTCTCCTGTGCCAACATGTTCCAGGCTGTTCCCCAATTTTTCTTCTAAGTGACTTAGTGTCTCTGGTTTTATGTTGAGGTCTTTAATCCACTTGGATTTGAGTTTTGTGCAAGGTGACAAATATGGGTCCAGTTGCAGTTTTTTACACATAGACATCCAGTTAGACCAGCACCATTTGTTGAAGATGCTATCCTTTTTCCCTTGAACGGATTGGGCTTCTTTGTCAAAAATCAAGTGGCCATATGTGTGTGGATTCATATCTGGGTCTTCGATTCCATTCCACTGATCAACCAGCCTATTGCTGTGCCAGTACCATGCTCTTTTAATTACTACTGCCTTATAGTACAGTTTGAGATCAAGTATGGAGATTCCTCCGGAGCACCTTTTATTGTACAAGATTGTTTTAGCTATCCTGGGTTTTTTGTTTTTCCATATGACGTTCAGAATTGAACTTTCAATGTCTTCAAAAAATTGTGTAGGTGTTTTGATAGGGATTGCATTGAATCTGTAGATTGCTTTTGGTAGGATGGCCATTTTTATTATGTTAATTCTCCCGATCCATGAGCAAGGAAGATCATTCCATCTTCTCAGGTCATCTTTTTATTTTTTTATTTTGTATTTTTTTATTAATTTATTCTTGTTACATCTCAATGTTTATCCCATCCCATGTATCCTCCCATTCCTCCCTCCCCTCCCCCCATTTTCCCATTATTCCCCTCCCCTATGACTGTTCCTGAGGGGAATTACCTCCTCCTGTATATTCTCATAGGGTATCAAGTCTCTTCTTGGCTACCTGCTGTCCTTCCTATGAGTGCCACCAGTTCTCCCAATCCAGGCGACATGGTCAAATGTGAGGCACCAGAGTACGTGAGAAAGTCATATCACACTCTCCACTCAACTGTGGAGAATATTCTGACCATTAGTTTTCCACTTTCCTCACGTCATCTTCAATCTCTTTCTTCAGAGTTTTGAATTTTTTTTCAAACAAGTACTTCACTTGCTTAGTTAGAGTAACTCCTAGATATTTTATATTGCTTGTGGCTAATATGAAGGGTGTGGTTTTCCTAATTTCTTCCTCTGCAAGCTTGTCATTTGTGTACAGGAAGGCTACAGACTTTTTTGAGTTAATTTTGTATCCAGCCAATGTGCTGAAGGGGTTTATCAGCTGTAGGAGTTTTCTGGTGGAATTCTGAGGGTCACTTATGTACACTATTATATCATCTGCAAATAGGGATAATTTGACTTCCTCCTTACCCATTTGGATACCCTTGAGGTCCTTTTGTTGTCTTATTACCGTGGCTAGAACTTTGAGTACTATATTGAAGAGATATGGAGAGACTGGGCAGCCTTGCCTTGTTCCCGATTTTATAGGAATTTCCTTGAGTATCTCACCATTTATTTTGATTTTGGCTATTGGCTTGATGTATATAGCCTTTATTATGTTGAGGAAAGTGCCTTGTATCCCCGATCTCTCTAAAACTTTAAACATGAATGGGTGTTGGATTTTATCAAATGCTTTCTCTGCATCTAAAGAGATGATCATGTGGTTTTTTATTTTCAGTTTGTTTATATGGTGGATTACATTAATGGATTTCCGTATATTAAACCATCCCTGCATGCCTGGAATGAAGCCTACTTGGTCAGATGAATGATATCTTTGGTGTGTTCTTGTATTCATTTTGCAAGTATTTTATTTAGTATTTTTGCATCGATGTTCATAAGAGAAATTGGTCTGAAATTCTCTTTCTTTGTTGAGTCTTTGTGAGGTTTAGGTGTCAATGTGATTATGGCCTCATAGAATGAATTTGGTAATGTTCCATCCATTTCTATCGTTTGGAGTAGCTTGAAGAGTATCAGTATTAGCTCGCCCTTGAAGGTCTGGTAGAATTCTGCACTGAATCCATCTGGCACTGGGCTCTTTTTGGTTGGGAGACTATCAATGATTGCTTCTATTTCTGTAGGGAAAATGGGACTATTTAGCTTGTTTATCTGTTCTTCACTCAACTTTGGCAAGTGAAATTGATCAAGAAAATTTCGCTTAGATTTTCAAATTTTGTGGCATATATGCGTTCAAAGTAGGATCTTATGATTCTTTGTATTTCTTCAGTGTCTGTTGTTATGTCTCCCTTTTTGTTTCTGATTTTGTTGATTTCAATACTGTCTTTCTGCCTTTTAGTTAGTTTGGCTAACGGTCTGTCTATCTTGTTGATTTTCTCAAAGAAACAGCTCTTGGTTTTGTTGATTCTTTGGACTGTTTCTTAGTTTCTAATTTGTTAATTTCAGCCCTGAGTTTGATTATTTCTAGACGTCTACTCCTTTTGGGTGTTTCTGCTTCTTTTTTTTTCCTAGGGCTTCCAGTTGTGTCATTAAGATGCTTATGTGCGATGTTCCCAATTTCTTTTTAAAGGCACTTAGTGCTATGAATTTTCCTCTTAGTACTGTTTTCAATGTATCCCACAAATTTGGGTATGTTGTTCCTTCATTTTCATTGAATTTCAGAAACTCCTTGATTTCTTTCTTTATTTCTTCTCTGACCCAGGTGTCATTTAGCAGAGAGTTGTTTAGTTTCCACGTATGTGTAGGCTTTTTGTTACTTCTGTTGTTGTTGAATTGCAGCCTAAGAGCATGGTGATCTGATAGGATACAAGGTATTATTTCAATCCTCTTGTATCTGTTGAGGCTTGCTTTGTGACCTACTATGTGATCAATTTTGAAGAAGGTTCCATGGGGTGCAGAGAAGAAGGTGTATTCTTTCTTGTTTGGGTGAAAGGTTCTATAGATATCTGTTAGATCCATTTGTCCAATGGCATTGGTTAATGATATTATTCTCTGCTTAGTTTCGGTTTCAATGACTTATCCTTCAGTGAGAGTGGGGTGTTGAAGTCTCCCACTATTATTGTGTGGGGATCGATGTGTGGTTTAAGCTTTTTTAGCAGATCTTTTACAAATGTGGGTGCCCTTGGATTGGGAGCATAGATGTTCAGAATTGTGATGTCATCTTGGTTGACTTTACCTTTGATGAGTATGAAGTATCTTTCCTCATCTTTTTTGATTAATTTTGGTTGAAAGTCTATTTTGTTCTATATTAAAATGGCTCCCCCTGCTTGCTTCTTCTGACCATTTTCTTGGAATATTTTTTTCCAACCTTTTACCCTGAGGCAATGCCTATCATTATGGGTGAGATGTGTTTCTTGAATGCAGAAGAATGTTGGATCTTCTTTATGCACCCATTCATTTAGTCTCTGTCTTTTTATTGGAGAATTGAGACCATTGATGTTGAGAGATATTAATGACCAGTGACTGTTAAAAGTCTTAATTTTGATGTTGTTTCCAGTCGAGCGTTTGTGTAGTTGTGTTTTTTCCATGGTATAGTTATCTATTTCCTGAGTAGTTTTGGTGGTAGCTTGACCCTTTGGGATGGAGTTTTCCTTCTAGTACCTTCTGTAAAGCTGGATTTGTGGATAGGTACTGTTTGAATTTGTTTTGTCCTGGAATATTTTGTTTTCTCCATCAATGGTTATTGATAGTTTTGCTGGGTAAAATAGTCTGGCCTGGCATCTGTGGTCTCTTAGGGTTTGCAGGATCTCTGTCCTGGCCCTTCTGGCCTTTATGGTATCTGCTGAGAAGTCAGGTGTAAATCTGATAGGTTTGCCATTAAATGTTATTTGGCCCTTTTCCCTTGCAGGTTTTAATATTTTTTCTTTGTTCTGTATGTTTTGTGTTTTGATTATTAAGTGATGGGCAGTTTTTCTTTTCTGGTCAATTCTATTTGGTGTTCTGTAGGCCTCTTGTATGTTTATAGGCATCTCTTTCTTTAGATTGGGCAAATTTTCTTCTATGATTTTTTTGAGAATAATTTCTGGGCCTTGGAGTCTGATATCTTCTCTTTCGTCAATGCCTATTATCCTCAGATTTCTTCTTTTCATGGTGTCCTTAATTTCTTGGATGTTTTGTGTCAGGAGTTTTCCAGATTTGGCACTTTCTTTAATGGTTACTTCAAGATCTGTGATTTTATCTTCTAGACCTGAGATTCGTTCTTCCATCTCTTGGATTCTGTTAGAAAAGCTCACCTCTGTGTTGCTCGCCTTCTTCTCTGAGGTCTCACATTCTTGTTTTTATTCTGTCTGTGTGTTTATCATTGAATCCACTTTCATGTATAGATCTTGAACTGACTTTTTTATTTCCTTCATCTGATTGTTTGTATACTCCTGAGTTTCTTCCATTGCCTCTTTATAGATCTTCAGAGCTCGAACCGTTTTATTTATTTCTTTCATCTGGTTGTTTGCATTTTCCTGCAATTTTTCCAGTTCCACTCTATGTGCTTCTTTTATGTCTCTCACCTGTTTGTCTGCGTCTTCCTGCATTTGACTATGAATTTTATTTGTTTCCTCCATTATCATGCTCAGTACTAAGGATTTGAGGTCATTTTCTTGTATTTCCATTGTATTTGAGTTCTCTGGGTTGTTTTCTTTGGGATAGCTGGAAACTGGAGATGCCATGTTGTTTTGGGATTTTTTGCATATGCTTTTATGCTGTCCTTTAGACATCTTGCCTTCTTCGTTTTTGTTGGGTAGCTTCCAGAGTTGGATGGATAGAGTTTGATGATAGATTCACTTGTTTTCTCATGATTTCCGTAGGCTGGAAGCTCTGATGCTTCACTGGTGTGGATGGCAGGAGGTTAGCCCTGCTGTTTGGGACTTTCACAGCCAGTGATCCTCAGCTCCCCTGTGCTGTGGGTCGTGCAATTGTTCTGGTTCTCTGAATGAGAGTTGGGTCAGGCCAAGGTATCCACAGCCTTCTGGGTCCCCTGCCAAGTCTCGCTAGGGACACTGGGCCCGAATCACTGGCCGAGCTCAGCTTGATTCTCAGGGCCTGGACCGTCAGCCGAGATCAGCTAGGGATTCTGGGTACAAAATGCACACAGTGTCTAGTCAGACTTTTGGGGGCTGGTACTGCGCACTAAGCTCAGCTAGGGGCTTTTGGCCCAAGGTGCGTGCTGTGGTCAGTTATTGGCTCAGGGCCCGAACCGTCTGCCAAGCTCAGCCATGAATTCTGGATTCAAATTGCACACTGTGTCCAACCAGAGTCATAGAGCCGGGACTGTGCCAAAAGCTCAGCTAGAGTCTCTGGGCCCAATCTGTCTGCCAAGCACAGTTAGGGACTCTGGCCCCAAACTGCACACCGAGTTCCACCCGAGTTTCCAGGGCGGAATTGTGCACCGAGCTCAGCCAGGGACTCTGGACTCACACTGTGCGCTGAGTTCAGCCCGGGACTCTGGGCATAAACTGCGTGGATAGGCCCGCCAGAGTTTTAGGGCAGCCGAGCCTGTGCACAAAGCTCAGCTAGTGTCTCTGGGCCCAATTTGCCTGGCAAGTCCAGCTAGGGCCTCTGGGATGAATCTGTGTGGTGACCTCAGCCTGTGTCAGCGCCCCAGAACTGCCAGCTGAACTGAGCTAGTGTCTCGACAGAACTGCTCACTGAGCTGAGCTAGCACCTCCGGTGGAACTGAGCACTCCGCCTAGCCCTTGTCAGAGCAGGGGAGCTGCGGCTCAGCTGAGCTGGTGCCTAGGGTGGAACTGAGTGCTCTGCTCAACCCAAGTCACAGCAGGAGAACTGCGGCTATGCTGAGCTGGTGCCTCCGGTGGAACTGAATGCTCCACCCAGCCTGCATCACAGCAGGGGAGCTGTGGCTGAGCTGAGCTAGTGCCTCGGGCAGAATTGCTTGCTGAGCTGAGCCAGTGTCTCCACGTCACTGCGCACTGAGCTGAGCCAGGGACTCTGGGGCTGAACTGTCCTACATGTCCAGTTTGGGTCTCAAGGCACCACGCGACCCAAATCCTGCCCAGAGTCCCCTCTCCTGCAGCAACTTCCACTGGCCACCACACCAATTGCCTCCACCGGAAGGCTCTGAGCTGCAAACCTCAGCCACTGCCGCTGCTGCCGCTGGTGCTGCTGGTGCTGTTGCTGCTGCTGCTGCCTCTGCTGCTGCTGCTCTGATCTGAGAAAACCTGTGCTCCTCCCGTGTGCAGGGGCATGCAGGTCCTCCGCACCCTGGTCCCTCCAAACCGTGGAGCACTCCTGCTGCCGTGGTGTCGAGACCTTGGTGTTCCTGGCTCAGAAATCTGTGCAATTCCCTGAATTGTTCACTGGAGCTTCCAAACACAGTCCACACTGCTCTCCGCCATCTTGGATCCCCCCTAAGGTGAATATTTTTTACACCAAGTTTGTCATAACTTCTGTGAGGTTCAGCCATGGAGTTATGGGGGGTTATTTGTACCATTAATGACATAAAATGACAACAAGGAATCACATCTTTATACATTCTAAAGAACATCTGCTAAGATAAACCACATGTTTTACTATCTCAAAGCAAAATAGTGAATATGTCTTAATTATTTTTGAATAAATTCCTGGAAAAGTAACTTTGGATGATAACATTGAGATGTTTTAGGCAAAGGCTATTACAAAATGTCATCTAAGAAACTTTCTGTCAGTCAGCTTTATGTTGCTGGAACAAATTCCTTGAGATAACAAACTTTCAAAGTGGAAAGGTTATTTTACTCATAGATTCAGAACTATAGGTCTATGGTCATTTAAACTGTCACTTTGGGTCTATAGGTAGAGGTAAAAACCAGATTGGGGCTACATGGCATATTGGCTTGTTTACCTTTGACTCCAGTAACCTCAAGTATTTTAAGCAGGCACTATTAACTAATATTTCATCATTTTTTAATTCTAGCACAGACAGAAGACCAACCTTTAAACACACAGACATGCTCAACTCTAACTACAGCAGAGTTATAAGTGAAGAATTAGTTGATTGTCTTCAGAAACTTATAAAAATATGATATTGCCATTTATAGATATTTCTATTACAGTGCATAAAATTACACTAAATGAGTAATTTGAGTGTGTCTACAAAGAGAGGCCATCTGTTTGTTATCTCTGATAGCCTTGTTGCAGAGACAAATGTCTTATATTTTATTGATTATGCTCATGGTACACATTACTATCAAGTGCTAGACTTCTCTGTTCCATATATTAATAATGAAGTGTGTTTCTATGTGAATATAGTAAGCAACGTCATCAGGGTGGTTTTATATTTTATTATGATAATTCTTCTTGATATATACTAATTTATTTTCTTACAATGAGAACTCTATAATTTCTATGGTATCAAAATTACATATCTTTTATTTACTGCCAATCTGCATTATATTAGACACAGTTTCTTCTAGTAATATTTGATTTCACATTTTTTGTATTTACGTGATTTAATGTAAAAAAAATCCAAGACAGCCTTTTATTTTAAAGCATTTACATGGCTATCTTTTCACTCATTACCTTTCATATCTGTATATAGATTATATTCAAATGGATTTCATCTGTTCACTTAAATTTGAAGAGTCCTTATAAACTAATAGTCCTAAGTTAAAATTTCTGCTCCAATTTTCCTCCCAGTACCCAGTGGGTTCAATTTCCTTCTGAAAATTACCAGTTATGAGAACCTAATAAAACGAAAAATAAAGTCCCTAGTCACCTCCATCAACTTAAATGCATTTATTTCTACTCTTTGCCATCTCATAAGTACTGATAAATAATGTGGGTGTCATTAATGATTCTACCATAAAGCGTACAAAATACACACCAGCTAACGAACTGCTTATTCTGCACTGGTGTGAATCCTAACTTCTCCCTTAAGTCATCATCTGTTACCCAGCATTCAGCAGAGCTTTCAAAGTGATGTCACAGAATTTACTTCCTTTAATCTGCAGTTTTGTTACATAGAATACTCATAGATTTTTTTTGGATGTACATTTTATGTATTATTATTTCACTATTAACTATTCTCTCATGTTCTTTTCATCTTCACTTTCCCTCCCTTCCTGACTTTCATTGTTTTGTTCTTTTTTGTTCCTGGCATAACAGCACCACTTGTAAAGATTTAAGTGCAGGTAAGATTTGGTTCTTATCACTGTTGTTACTGTTTGGAAGTTTGAAAACACTTAGAGGTGAGTTAGGACAGAAAATGTAGGACTTGAAAAATTTCTCTGTAATCTAGGGGACACAAAGAGGGGACAGACATTCTTTAAATTTTTAAAAAATTTATTCTTCTCTCATATATTATATCCTAGCTTCAGTTTCCCTTTACACCTCACTTCCTAGGCCCTCCTTCACCCCTCAATCCCACCCACTCCTCCTCTGTTTCTCTTGAGAAAAGAGCAGGCCTCCCATGACAATCAACCAAACATGGTATATAAGGTAGCAGAATCAACTAGGCACCTTTCCTCATTTCCCACCATTCCCTAGTTGTCAGTTAAGTCTCTATAAGCTCAGGTTAGTTGAATCTGTGAGTGTTCTTATGGTTTTCTTCATCCCTCTAGCTCCAACAATCCTTTCTCATTCTTTTCATCAGCATTCCTCAAGCTACATTTAAGATTTGATTATGAGTTTCTGCATCTGATTTCATCAGTTGCTGGGTGAAGTATCTGTGATGATATCTGGGCTAGGCACCACTCCATGAGTATAGCAGAATATTATTAGGAATCATTTCATTTACTTGGCTTGTTTGTTTGTTTGTTCTTGCCTGTTGTATTGGTGTATTTCATTGTATACTAGGTCTCTGAGTTATCCAATATCTGGGTCCTGACCCTCTAGGCAGTGCCGAGGAAGGACTGCTTCTTGTGGCACAGATCTCAAGCTGGACTGGTCATTGGGAGGCTACTCCCATTAGTATTATGCCACCTTATATGCAGGAAAATTTAGGTCAAAAGCATTATGCCTGGGTTTGTGTTCCAACCCCTCTGCTTGAAGTTATGCCTAGTTACAGGAAATGTCCAGCTCAGGGTCCATCTTTCCCATTACTAGGACTCATCCTCATATGTTCTTGGGAGTTCCATTGCATTAGGTTTACAACTCATCCCTGAAATGTTCACCAAATTCCAGTTGTGTTTCCCTTCATGCTGTCTCCAGATGCCAGGAGTCCACACAGAATATCTGCTTTATTTCTCTTTCCCAGGAAGATTCATTCATTCCTCCCCTTGAGCCCTACTTGCTACTTAGCTGCTTTGGGTCTGTGGATTGCAACATGACTATCCTTTACTTTATAGCTATAAAGTGAGTACATACTCTGTTTGTCTTTCTTGGTCTGGGTTGCCTTCCTTGGGAGGATTTTCTCTAGTTCCATTAATTTGACAGAAACTTTCATGATGTCATTTTTTTTAATAGCTGAGAAATACTCCATTGTATAAATGTGCCACATTTCTTTCATGCATTTTTTGGTTGAAGGGCATCTAGGTTGTTTCCAGTTTCTAGCTATAATGAATAATGTGTCTAGGAGTATAATTGAACGAGTGTACTTGAGGTATGTTAGAACATCTTTTGAGTATACACCAAGGAATTGTACAGCTGGGTCTTGGGGTAGATTGGTTCCTAGTTTTCTCAGAAACTGATATGTTGATTTCCAAAGTGGCTATATAAGTTTCACTTCTGCTAACAATGGGAGAATGTTCCTCTTGCTCCACATCCTCTATAGCATGAGTTGTTGCCTAGTTTTTTTTTTTAATCTTACCCATTCTTACATGTGTAAGATGGAATTTAAAATCATTTTGATTTGCATTTCCTTGATGGCTAACAATGTTATACATTTCTTTAAATACTTCTTGGCTATTTGAGATTTCTCTGTTGAGAATTCTGTTTAAATCTGTATACCATTTTAATTTGATGATTTGGTTTGTTGGTGTATATTTTCTTGAGTTATTTATATATTTTGGAAATTAGCCTTCTCTCAGATGTGGACTTGGTGAAAATCTTTTCCCATTCTGTAGACTGCCACTTTGTCCTATTGACTGTCCTTTGCCTTACAGAAGCTCTTTGGTTTCAGGAGGTCCCATTTGTTAATTGTTGATCTCAGTCTCTGACATGTTGGTGTCCTTTTCAGGAAGTTGTCTCCTGTGCCATTGTGTTCAAGGATCTTCCCCACTTTCTTTTCTTTTGGATTTAATGTGTCTGGTTTTATGTTAAGGTTTTTGATCTACTTGAGCTTGAGTGTTTTAGGGTGATAGACTTGGATCTATTTTCAATCTTCTGAATATGGCAGTTAGTTAGACCAGTAGCATTTGTTGAAGATGCTTTCTATTTTCAATTGTATAATTTTGACTTCTTCATAAAAAAAAAAAATCAGGTGTCTGTAGGTGTGTGTATTTATGTCTGGATCTTTAATATGATTCCATTGATGAACTTGTCTGTTTCTATGCCAATACCCTGTGGATTTTATTATTAAAATCTGTAGTAGAGCTTGAAATCAGGATGGTGATATTTGCAGGAGTTTTTATATTGTACAGGTTTTTAAAAGCTATTTTAGTTTTTTTTTTCCTCCATAGGAAGTTGAGTAATGTTTTTTTCAAGGCATGCCAAGATTTGTGTTAAAATTTTGTAAAGTTTTATACTGTGGGGGAGCTGTGGAAAATACCAATTGTCCTATCTCAAAAATTTAAGAAATGTTGATCCTACCCCTTGGAGTCACACAGACACATACTCATAGCAAATTTATTATTTGAGATAAATAGTGTGCACTCTTCTCTTCTCCTTTTTGAAAAAAGAAGAATTTGAGCAAGAAATTATGTTGTGTTTAACAGATCATTCAATATTCTGTGTGATATCAGTGTCTAAAACACACACATTTATAATGTGTGCAAAAATCCTCACAATCCACTCTTAATGTGGCTTTTTATTCTAACCTCACACACTCCATTCTTGTTTACTCTACTTTGGCAAGACTAGCAAAATTTTATTATAAATCCTCCTCCTCATTTTTAATCTACTCTGTCATTATTTTTCTTTTTCCTTATTCAAATCTCCCCTCCTGGGTGTGAGGGGAAAACATTTTGGAATTTGTTTTAAAAAGATTAATCCCACAGTTAATTTGAATCAAAGATATGTTGTTTATGAAATCTATACATTCACCTTGAATATTATTCATATAAAATACCAAATAATCTGATCTGTCTGGTATCTGTAAGTGGTTCGCATTATATAGACACATCTGCATGAAAAGTGGTCTTCTCTTTGTCCTTTTCTTCTAGGAAGAAAACATGTCACTTCCAATTGAATTTCTGCACAGAGAAAGGTTGTCTCATCTACAAATAAATCAGGAGAAGGGTTTGGTTCATATATTGTCAATGACCTGGTAATTGAGATAGATGCATGTCAATTACGTAGAAATAAGGGGTCTCCAACAAACCAACTCATTGTAAAACACTGAATACCAGTGCTGAAGTGAATCTTTCCCCTGGGTAACAGTCCTAGCCAGCAGTGTAACACATTCTAACTCCACAGGAGAGCATGGCAGCTTTGTGTTTGGAATGCTCTTAGTCTGCCCTATTCATTCCATTTGCCTGATTTTGATCTGTTTCTTTTCTGTATAGGGAACTAGCACCTTCAGTAGAGTAAGTTACTAAGGGGGACTGTGGGTTCTCATAATTATGCCCAGAGTACTTCAGCTAATGTCAGAGTGAGGGAAGTCAGGAGGGCTGTGCTAACAAGCACAGTTCAGCTAGCATTGGGTGGTGTGCGGCCTAGTCCAGAGCAAAAGCCTTGAAGTCAATGCATGTGTTTGTCTCTCATGCCCTGTGTGATAGCAGTCAGTCAGTCAATCCTGCTGGTGCTCCCCCATGTCACCTCTGCCTCAGTTTCTGTCACAGCTCTTTTTCAGCACACCATTGTCTCCTAACCTGGATTATTGAAATACTCCCTTGCTTCTATTTTGGCTTTTAAAAAGAATGGTCTTAAAACATGAAAGAAATGCTTTTGAGTCTGAAATCTGATGTGATGCATTGAAGTAAAGTCTGAAATACACATTGCCTTGCTGTATGGGTCCTTCCCTCAAGGGCCTTCACCTCAGGGACCCTGCTGAGTCTGGATTGCACTTTTCATCCTACTTACATCAGAATTGGTCATACCATTTGATTTAGAAGATCAAATGCAAAGATATTTGACTTCTGTTACTTCTAAGCAGAAGTTTAGGGAACCATTGTATGATTTTTATCTCCTCACTCATCTCTTTGGTACATCAAAATGCAGTTGTCACAGATAAATGCTGGAGCTAACATATAGCTGGAACACACTGGATAAAGAAAAACTTTATTGTTAGATAAAAAGGGTTTCTGGGATTCTGTGTTAGAGAAAAATCCTATTACAAATCTTATTGACACAAACTTAGAAGTGGCTGACTGAAATGAAAACAAAAAATGAATATTATGTGACTTTTGTATTAAAGATAGATGATCATGAGAGAAGTTATTATTAAAGGCTGAATTACAGTATACACATATAATGACCAATTAGTTTTGGTATGAACTGCAATAACTAGTAAAAAATATGCCCAATAAATATATGGTAGTCAAGGGGAGGGGAAAGTAACAAAATAGAGTTATGAGAGATTTCTTGACTTGACCTTCATTGGATTTTGTGTGGCGTTACTAAGGTAGAGAGAATCTGAGAAAAGAAAAGGATAGGGAAGAGAAAGATAAAAATAATGTAGATAATTCAGAAATTCTGACACATCACAGTAGGAAGATTTAATATCTCTAAGTAGAAAAAATAAGTGAGGGTAAATAAGTGTAAACACAGTGGCAAAGGCTACTTAAATCTTATCCTTGTGGCAAGTGCCATATAACACCAAATACATTTCTATCAAACTAGTAAAATTTCCAAGTATTAACATAAAGCATAAATGTTATAGTGCAGTCAAATATTAAAGTGTTATCTCTTATTTTGAGAAAAATGCATGTGCCTGTAAGTCATCCAATAGTTCATGTTCCTCTCAACGGAAGAACTACTGACAGTCAGCTTCCCCTTCTCAAATGACTAGGCGTAAGCAGGAGACACACAGGAGGAAACTCACATTGGAAAACAGTACACAAATGTTTGTCTGTAGTGAGAAGGGAACACTGGGCTAAACGGCCCATTTACTGTGGCTAACTTCAACGGCACAGATATAAAAGTTCAAGAGGCTCAAGCTGGACGTGGTGGTGCACAGCTGTAATCCCAGCACTGTGGGAGGCTGAGGCACCTGCATCTCTGTGAGTTCAAGGCCAGTCTAATTTACAAAGTAAGTCCAGACCTCCCAAGGCTACACAGAGAAATCCTATCTCAGAAACCCCACTCCCCAAAATGTTCAAGAGGCTGCAACTTAAGAAAGAGGCAGCTTGTAGGTTTCTAGGACCCTCTGGATCCTTCTACTTTGCTATTCTCCCAAGCTTCTCTCATTATGATAGGCAGATTTGGGCCCCGGGGTTCCGCTCAAACTAAGGCACCAGTCAAGGACAATACAGGTGGTAAACTTTAAACCCCTACCCAGATCTAGCCAATGGACAGAACATTCTCCACAGTTGAGTGGAGGGTGGGATATGACTTTCTCACGTACTCTGGTGCCTCACATTTGACCATGTTCCTTGGAGGGGGAGACCTGGTGGCACTCAGAGGAAGGACAGCAGGTAGCCAAGAAGAGACTTGATACCCTATGAGCATATACAGGGGAGGTAATCCCCCTCAGGAACAGTCATAGGGGAGGGGAATAAGAGGAAAATGGGAGGGAGGGAAGAATGGGAGGATACAAGGGATGGGATAACCATTGAGATGTAACAAGAATAAATTAATAAAAATTTATTAAAAAAAAAGGAAGAGGCAGCTAATGCTAGTGAATATTTGAATTGAAGAGGGAAGTGACAAGAAGAAAGGCCTAAAAGCTGATGCTGATGTGGGGATCCCCACAGCTTCTTCCTTGGCTAAGAGCTAGGCTGTAATTATGTAGGGTGGAATTCTGTGAGTAACTGTTGCTAGGGTGAGTGCTGGTAACAAATCCTGGAGGTTGTCTAGCATGGCTAAAGCAATTTTACGAAGATTGCTAGGTACCTTCCTCACTTTTGTTTTGTTTGCCAGAGGGCTGTGTTTTAGGTAGGACTGTAATGGTAACCCAGGATGTATATATAACCAACATATCAAAACATAATAGCAATCGCTATGAGTAGCCAGAGCTATCATTTTTAATCAGCTTAAAATGCAATGCTTTTACTTGTAAAAAAAAAGTTTGTTCATTTATTTATTTATATATTTAAGTGTATGGATGTTGGAGCACCATGTGTATCTGCATGTCACATGTGTGCCGTGACAATACGGGGCAAAGAGGATTGTTAAACTAGACTTAGGCTTGCTAGCTTCCATCTGGGTGCCTGAACTAAACCCAAGGCCTCCTGAAGAGCAGCCAGTGCTTGTAACCACTTTAAGTATATTTTAAGCACACAACACAAAAAGAAGTAAAAATGACAAGGAAATTAGAAAACGATGTCAACTTGAAAATGACCCAGTTTTCCTGAGTTCGTAAGAACTTTAAGACAACGCACAATGTAATTTTAAAGGAAAGATATCTACACTCTAGAAGAGACATGAAAGTCCAGTAGGAAAATAGAAACTCTAAAATAACACAATTGAAAACCACCTCCTTGGAAGTCTCCCTCTCTCCCTCCCTCCCTTCCTCCCTCCATCCCCCCCTCTCTTTATCTCTCTCTCTCTCTTTATCTCTCTCTCTCTCTTCTTCCCTCCCTCCCTCCCTCTCTCCCTCTTCTCTCTTTAGGAAATCCACTGTCTCATGTTCCTTTCCTTATCCCTGTCTCCATCTTCAATCATATTTCTCATCTGTCTTCATCCGCATTTAAAAAATGTATTATCTCATATATTAAATCCTTAGCACAGTTTTCTCTTCCTGCCCTCATCTCAGTCCCTCCATCCCATCCCACACCCACTCACTCCTACTCTGTTTTCTATCAGGAAAGTGAAAGTCTCCTAGGGATATCAACCAAACATGGCATGTCAAGTTACAATAAGATTAGGGACCTCTCCTCATTTTAAGACTGAATAAGGCAACCCAGTAAGAAGAAAAGGGTTCCAAAAGCAGACAACAGCATCAGAGACAGCCGCAGCTCTCTCTGTTAGAACTTCCACAAGAATACCAAGATAAACAGCCATAACAAATATGCAGAGGGTCTATGTCATACATACACATGCGCCCTAAGCTCAGTACCTGTGAGCGACTGTGAGCCCAGTTGATTCTACGGATTTTTCTTGTGGTATCCTTAACCCCTCTGCCTCCTACAGTCCTTGCTCTCCCTTACCCACAGGATTTCCCAAGCTCTGCCTAGTCTTTGCCTGTGGGTCTCTGCATCTGTTTCCATCAGCTGCTGCATGAAGACTCTCATGACCAATTTGGGAGGTGCCAGTCTATAGCAGAAAACCATGAGGAATTATTTCTTTTTCACCTGCAGCTTTAATCTGTCCATCTCTATGCACCCATTTCTTCCAGGTATTTTCTGCTTTCTCTCACTTGCTCCAGGGCTTGTATTTCTTTATGTTTTCTCATAGTTGCAGATCTTCAGCCTTGCTTCTACTGCTAGTTTGTCCTTTATCAACAAGATTTTTTTTTTAGAGCTCTATCTTTTAATCTTTGAATTTCAATTTTCTTTCATGAGAGAAAAGATTTGAAAATCCCTGTGTGTATTGATCATGACATTGTGGGACACACATGTTTATATGGTGACTTTTTGTTTTTCCGTATCCAATAAGGTATAGGCTGTCTATGGAACTAGTGATACTGTGTCAAAATTTTATCTGTTAGATCTATCCAAAAAGATAACATGAGTCAAAGACTTAAGTATATTAACAATTATAATAAGAGAAGATAAAATATGTGTAGATGAAAATAAAGGAATATTTGAATAGTGCCTATTCTCTCTCTCTATCAGTTAAAGGTAACACACCTGAATGGTAAGGGTCATCCCATGACAATGTCTATTCAACATTTATCCAAAGGCTGGTCTTTATAGCAGAAGACCTTGGCATGACTTCTAATGTATGTCAGCTTTTCAGAGGCTATTTGTGACAGTTAGAGAAGCATAGAAGAAGATTCTCTAAATACAAATTTATTGTTTTTTGTGATTTCAACTTGAGGAATTTGAAGGATTTTAGTATTGCTTGGAATCACAACTTCAATATACATTTATATAATTTAATGTTAAATATTTATACATATTGTAAGAACATTGGGATTCTTCCAGGCCACAGAGAGGGACTTGGTTCTGAATGCTTTTGTCTGGTATTAACAACCATTCTAGAGTCACTGGGACCCCAACTTAAGGGGTCACAAGTAGGGAACACAAATGCAGGTTCCCTTGGTAACTATTAAATAAAACATTGTAACCTTTCTGCAAGATGCTAGAGCCAAAAAATCTGTATATTACTGAACCATGTGAAATATTACAATCCTTTTTCCCGTGTCCCTAGTGAGGTCAAGGCAGCTCTAGGGTTCTCCAAGCTCTCAAAGAAGCCTCCATGTCCATGTTTACCACTACCAAGCAATGGAAATCTTTCTCTGACATTGGTGGAACTCAGCTTTATAGTGAGCGATGAAGTTCTAAAGTCAAATTACAGATTGTTTCCAATTCCTTTCACTAGGTGCCATTGATGGAATGAATGGCACTTCAATCTCCTGTATAGACTTAAAATCATTATCAGATGTCAGTATATTTACTTGTTATTCTCATAATAGGGGAACAAAGGCAGGTAGGTTCTTGCTATTGTTTGTGTTTTTGCTTTTGTCAGGTGTGAAGGTGTGGTGTACAACAAAGAAGGAAATAACAGTAGCTGCCTTATTATGGTGGTGGCTCAAGCAGTAGGTAACTGTGTTTCTGTGCTTTGGGGGGGGGGGGGGAGCTTGTGAGGAACCATCGCATGTGCCTTGGAATTGCTACTGCCGAAGCCGAGAAATCTGAAGCGTTTCTCTTTTTGTTAAAGTTTTTCCTCCAAAGCATTGTTTCTCCTCCTAGTCAACACTAAGCCTTCCTCATTAATGCTGGTTGAGTATTTATAGTCTCTGAGTTAAATATTGAGTAGAATGTGGAAGAAAGTAGTAAACACTTTAAAGGGGTTTTTGCCAAGGAGCATGGGAAGTGGCAGAGGGCAGAAGAGAGGTACACGGAGCAGCAAACATCTCTGTCCTGTCCTTTCCCCACACTACCGCTCATTTCTCCTCAGGATACGCTTACTTACCTCACTAAAGCTTCCCTGCAAGATAATAGGGGCAAGTGATTGTAACTTTAATCATTTTTTTTTCTGAGTCACTGAGAACTGCCATAACAAAATACCATTTTAATAAAAAAAAAAAAATAGACAAAATTTGTGTTCTCTGAATGTTTGGCCATGCACAATCAAGGCAGCTGTTTGTGTTGAGGGCTCTCTGCTTTACCTGCAGAGCCTCCTTAGTGCCCCTTACAGCACCCCGCTCTCTGCTTTACCTGCAGAGCCTCCTTAGAGCCCCTTACAGCACCCCAACATGTACTTCCTTAGCCTCTGAATGTAAGCTTGCAAAGCTTCCATAGATCGGACCCAGCTTTATTTTTTATGTAACTTTAACAATGTCTTCCAAGGCCTGTCTTCCAATACAATCTCATTGGGGATAACATCTTCAACGTATGAATTTGGGGGAAGGCTCATTTTAGTGTCCAACATCCTATAGCAGTGACTGGTCTAATGTCTGTGCTCATCTTGGCATAGTCTACCTCCAGACCACAATAACTTGTCTCTGAGTTATGCTTAAGGGGAGGTTTTGAAAGACTGTTCACATATTTTAAAAGATGGCCTACTTTTGGGTGACGCACTTTATGCTATGAAATATAGATTTAGCAAATACCAGGGTAGACTGACGTTTTTGACTCAGGGGTTTTGCTGTAAAACGTGTCTCTGACTCTGAAGTAATGTGGTATCTAATCTCAAGTAGATTAATCTGCCAGTCAGTAAGCTACTGAAAATTTCTGCTCATAAAGCATTGTTATATGCCCAGCACTTGCTGGGCACTTCATTCCCATAGTAACTTTATGAGCAGTGTTCAAACACTCATCTTCAGCAAGGACTCCATAAATTCCTAAAAAAACCATTTTTCAAATGAAGAATATTGCACTGACTTTGAAGGCATGTCTTATTTAACAACCTTGGGATTTTAATGGGTTAGGGATTCTGAGATGATTCTTTTAAACCACTGAAACGATTGTAACGTAGATCTGTCTGACTTCATAGGCACAGAGGCGACGAAGTGCACAGCAAACTCTGCATCTGAATCATAGAGAGCTGCTCTTTAGCTAGTTGATTGAAACCCACAGTTTCTGCACTGTAATTGGGCCGCAGCATAACTTCAGTGGCATGTTACATTCTGCCTACAAAACTCACGGCAGGGCCCCAGCCCCTATGCCCCTTTCATACTGATAGAGACACAATACATGTGCTGAATTACTTGTCAGATGCTTTGTTGCTGTTTTGAGTCAGGGTCTTACTGTGCAGCCCAGACTGGTTTCAAATTCACAGAAACTCTGCTGCTGCTTCCAGAGTGCGGTTGCAGGAATAAAACCACATCGATTTTGTCCAAATCATCACTCTTATTATATACATTTTAAAGGCAGAAGCCATTTTCTCACATAATCCGGGCTTCATTATCATGGGTTTGAAATTCATTTAAAAAAGAGATTTTTGTCTATTTGAATTTTAATTATTTTTATGTATGTGCTTCCGTGTGTGGATACAGGCAAGTGAGTACAGTTCCCCATAAAGGCCTTCAACATCTGATATCCTTAGAACTAGAATTACAGCAGCTGTTATTCACTACAGGAGGGTGCTAGGAACATAACTCAGGACCCGATAAAGAGCAGTATGTGCTCTTAACTGCTGAGCCATCTATCCAGTCTCATGATCTTAAACTTCTCATCTCTTACCTTTACCTACTGAGCTCTAGGATTACAGGCATGGCTCACGCCCGGCTCATTCGTTTTATATGGTGCTGATGATTCAACTCATAGAACCATGCAAGCTAAGCAAATACTTTGTAAATTGAGCTACGTCCCGGGAAATGAGATATACAGGTATGCTTTATGCCACTAATACCGTTGTGCCCTAATGTGTCTTCATGTAGCAAATGATTTCTTACCTAGACTAGGTTGACCTTGAACTCACAAAGATTTGTCTGATTCTGCCTCCCAAGTGCTGGCATTAAAGTCATGTGCTACTATGTATGACAAAAGCTCTTCTTCTTTCTTTCTTTCCTTCCTTCCTTCCTTCTTCATCCCCACTTTCTCTTTCTTTCTTCCAAAGTTTACGGCTGTCCTGAAACTTTCTATGTACACCAGGCTGGTCCCAAAATTCTACCAGGGAACTCCTACACCTGATAAACATCTTCAGCAAAGTACCTATATACAAGATTAATTTTTAAAAGATTGTTTGTCTTCCTACATAAAAATGACAAACAGGCTGAGGAAAAAATCAGGGAAACAACACACTTCACAATAGACAACAATAATATAAAATATTTTGGGGTAATTCAAACCAAGCAAGTAAAATACTTACATGAAAAAAAAAAACTTCAAGTATTTGAAGAACTAAATTGAAGAATATATTAGAAGATATCTGAAGATGGAAATATCTACCATGCTCATTCATCAGTAGGAGCAATAAAATAAAACTGATGATCTTACTGAAAGTAATCTACAGATTCAACACAATCCCCATAAAAGTTCTAACACAGTACTCACAGATCTTGAAAGAACAATACTTAACTCTATATGGAAAAAGAAAAACCACAATATAGCTAAAACAATGATATATAACAAAAGATCATCCAGAAGTATCACCATCCCTAAATTCAAGCTGTACCACAGAGCAATAGTAATAAAACTCACACAGTATAGCATAAAAAAGAGACATTGAACAATGGAATCAAATAGAAGACCCAGACATAATTCTGTATAGCTATGGATACCTGGTTCTTGGTTAAGAAGCCAGAAATATACAGTGGAAAAAAAAAAGAAAGCATTTTGAACAAATGGTGCTGGTATAACTGGGTGTGGGTATGTAGAAGAATGCAAATAGATCTATATCTACCACTCGGCACAAAACTCAAGTACAAGTAAATAAAAAACCTTAACATAAAACCAGATAAACTAAACCTGGTAAATGAGAAAATGGGGACTGGCCTTGAATGCCTTGGCACAGGAGACAACTTTCTAAGAAGAGCATCAATAGAGAATGCACTAAAGTCAACTATTAATAAACAGGACTTTATGAAAGCGAAAAGCTTCCATAAAGAAAAAGAACCTGTCAGTAGGACAAAATGGAAACCTAGAGAATGAAAAAAGATTTTCACCAACACCACATCAGAAAGAAGGCTAATTTAAAAAATGTATAAAGAACTCGAGGAACTAGACATCAACAAACCAAATCATTCAATTAAAAATGAGATATAGATCTAAATAGAGAATTTTCAACAAATGAATCTCAGATAAATGAGAAGCATTTAAGAATGTTCAACATCATTGGTCTTCAGGGAAATTCAAATTGAAACAACTCTGAGATTCGATTTTATGCCTTTCAGAATTTGTAAGATCAAAAACATAAGTGACAGCTCATACTGGTGAAGGTGTGGAGCCAACGGAACATTCCTTTATTGCAGGTAGGAATGCAAATTTGTACAACCACTTGGAAATTAATTTGGTGGTTTCTCAGAAAGTTGGGTATTAATTTACCTCAACACTCAACCATACCACTCCTGGACATACACCCAGTGGATGTTCCAGCCTACCACAAGTACACTTGTTCACCTATGTTCATAGTAGCTTTGTTCATAATATCCAGAAACTGGAAACCACCTAGATATCTTTCGCAAAGAATGGATTAAAAAATGTGATGCCTTTACACAATGGAGTTTACAAAATGACATGGACTTTTCTGGCAAATGGATGGAACTAGAAAAAATCTTCCTAAGAGAGATGACCCAGGCCCATAAAGACAAACATAATATGCATTCACTTATAAATGGATATTAGCTGTGAAGTAAAGGACACTAGTGCTACAATCTACAGGCTCAGTGAGGCTAAGTTACAAGGGGGACTTAAGGGAGGATGCTAGGTTCTTCCTAAGAAAATAAAATAGATTTAACAGGTGGACTTGGGATGGTGAGAATGGGAACAGGAAGAATCAGATGGGAAGGATGGAGGGATATAGTACTGGGATAGATGACTGTTATTGGGGGACATTTTGAGAGAGAGGTAGGGATGCAGTGCAACGGAAACTTCATAGAGTCTACAAAGGTGACAATTAGTGAAGAATCATAGTAATGGAGGAGATGGAGCCTGACCTGGCCATCCTTGTAACCAGGCAAGGACTCAGGTCTGGGGGTTGGGACGTCAACCCAGCATCAAAGACTCCAACCTACAGTTTGTTATATATGCAGGATGTGCTGGGAGCAGAGTTCAGCATAATTACCATCAGACCAGAGAGATCTCATCCAACAACTGATTAGAGCAGATGCAGAGTCCTACAGGCAACTATTAGGTAGATCTCAGGAAGTCCTGAAGAGAAGTGGGAGGAAGGCTTGAAAGAGCCAAAGAGATCAAGGACAGCACAAGAACATGATCCACAGAATCACTTGACTTGGAATCAGTTGGGCTTACAGAGATTAGGGATCCTATATGGGTCTGACCTAGGTCCTCTGCTTTTATGTTGTTGTTGTATAGCTCAGAGTCCTTGTGGGATTCCAAACAGTGGGAGCTGGGGCTGTCTAATGCTCTTTCCCTGCCTTTGGGACACTTTTCCTCTTACTGGGTTGCCTTGCCCAGCCTTGTTTTTAGATTAGGTGCCTGGTCTTATTGTAGCTTATTATGCCATATTTGTTTAATGTCCATGGAACAAGTCCATGTCTTGTCTGAGGAGAGGTAAAGGTGGAGATATGTCATTCCAGGGAAAGAAAAGGTATTGGGGAGAAGACTGGGCGGGGGGAGGGGGAGAGGAAACTTTAGTTGGCATGTAATGTATGAGAGAATAAATAAAATATCAAGAATGAAAATTATTTCTTGATAAAACATGTAGGCTACTTTAACCTGTGTTTAAATGACAAGGGAGAGGCTCTGAGATGATTTGTTAATATTGAAATTAAATAAAATATTAAAAAAAAAAAACTAAGAACAATGTATTCTTCCTCCCTTTCTTCTCTGGGGTTCCCAAGGACACCAGGAGAACACAGCTCATGGGGCATGTCGTGGTTCACACAGACTGAAATGTCAATCATGGAACCTGCATGGCTCTGTGCTACGTCCTCTACGAATATGTTATGGTTGTTGGCTCAGTGTCTTTGTCAGACCCATAATTGTGGGTATGATAGTATCTCTGCCTCTTTTGCCTGCCCTTGGGACCCTTTTCCTCCTACTGGGTTGCCTTGCCCTGTCCTAAAATGAGGGTCTGTGCCTAGTCTTACTATTTCTGGTTATGCTGGCTTCTTTGATATCCCCGGGAGGCATGCTTTTTTTTCTGAAGGGAAACAGAAGCAGTGCACCCAGGGAGAGAGGAGGTGAGGGAGGAGTTTTGTGGAGTGGAGGGAGGTTGAAACTGCAGTAGGGATGTATCGCTTAAAAAAGAATTTTTAAAGAATTTTTTTAAAAGAATAGAAAACAGTACTTAATATGGACTACCGAATAATATGAAGTCAAGTGTAATAGCTTAGTAGGTAAAGATGCTTGCCATACAAGGCTGGAGACCTGATTTCTTTTTGTGGAACACAATAAGGTGTAAAGAGAAATACACTCCACAAAGTTTCCCTCTGACTTCAACATCTAGGCCTTTCTAGGCTATACATACACAGACACAAAATAATAATAATAATAATAATAATAATAATAATAATAATAATAATAATAATAATAATAATGATGATGATGATAATAGTTATAATAATAATAGCTATAATAGTGATAATAATGATGAAAATGTGTTATTTATATCATAAAGCTCACTAAATAATAAATTGCAATGTGGTAAAAGTAAAACCAGTATTGAGTGAAATGATTTTGTACATAATATAAAATACAGCCCAGAAGAAAATAGACATATTCTCGAAAGAGTAATTTACATAAAATAAACAAAAGACTTATGAGAAATACAGCCTGGTTGTCAGTCATGGAATGAAAATTAAAGCAAGATTAAATGCTTTAATCTATAATATTATACAAATATAACATATATATAATATTATAAAAATAACTGCTGATATCAAAGTTGAAGGAAATTAAGGAATATTCATTCTAACCTCTCTGAGATTGTGAGTCGAACTGACAGTATTTCTACAAAAGGTAATGAAGGATACCTCAAAATAGAGATTATATATCTCATGTACAAAATTATAGTTACAAAATATATTATAATGAAATAACCATGAAAATCCATACAAGTATACAGACAAATATTTTTAAAGTATGTTTTATTAGAAGGGTCTTGGACTCTACATAAATGTCTTCTGTCATGGCTAGTTTCAGCTCAACCTTACACCTAGGAAGAAGGACCCTTAACTGAAGAGCTGCCTTCATCACGCTGGCTTATAGGCATGCCTGTGGGGACAGAGGCTAACAGAGGTAGTAGGCCCTGTACCCCTAGTACCATGCCTGGCCAGGTGGCCATTAGCTGTATAAGTAAGGCACTTGCCTGAACCAGCAAGCACGTTTTCAGTTTCCGTTGCTGCCTGAATTTCTGCTCTGATTTCCCTTTTCCTCTCCAAGCTGTTCTTGGTCTGTGTTTTATCAGAGCAACAATAAGACGCTATAATGCCAGCAATAAAGTCCTATATAGATGTGTGGATGCTTTCTCACATTGAACTATTATGATGACAATGTTGTAGCTCCCTCCTGTACAGGAGCACCTATGTCTGTTTGTGCCGTAGTGGTTGCTGAGGTTAGCCTTGTGTGTTTCTGTGAATCCTACATCACTCAGTAGAATTTAAAGCAAGATATAGGCCATAAGCTTTGGCCAATAGGAGATAATAAGTTTAATTTAGATTTTTCTGCTGTATATAATGATTTGTAGAAAACAGAGATGAAACACTAGAATTGAAAATCTGAAAGACTAGTTCAAAGAAAAAATTCTTTACAATTAAAAATGTGAAAATTATTCTTACTATTAATGATGCATTCCTGTGATTTATAATGGCTTGAATAATTTTGAATCAGTTGGACTGACCAACATCTCAGTGTGGCTTTGCTGTTTTAAAATGTAAGACTACGTTCTAAGCTGGGCTTGAACCTTCAGCTGAATTATATTTGTACATTTACAAAACACTTCAACCTAAAGTGAAAGCAAGTATAGCCATAGGCTGGTTCATAAAGAACTCAAGAAGGAGGACTCTGAAGTTAGCATGTTTAGGTCTGAACTCACCATGCCACAAATGCTTTTATGATTTTTAAAAGGGCTAATAATAGTATTATTGCTCAAAGGACCATTCATTTTGATGTTACATGCATACACATCATTCAAAGGTATTGATTGAAAGAGAAGACAAATCTTCAATTGTCTTTGTCCCATTCTCATCATGTTTTTGAACTGCAGAAGTCTGCCTTTCACACCCAGGCTGGGACAATGGTGATGAGATTTGGTGCTCTGCTCTGGCTCACATAGGCACTGTATTCTTTGGACCTCCTCTGTCTTCTTGGCTTTACTTTCCAGCTGTTGTGTACAAATGTCTTCTAACATGTCTAACATTCTAACATACTGGAACAAGTGGCAGGCTAATTCAAATATTTTGTGTGTTGCATTTTTAAAAAATCGTTCTCTGTATTCTTTCCTCTTTCTGTTTCCCTGCCTAGTACTACTTCCATCATGGTTTACTATGTCCAGCATGCTTCTTAAATTCTCTGCATCATGTTTCTCTCACATGTTATCGTAACTTTGCTCCTTCTCCCCATAACTCATTACTCAGTATTTCTTTGTGTCTCCACAAAAACCAAATCTAAAGGCAAGCACTTAACAAGGCTGTGACAAACCTGAGATGTAATAAATGACTTAAAAAAAAAAGAGTGAAGCAAGAAACGAAAGGTTTGGGAAGAAAAGAAAGAAAAAAAACCTTATGGTTAGTTTTAGCTTCTGAAATTCGTTTTTATACTCTCAGGGTAGTTACCAGATGGAATCAGAGAGTACTCTTGTGGAAGGTTTGAGTCTGAAGCCTACAGGGACTGATGAGAATGTCTTTTCAGGTCCACCTGAAGATTGAGCCATCCCTTGATAGAACTGCAGCTTCCTCTTCATTTCTGACCAATCATCTAGCCTTCCCTTTAATGGAATCTTGAAATCAGCAAAGTACAATTGATTCTTATCAATATGGCCACCCTTCCAAAGGTATGCCTCTCCCACACATGGCTCATCATTGGCCTTTAATATATTTTATTTAATGCCAATTCCATCAGTTATGGCAGGAAGTATGTAAAATCCACCACAGTGAGCAATGCCATGTGGGAGGATGGTTGACATAGGGCACAATACGCATTACCTGAATTTGACAACTTTCCAAACAAAAAGCTTCTTCTCGACCCCAGCTTTATAAGTGTGATGTAATTTAAAGTGCAAGCTCTCTGAGCTTGGTTCAATTTTAAATACTTCAAAATGCATAACTTATTCAAACTACACAAATCATATCAATATTGCCTATGTAAAAATCTACAGCTCACAATAGTAATATACATTTAATACAACTCAGTTTTCAGAGTAGACCTACACAGATAATTTTGTGATCCTCTTCAAAACTTCTAATTTTATCACAGCATTACACAGCATTTTTATTGTATGTCTGAACTTCAGTTTCAGAAACATTTAAAAATTAACTTCTCAGTTAATTCTCAATTGACTTGTTGCTAGAAGTTATGATACTTTACCCATTTTCAACTCCACAGTAAAATGAGCGGTTTAATGAATGATACCTTTCAGCATCAGGCTGCTGCCAGCCTGAGTTCCATGTCCCATGGATCAGTCCTGGCATTGCTTGCCTCTGGACCTCAGGATCAAATGTCCTATTTCTTGCTTATGGGCAGCTAGAGACATTTCGAGTGAAGCCCATAGTCTGGGACCCAGGCCAGGTACTCAGTCTCACTGGGAGTCAGCACCAAGCTAGCAGCAGTGGTAGAGTAGGCCCCAGCAACTACAAAGGCATTTCTATCATTGCTGCTTGACCACAGGGCATCCAGAGGTGGCTCATCCCTCTGCACTCAGAATAAGTGGAGTCTCAGTTGGTCCACTGAGGTGGAGGAATGGCAAGCAAGAGAGAGAACAAGCATCCAGTGAGCCAGCCAGCCTTTATTTATAAACCGTGGGTAGTGGGGAAGGGTTTAGAGGGTTAATGTATATGTTTCACTAGGGCAGAGGGTGTCAGGATACTTAAACTACAGTGGTACAGTAGCTCATTTCTACTCAGTAACACAGGACCCTATTACAAGTAGGAGAAAACATTGCTTAATTATCCTATGTATGAGAGGATGATATCTAGGTCATTTGCTATAGGTTAGGCTCTCAGCATAGGGTGAGATATTTCTAGGAAAGGGCAAGGCTTATAAACTTCCCTGAGGGTTATCTGATGTTCCTTACAAGTTCTGGTGTTACCAGATCAGGTGGAGTGAGAACCTACCTGAGAAAAAGGGAGTCCACCAAAGCAGACCAAAAGCAAATGGCTATCCAGAGATGTCAGACTTCAACATTATCCAGAAGATTCTACAGAATAAGACTATAAAGCAGATACGTATTTACAGGAAAGCTAAGGAGTAGAGTGGACAGGACACATGTATCATCCTGCAAAATTTTCTCTACCCTTAATATCAGGCTGGTATGGAACAATTGTTACAAATGATGGAACAATGCTCATTTTTTGTTCCTGGAGCTAAATATTTATTCTAAGCTGCAAGACTTTGAGTTATGAGTTCTATGGCATTTCAAATGAGTATTATTATATATCTCCCATTACAGCCGCAGGCAGAAATGTTTGCTTTACCTGCAAGTTTCTGCTGCTGTCACTTTTTTCTTGCCCCCACTTCTGGAAAACAACAAGCATTGGATTGCTTCTGTGCTTCTTCTGTCTTATACAGAGCACTGCATCATTTCATCTGAAATCACAGAACAAGTTGGCTTTCCAGATTGTTCTTTCATTCAGCATCATGCAGTTAAAGTTCCCCAGGTCTTACTGTAGTTGTTGCTCTTTTTTCCTACTACGTAATATCATACTGAATGGATATTCTACAGATTTTTAAAAAATTTTTTTTATTGAAAAATAAAATAATTCATATTACATCTCATTTTCTATCCCATCCCATACATCCTCCCATTCCTCCCTCCCTCCCACTTTCACCCCAATCCCCTTTCCTATGAATGTGACCGAGGGGGACCTCCTCCCCCTGAATATGGTGCTAGGGTATCAAGTCCCTTCTTGGTAGTCCGCTATCCTTCCTCCGAGTGCCATTGGGCCTCCCCATCAAAGGGACCTGGCCAAATATGGGGCACCAGAGATCCTGTGAAAGTCAGTCCCCAGTCTCCACTTAACTGTGGAGAATGTTCTGTCCCTTGGTTAGATCTGGGTAGGGGTTTGATGATGGTTGCATGTTTTGTCCTTGTTTGGTGCCTTTGATCAAGCAGAACCCCTGGGCTCAGATCCACCCATCATAATGTTCCTCTTGTAGGTTTCTAGGACCCTCTGGATCCACTTACTTCCCTATCCCCTATATTTTTCTCACCTAGAGTCTCAATAGGATGTTCTCACCTCTATCCCACTTTCCTGGTAGGTGCAGATTTTGATGGGACCTGCCCCTTGGGCTAGTGTCCAGTTATAAATGAGTATATACCATTTGAGTCTCTCTGCTTCAGGGTTAGCTCACTCATTATGATCATTTCTAGTTCAATCCATTTGTTCACAAATTTCGGGAATTCCTTGTTTTTAATAGCTGAGTAGTATTCCATAGTGTATATGTACCACAGTTTCTTTATCCATTCTTCTACTGATGGACACTTAGGCTGTTTCTATGTTCTGGTTATTATGAATAAGGCTGCTATGAACATGGTTGAGCAAATTTTCTTGTTGTGTGCTGGAGCATCTAAATCAAATAACCCAATTGAGAAATGGGGCTCAGAATTAAACAGAGAATTCTCAACAGAGGAATATCCAATGGCTGAGAAACACTTGAAGAAATGCTCAACATCTCTAGTCATCAGAGAAATGCAAATCAAAACAACTCTGAGATTCCATCTTACACCCATCAGAATGGCTAAAATCAAACATTCACGTGACAACACATGCTGGCGAGGATGTGGAGAGAGAGGAACACTCCTTTATTGCTGGTGGGAATGCAAACTAGTACAGCCACTTTGGAAATCTATCTGGTGCTACCTAAGAAAAATGGGAATAGGGCTTCCTCAAGGATATTCTACAGATTTAAGAAATATATAAAGTAGGACATCTTAGACAGTTACTTGGCCTGATAAATATAGATGAAGCTGCTATCAGGAGCAGACTTTTATATCTATGCAAATTTTTAGTTTGTTATTGTGAATCCTAACATGACCATCTATGAGACTGTAAGGCAAAAATACATTTAACTTTAGGACAAACTGCCAAGATGCCCCTATGGAGACTTCCAGCTCTGCATTCCATCCACATTGCTGGCGTTTAATGTGTTGTGCCTTCTTTGAGTTTGATCTTGCACTTCATATGTTCAACTATTTTGATGTCTTGTACATTTTTTCTTGAGTTTTAACATATCTTTATATACTGTGCTTTATCAAATACATATTTGGCAAAGATTTTTGTTTCAGGATTTCTTTTCTCTTAACAGTGTCTTTATCAGATTTCCAACATCATGCAGCATAGGAAAGATTAAGATTCTGGAAATCTAATATCAACTTACCACCTTTTCCAGGATTATATATTATGTTCTATCAAGACCATTACTGTCCAAGATCATCAACATTACCTTGAATGCTATAATTCAGATGTTTCTTGTTTTTCATTTTGTCTGACAAAATATTTTTGAACAGTGCATGCAATCTAAATGATCACCCTTGTGTGTGGGTTGAGTCCAGACTCCCTAGGTTTTAACTTAGCGTTACCTCCTTATCTGGTGGGCTGGAAGCAGGCTACATAAACCTGGTGTTCTCCGGGACAGCACCTCAGAACAAAATATAGTATTATAGGTATAATAGTTACATAATGGTGAAAGTGAGTCAACAGTGTCATCTTGTGACTTCAGGAACCTGCCAAGTTCCAAACTTACATGGAGAGTGCATCTATATACTGGCTCAGGTTCCCACTAACTACTGTAATTCAGAATAAGGACCCTTACTTTAATTTTTCTAATTACAAATTTGAAGAGTACATTTGGAAATTTTTGAGACTAGTCAAGTTTCACTTGACTGCAAATTATAATTTCTATTGTCATTTTGTTATATATGAGACCATTCATTTCTCATCTCTGGTAATCTAAAATACTGGCCGAGGAACAGTGTGTGAAAAATGACTCCTGTGCAGATGGAATGGTGCATGTGTTTTGTGATTTGGGACCTGCTGTTTTAGGCAAAACAGTTACATCTTTTGACTCCTGTGGGGATCTACTGTTATCATCTAACTTTCCATAAACTGAGTCTCATTTACCATTTTTTTTTTTGGCATAAGAATTATTTTGATATTCACTTCCATTTCGTTGTGGCCATTTTCCCATTCCAATTTATTTCAGACCTAATAATTTACTATTTAAAAATTTTTACTATTAACTAAAATATCATTCCTCATTACTTAATTAAAAATCATCATCTATTCTTGCCAATTCCTCACTTTTTTTTCAGTATCAAGATAAGAATATCTTTTTCACTGCCTTATATTTTTCCCCATTGCTTTAATCAGTTCTGATGGAGAATAAAAGGAAAACATCTTGATTCTGACCAGATCAAAAAGAAAAAAAAAGAAAAGAAAAATAAAAATTAAAAAAAAAAAAGAAATTCTTAATAGGTTACAAGCCCTGGCACATATTGGTAAATTTCCATAACTCATTTTCACTGAAATGATCTACCTTCTCTACTAAGCCAACATTTCAAGCAATTTGACTAAATCTCATGAGTTATGACCTTCATTACGTAGAAAACACACACACACACACACACACACACACACACACACACACACACACACAGGTACACAGGTACACATGCGTGCACACTTGCACACACACCACCACCACCACTACAAGAACATCAACCTTCTCGAGTGTGATACCTTACTTTGCTTTCTTTCTTCTTCAAAATCTCTCTTTATCTTTAGTTTATATTTTGTTTTATTCTCATCTCTTTAGAAGCCCTGATGCTTTTCTTCTCCAAGACTGACCCCTCGATGTGTGCTCTTTATCTCATCTCTCCTGTCTCAGCCTCTTATTACATCAATTATTCTCCTTGCCAGCCCCTTTAATCTTTTGTTCTCCCCTCGATCACTCCCCTCTCCCTTCAAATAGGTTTCTCTCTTCCCATCCTTGCACAAAGGAGGCTTCCCCATAAATATTTAATGAAGTGATATTGAATTGAATTGAACTTAATTCCTCAAGCTTACAGAGCTACTGGATAGCAGATCCAAAAATTAAACAAAACAAAACAAAACAAAACAAAAAGCAGGAATTGTGATTCTAGTTCAAAGTCTTTTCAAAGATAAATGAACATTTCTTAAAGATATATATTTGAACAATTTTCTAAAACCTAAACTTGCTGAGTACATTGCTTAAAGTGTAAATATTTCATCCTCTAAAAGATGGTGTGCCCTCATTGGTAAATATTATTGATCCTCATATAATGATATTTGGTCATTAAAATGTAATACATTATACATGTAAATAACCAGCTACAGAATTGGAAACATATTAGTCATGTATGATAGATAAACTAATTTGAAGAGCTTATTTTATTATATAATTTAAATGATGTTATAGGTTAATTTAATACCAAAGACTTTTTATTTATTACAAAATTGATTATTACTTAATAGCTCACCATGTTTATCTCTTGGATATACTTGAGAAACAGTCACTATTAATTTGAAATCAATTACAGTAGTTGAATAAAGAACCATTATCCTCTTTTCTGTCTAGAAAATAAAGTCCTTAGACAAAAACAATGCATTACTTCTTAGAATTTAAATCCATTCTGAGAAAAATGATGCCAATCACAAATGCAGAACAAACCTCTGACTAGACGTAATTCTATTATATTAATTTATTGATTAACTCTCCTTGGGCTGCTGTAAACATAACAGGAGCCAGACTATGATTTGCAAAATATATTCACATGGCCCAGCCAGATGCCCTGAATTTCAATGTTATATAACAGATCATTCTATTGAACAAGGTTCTCAACTTATTTCCTCTTTCTATGTGGCCATGAGGGTTTATTGCTGAAAATTCTTAATGTGATTCCATAAGAACAAATTTTTACAAGGAAGCAGACAGAAGACATACAAACAGATTGTCTCAAAACAGAGGCTTAGAATTTGGATGCTAAGGAGCAACTTGCTCAAATATCTAGCTGTAATAAATGGTGTTGAGAGTTTCTAAGTCATTTTTATTCATTTGACTGCTTTTTTGCTGGTCAATTTAAACGTTAAAAAAAAACCAATTCTAGATCTTTCCTAAAGATGACTTCCTTAATATTTTAAATTTTGGTCAGGATTTTATTTTTATGTAAGTAAACTTACAGATTTTCAGTGCGTGTCTTTCATTACACTGAATACACTCTAATTTTATAAGACTTTTAATAAATGAATGCAAAGACTGGTGAGGACTAAGCCTGTTACTTCTCACTTTGCACATACCTGCCCATCTTTTGATAGGCTTGGGGTCCGCAATGGTTATTTTTACCCATGCTCTAGGAAAAGAAGCACAACAATTATGTGTGGGCCACATGAATCTCATATTGTAAGTGTATTATAAACCAATGGCTTATACAAGACTCTGATAAGTCTTAAGTAGATTTAGGTAGGATCTTTTTAATGTTACATCAAGTCAGCTCTAATATTTTCATTTTGTCTTGAGGATTAGGATGATTTTTATAGGAAATCCATCGAGAATGTAATTAAACTTTTGAAAAATGCATTCTAAGATTATATATGTACGTGTACACACATGTCTCTCTCTCTCCATATATATATGTGTATATATATATATATATATATATATATATATATATATATATATATATATCCATTTCTATCATTAAGAAAATGATTCTGAATAGCATAACTACTAAATTCATAATAAAGCAGGATGTGTGCTCCAGTTTTATGGGGACATTTATTTTCTTCATCATCAATGTCACCCAGTTAATGTTTACATCCTGTTCATACGGGAAGAAAAGGACAGGAAAGAATAGTAATGTCATTTACCCTTTTCTCATATTGTAAGAATTATTACATATGCATCTCTGAGACACCACCTTCCAGTTTTATATAGAGAGAAAAGTGGGCTTATTGGAGGTTAGTCTTAGGTCTTCTGAGATTTTGTGATAACTTTGTTATACTTCTGAAACTTTAACGATTCCTTTAAACATAGTGGAAATACAACTACCTTATTATTTAACTTGTCAAAATTTCTTTATGTAATAAAGTATAACAGGGTTGAAGAAATATCTTATCAATTTAGAGTACTTGCTGTGCAATCGTGGGGGCTAGAGTTAAGTTCCCACCACTCATGTAACAAACATGGCATTCTGCAGACTCCTATAACTCTGCCTCTAAGATGTTATAGGCCTTCTTTTGCCTCCATGAGAACAGAAATGTGGTCCACACGCTAGTTTGTGACCATACACTCACAAACACAAACACATAGACAAATAAAATAAATCTAATAATCTTAAGATCAAGCTAACACTATTATACACTTACTTTTCAAATAAAAATAATTTAAATTTTCAAATAGACCTTGACATTTTTGAAATGTTGAATATTATATATTATGTAATTTACACTAATTTAGACATGAAACATTTTTTAGTAACATGAGAAACATAAGTTAATTATACTCCTTGTTCTCAATATTTCTCTAACAATATTCTCATTTTAAAAAATTTGTTAAAAT
This sequence comes from Acomys russatus, assembly GCF_903995435.1. NCBI lineage: Eukaryota > Metazoa > Chordata > Mammalia > Rodentia > Muridae > Acomys > Acomys russatus. The sequence goes on from NC_067138.1 coordinate 13,088,396, forward strand.
GGCATGTTTCTCTCAGGCTCTTCATTTTTGACTAGTCTCTATGGGTCCTTTATTTCTTCCAGAAACTATTGCTTGTAATTTCTTCTTTTCTCATATTTTTAATTTTTTGTATAATTATATATTTTTAATGTTGCCTTCCCAATTCACTTTATTATTGTAAGACTTAACAGTAATTGATATTATTATTTTTAATAATTTATTAAATCTAAAGTCTCTAGCCAAAAATGAATAATAGTATTAATGATTTCCAACAAACTAGGTAAAGGCAATAATACTATATGAAGTTTCAGGTGTGACTAGTAAACACCAAAGATTCCCAATTTTGAAAATGCTAATGCATATTTAAGAGAAAAGTGATGTTCCTAATGGAGGCAAATAACTGAATTGCTATGGGCTGATTTCATTTCTTTTCAATAATTTATATATAAAAATACACAGATCTGTATATTGGAATAGAAAGAGTATAAAATATAATTTGCTGATTTTTAAACATAAAATATTATAAGCATTGAAATAGACAAAAGTGGTTTAATTGTTTTACCTATTACAAGCTTTGAATTTAAAAGAAGCTGTCAAAATTTCCATCTACCTATCTTTCCATGCAATGTGATAGAATGTTACTATCTGCTCTTAATAATAACATAAACTCTTTAAATTTTCATGGATCCATTTAGGACAATCCAAGGAAATCATCATTGTTTGTTTTGTCTGAATAAAGCAAGCTTATCCAAGAGGCTATTCCAGACATAAGTATGGAATGTTTACTAATCCCTGTTACACTAATGGTAGCCACTAGTCATCTGTGGTCCTATAGTATAGAAAGTTTGTTATCATGAGATAGAAACCGATTAGTAAGTACTACTGGCATTATTATACATAAATGGTAGATCATGTCTTCCAGCCATCATTTAGCCATTAAAGCTTATTGCTCAGGATAGACCTTTTTGTTTACAAAGTGTTCCTGTAGTCAGGATATTCTGCATGTGGGCATAACGATTTAAATATAAGTATTTGAGTTCTGCACACTGATAGGACCTGCATGGTACTTGGGTCCTATCCCACAGACATGTTTCTTGTAAAGGTTAGATGTGATGGTTAAATTCTTCCAAATCTAACACTCTTTTTTTTTTTAATAATAGGTCTAGTTTATTTAATAGAAATAACATTTTTCTATTCCCAAATCACCTAGAAATAAGGTAACAAAAGGAAGAAGAGAGCAAATACAGCGATATTTCTAATTGTGAATTGTCTGTTAAAAGAACACCAAATATTTACTTGTTCTGAAGTCCATGGAGGTGAAATTAAAAATTCTCCCAAATCTAACACTCTTTAAAGCTAGGACAAAACATCAGGTATTTAAGAGAGAACCTTCTGCATGACCTCTTCTGTGACTATATTCGATCTTAGACTGCAGAAGAAACCTAGTTCTTATGTTTAAAAGGTCTATGTGAGAGGCCCAAGTCAATCTGCTCTGGCTTAAACAACAGGTTCTTACTTTTCTCTGGATATATTCAAGACACATTATTGCATTATAAGTTAAAATACAATAACTATTAAATGAATACAATAATAGCACAAAGTAAAAAGTATTTTGTAAAATACATTGAATATGGTACTATAAAAATTACATTTATATTCCACAACTCTATTAGAGATTAAATTGGAAGAGTATATTAAAAGCATGTGTTATAGAACCTGGCACATACCGGGCACCAATAAGCATTTGACTTCCTCTTATTTTTTTAAAGCCATTATAGCCACTGGTATGATATCATTGTAAGAAAGAGACTTACGCTTTTGTTTCCTGTAAATGTAGGTAAGGTTGCTGGAATGATAGTGAATCCAGAACCATGCTTGTCAGGGAGAATACACAGAAGAGTCTCCATTTTCAGGTAAGGCAAGGGCACTTTTTGGCTACCCACTGAGATTCTACTCCTTGTAGTTGGCATTTTCAAGTAAACTACTCATTTTAAATAAACATTCATCACCATCAAATGCAAAATTTGAGACATTACAAAAATAAGAAAACTAAGATATTTATTTTCAAGTGTCCACATACAGAAGGTCAGAGAAGAAAATCTGATTTTCCCATCTTTTCATAAAATGTTAAGGGTATAATGGTGGAGCTGTAAAAAGAGCAAGATGCTGAATGATGCTCGCAGCTCCTGCTTTGTGTCACTTCTACCTTAACATATTTTTCTGCATGTTCATTTCTTTTGTGTGCTTTTCTTTCCTAAAGAATAAAAGAAAAATCTCCCTCATGAAAATGCAGGAGAGCCATCCCACATAAAGACCATCTTTAAAATGCGCATTATTTATTTGACAGACTGTAATGGCTGTTTCAAGGATATTATGGGCTGTCACGTGAATATGTATTTTAGACTGAATACTACAGTACAAATACTATGCTTGCACAATGCACATCAAAAATATAACATAATGAAATGTCTTTTGAAGATTAGGCTGTGTATGAGAAGATATTGGAGATGGGAAATCCAGTTGCATAAAATAGGAAAAGATCATGCACCGCAAATGAGACACAGATCAACTTCTTTGGAAGGTAAAGAAGTAGAAAAAGAAAGAAAGAAAGGAAAGAAGGAAGGAAGAAAAGAAGAAAAAAGAAAGGAAAGGAAGGAAGGAAATTATATTGGTAACTCTTGAGACTGAAACCAAGTAACATTTTGGAAATTTATATTAAATAGTTATGATGTATCATGAGTGTCATGAAATTATGTCATATTTCTAACATTTTGGGCTAGTTGTCAATCTCAGAGTTAATAGCTGACCAATTATAGAAAGCTTGTTTTAGTTCAGAATTAATAATAATTATGTACTCAGCTAAGATGTTTTTATAAGGTTTTCCTAACTCCTATGGCTTTATGTTAGGTACAGTAGCAGTCACGATGTGCAATAAACATACATTTTAACCTGAGAACAGTAGTATAGGTTACTATAACCATTTAAAGCAATGAGGGATGTCAGAGGCCCATAGGTAAGACCTTCTGTGCATCCTGTAGGAAATACCAAATCCAAGTATTTCTACAATAAAGTGTGATCAAAGGTTTTCATGATTCAGTGCATTCCATCAATAACTAAAGCTTCAATTTAGCATCTTTGGACTCATGTTCATATCCCCAAACTATGTGCTTTTTTATATGTAAAATATTTCTTGTGTTGTTTTTATTTTTAAAACATGAAGAAATAAGCCCCCCAAATTACCATTATATGTCATATGACATCATCACTTAGAAATATAACACAATAAAAAATGTGACATTATGAAATGTCTTTTGAAGATTAGGCTGTATATGAGAAGATATCGGAAATGAGAAACCCATAGGAATGATGGCAAACCCAGTGATTCAAAATCTTCTAATCCAAAAACGAACATGAAAAATAAGTGTCAGTAAGTCATTGAGTTTTACCTTCTAGTAGATTTCTTTGTATTTTATTTCTTTTTTCTTTTTCCTCTTTTCCATAAATATTGTTAAAAATGGAAAACTTGACATTTAATTTAAATGGAGATAATTCTTTCAATCAAATTTTTTTTTCAAATTTCATCAACTAGAGACAATTTTTTATAGAACCCAGGATAAAAGTTGAGATTAAAACATTATATTTGTTACAATTACTCAAATTATTGATATCAAACTGTTCTCAAGTGGGTAATTTTTACCATGTATTTTCTGAGACTGCTGCTGCCCACTAATACTACAATATTATACATATACAGGATATTGTTTCATGTTCTTTAATGGTAGCATTGAAAAACTAAAACCAAGAGAGACAAAATAAAATTTAATAACATATCTCAATTTATTGGCATTTCAACATATTTGGTTAATGAAATATTCTTTGTAGTTCATTATTTTTTATTTTGTTTTGCGTGTTGTCATTGATGTCTGATACAAACTTCACACAGTACATCTCAACTCAGACTATTCAGAATTTATGTACTCAAAAGGTTTTGGTGGGACATAGCTATACTACTCAAAAAAGATAGTCTAATATTGTCATTTTTTATAATTGTTTTTGAGAACTTTATATATGATTATTTCCTGTATGAAAATAAATTTCCAGCTTCTTCTTTTCTGACATTTGCCCCCATAGCTCCATAAATTTACTCTCCAATACATGACCTCTTATTCTTTAATCATTATTGTTACACACACACACACACACACACACACACACACACACATTTGTAACCTGATGAATCCATCCCTTTAATGTTGCTCCTGTGCATGTGTGTTTAGTGCTGATCACTTGGGATCTATTAACCTATGAGGAGGCCAATCTATTTGGGAGACTGATTCTCCCTTTCTCAATAGTCATTAAATATTTGTAGATTTTAATCTCTGAGTAGAGCTGAGAAAATATCCTCCATTCATCCTGGCATCTACCCTGGCTTTGTCATTGCGCAAGTCTTGCTTAGGAAGCTGTATAGTTGAGATTTCATGAGTAAAGTGCTCATGTCATATCTAGATGTTGTTACAACATTTGTGGGAGGCATTGCAGAACAACAAAAATAATGAAACAAACATGAATCTATTATATCACAATTCATACTAGAGACTTTTTTGCCATATTTATTCTTTTATATAAAATTAAGAACTTTGGCATTTGGACTTTCAGATAAATAGACCTCAATTTACATATTTTCCAGAATTTATCTTTTAAGAGAATGGCATTATTTTGGCACCTGAAATAGTTTCAAATGTAGACAAATCTGAAAATCTTTTTCTGCTCCATAACTGTTATTGACTCCTGATTTGTTCCATTTCGAAGTGTGAATAGCATGTAATTGAAATTAGTTTTTGAGTATATAACATTTCCTAAAAATCTGTTAAAGACATAAGCTTGTTCTGTGGTTTTCAAAGTACAGAAAGCCTTCTTTCCTCCCAGGAATTCTTTTTTATGTCATTGTTTTTCATTACTGGGGTGTTTTCCCATGTCATTAGCATGAGACCTATCCTTGGTTCTAAGTGTTTAGAACTAAAAAGCGATTATGAAATAAAACGAACAATAAAGGTCTAAGAAGAGAAAACATACCAGCCTTCATCAATGGAGACTTAGACATAGAAAGAGGATCTTATTGTCAGCTGCAGCAAGTTATGATCTCCTAGGCAATTTTATTTTACCAAAAAATAAATTGAACATTTCTAAAAGGCTTGTCCTGAACTAACTATGTACCAAATACAAACACAAGGTGTTCAGAGATACTGGGCACATTTAGTTTTTTTTTTTTTTTTTTTTTTTTTTTTTTTAGGAATTAGTACAGTTGTCACAAGCAATATAACCAGGGAGACTGAATTTCAATAAGACAGAGTCCTGGAAAGACTATTAAAGAAATGTAAGTAAGATACAAATGAATGTTGAAGCAAAACAAAACAAAACAAACAAAAGTCCAAAGATTCCTTTGGAGATGGCAAGGAGAAAATGTGGAGAGACACTGAGCAAGGCGTCAGCTAAGCTCAGCTCTATTTAGGCACAATGTGCTGGAGGATTTGATCTATCTTTGAAGGTTTAGCTCCATATTCTATACTCAGTTGCCATTTGTAATTGAGAGACACATTGTATCAGGCAACACTGTCACTGTAAAAAGAAAACAAAACAAAAAACCCACTGAAATTAAAACAAGTTCAGTGGGGGTATTTATTTTGGCTCTTAGTTTCAGTGGTTTAAGCCTGGGATGCTTGATGATTGTGATACTTGAGGCATGTGGCAGTATAGTGCAGGATTGAATGTTAGGAAAAAAATACTTTCAGCATGGTGACCAGATCAAAGCAGAACAGTAAGGATTCCTCTTCAAGGGCACTCTCCCATTGGCCCAACTTCTTTCAGTAGATCCCATGATCCAAAACCTCAGAAACTTCCCAGCTGAGCTACTACTCTTGGGACCAAGTGTTAAGCCACAGGTCCTGGAGATAAATTTAGGAGCCAAACCAAACTGATACCTCACATACAGCCTTCATTCATTGTTATAGTTTTGTTTTGTTTTTTTCTATTCCTTTTATGTAACAAATCTTTCGATCCAATAGAGGGAAAGAACAAAATAATGAGACTTCCCATCCATAGTCTGTTTTACTCGGTTGTTTTGGCAGTGAGAGGCATACTTGTAACCAGCTCTCAGGAGGCTTGCAGTAAAGCAGAGGCATCTTACCTCGTATATATCACAAGCACTTTTTGAATGTTTCCTATCTTCTTGTGGCCTGGCTAATACTTGCATTTTACTTGCCTTTTCTCCTTTTAAGCTGCCCCACGCTACTTTCCTTGTCAGTCTTCCTGTTGGAAACAACTTTTCCCAGGTCAACATGTCATGGCCAGTCCATAACTCAGGATATTGCTAGGAGAAAGCATGAAGGATAAGGCAGGCCAATGGATTTGTCTCTGGTGGAATTTAAAAATTGGCCAGAGAAGCTGAGAGAATAACATGTTTCCCAGTGGTGTTGTGTGGTGTCTGTTCTCTCCCCAGTGCCAGTTTTTGCTTCAACATCTTTTCCCATTTTCCTTTAAACTCCAAGTTTTCTAAAATTAACGTGGACACCTGATACTTTCTTTAAAATCAACGTTTGCTTAGTGTCGTAATAAATAATAATTTGTACTTTCAATCTAAATACCTTTAATTGAGGAAATGAACAAAAACATACTAGAACTCCCTTGATTCTGGATGTAATCAAGTAACTGGATGTTATCAGTGTTCATATTCTGTAATACAGGGGGTTTAAACCCGGTCCATAATTATTTAGAAGTGAAATAATAAGTCCTCAGGTTAGAGTAACTTCTTAGAGAAAGTGGTGACTAAGCTTAAAAAAGTGACCATTCCTATCCTCAATTTCTGGGTTTGCATTCTTAATACTGTGCATTGAGTGCATATACGTTTAAACTCATGACCTCAAAATTTTTGTAGCAGGGTATATTCCATTTATCAAAAATTTGGGTTTAGAAAGCAATTAGTGGTTTCTTTGTACTTAAGCAATAAAATTTATTCTGCAAGAACTTTTATTTGATGTTAAATAATATTTGAGGCTTTATAGAATATTTAAATTTAAGATAAAAATGTGTATATTTCTTCTAGAGCAATGATAAGTACTTTCTAGTTAGAGTTTTTCTACCACAGTGCATACCACAAATACATGTATATATCATCAGGCCTAGCGTTTATATGCACACATGACATACTATTGATATTCATTTATGGAAATAAAGTTGTTCAAGTCTATCATATATTTATATGCATTTATTCATTTACATAGAAAAACACATGTACGCATATTCTTATTTGTGCATTATGAGCATGTGCACGTGTGTGTGTGTATGTGCAACCGAGTATCACAATGTTGTCTCTATTAGGAACAGTTGAGTGTTGCTACATCATTGCTGGATGTGAGTGTTGATGCTAATTTTTTTTAGCAAGCTTACTATAGTTGCCATAGTCACTGGGTCCTTTGTGAGAACAGAGATGATATGTAGGCTTCGCTTTGCTTCAAGCTAAACTGTTTGAATTCGTTTATTACTTCTCAACATCTAACTCCTATATGATTTCTAATATGTAACTTTTTCATACCAATATTCTTTATTGCCATTCTTGTTTTATGAGCTTATGGACTGTTTTGTCTGCATATATCCAAAGGGGATGGTAGTGCAGAAGTTAAATGATAAAATTAGTGTTTCCAGCCTTCTGATCATGAACATACTTTGTCTGTCATGTGGAAGTAGTTCCTCCAGATTAGGTAGCATATGGATGCTGAAATAGTGGCCTCAACATAGCAGGAGTGTAGGCTACTTTGTTCTGATAAAAGAAGCCATATCCTATAATCAGTTATACATATGTGCTTGTACATGTATTAGGTGAATGATGGCTTTGTTAAATCTCCTGATTTGTATATGTTTCAAATTACTCAGCTTTTAAGGTGATGATCAAATCATTACAAAATATTAGCTTCTACCCTCTCTGTTCTGGTGGAAAGAATGGTTTCAGGACTTTTGGTGATCATACCCATCTAAACTTTAGAGAATAGCTCTCCTTTATTTCTAAAATTTGCTTATCTTGTTTGGTTTTGAAATTCAGTCCACTTCAAAAGTAGAAACAGCAGAAATGCTTACTTTGTTTCCACCGGCAGAGCAACAGCTATGATCCGTTGCTCATGTTGTTGGCCTGATCACTCATGCAGCTCTTGCTCTGACCTCTGGTCCGAGTTAAAGGAATGCATAGAGGTAGCACAGGGCCTGCTCCCACTGCCCCATCTGGAGGGACAAGCAGCATCTCCTGCCCCTGTGCTGTGCTTTTCTTGCTCTACAGCGCCAATAGTGTGCATTTGAACAAACCCTGTGCACACAGACGCCTCTCTCCTTTGTCCTCATGTCTTGCCTGAGGTTTAGGAAGGCACACTTCTTAGCATGAGTGATTGCATGAGCTTTACATTTTTATTTCCACCAAGTATTGAATATGAAATAACAGCAATCTTTCAAACGGCAACATTTTAAGAATTTTTTTTTTTTTTACAAAAACTTTGGAAAGGGTCCATTGGCCAAATTTCCCACTAACAAATATTCTTTCGAGAAAAACTAGAAGTACCAAATATGACAGAACTATTGCTATCAATAGGGAAGAGTCTAACTAACATGACTGCCTAAAAATATCAAAGAAATTATAAAGACAAATAATGGTCTTTTATAGTCTGTATATCAGTGTACTTAGCAATCACATTCTTTGTAACACACATAGCAATTTAAATACTGTGCTGTATTTGATATATGCCATTTAAAATTTTAGTGCAAAATATATTTTGCTAAAAAATTTGTGTGATTAATGTCTTGATTTAACCTCCCAATGCACACTGCTGCTAGGCACATTCTGATATTATTTATTTTTATTAGTTTATAATATGTCAATTTTTCTTGCTTATCTGTCAACTCCCAGAAAAATACATAAATCAAAAATGTAGCAATGCAGACACTAACAAGGCATAATTATTGTAGGGTCTGTCCTCCTTTAAAGGAAAAATACAATTACCTACCAGAATGCTGCTGGGATTAGGTCAAAATTTGCATAATACCTACTCATATTTTCTTAACAATTTTAATATCAGACAATAGCTTTTGCAAAACTGTAATCCCTTATTATTTTCCTGCTTTATTTTGGGGAACTGGAATAAAGATTTCAGTCAAAACAAGATAATTATTAGAATCTAACCCACAGAAAACTTTAATTATTCAGTGACATATTGTTAGGATTAGGCCATGTTTTTATAAGTTCTTGTATTTAAAGTAAAACAAGGCAATTAAGCTTGCCTAAATGTAATTTTTTGCAGCTAAACATATTCACTTTTTCACAAATAGGTATTCAATAGAAAATACTTCAATCTTTGTGTGAGTTTAAAGAAAATATTCTGATTCAGTTTAACCGCTAAACAACAGTTCTAAGAGCACTGCTGTTAAGTAGTTTGAAGGTTAGCCATCAGGTGGTGATGAGAATTTGGAAAATGCTAGCTGCTATAAAATAATAGCTGCTAATGTGGAGGATTATGAAACACCCAGTAGCGGAATGAGTAACAAATAGATCCTTTCTGAAGTCCTGGAGTCCGAGGTGGGATCTGGGGTTAAGTAACTGTGATATATTTATAGAGGGCAAGGGACCACCATAAAATAAAGCAGCAAATTGTAAAGAAGTCAATGTAAAAGAGAGGCCAGGGACTTAGGGTGTAGACATCATAAATTCTCATCGATATAAACAGCCTGTGGACCTCAGGAGTTGAGGTTTAGCTATAATTTCAGGGCTGACCTATAGGCCTTCTGTGTTCACAGGGCACACACGATCAAGATGCCATCCAAAGAGGTGTTTAAAAAGAAGGAAAGAAAAAGTGTTTCAGATCTGTGTGATTTACATGTTTAATCATGCCCAAGTCCATCCAAAACACAGCAGCGCAGTATGAAGATGATTTTATTGTGTCACTAAATTACATTTAATTCTTATCATAGCATATCCTATGGAGAAAGTGACTGAATAAGGTCCTCTCCAGATTCTTCTTAGAAAGGAAAACCGTTGGGCTTCTATGCAAGGCTTCTCAAGAGGTCATTTTTATTTTGCTTTCTATATTTGAGACTTCTATGGTTACATGTTTGATTTAAAAATATGTATTTTAAAACTTGATTAAAAACTTAACAGACAAGCAATTTAGTAGTATAATGCTATAGTGACATAATGAGCTTGTCTAGTGCTTTAGCAGGAGATGTGAAAGCAGTCGATTCAACACAAATAAAAACCAAGTCTTTAGCCTGGGAGAATAATCCTGAAATTCAGTCTTTGAAAGAGAACTTAGATGGAGCTTGCAGGAGATCTGGCTTACTTTTCAGGGACATTGATTTTAACATATGTAGGCAGTAAAATAACCTTTCGGTTCTAAATTGCTACATAATGAGCACACCATATTATGTGTTTGTGTTATGCACATGCATATACATATATACACATATGTATATGTGTATTTGTATATACATGTATGTGTATGTATATATGTGTGTCCCTTTTTAGGTTCCTAGATGTGTATTTTCCCTTTGTTTCCTTTCTTCTTTTCTGTCTACACACACCCATTTATCTCTTCCTCTACGCACGCACACACACACACACACACACACACACACACACACACACACACACACACACACGGAGGTGGGGCTGGGAGATGAAGAGAGGGAGAGAAAGGGGAGGAGAGTAAGTCACACAAGGTGTTTTGGAATCCTGAAATGACTCCTCATACACATCCAATTTATATAAAATAATAAGAAGTAATGTTCAACACAAGGCTTCAGTGAGTAAATGATAATGCGAATTGTGCTTCCTTCGTATTGTTTGCTCATGGTTTTGAAGCTAAGGACACAGAAAATATACTTCAGAAACATGCATTGGAATATTCAGTAACTAGCTTTTAAAATCCATTATTTTCCCACAACATTGTTGCCCATTTATGTAACGATGATTTAAAAGTTGTAGGACAAGTTTTCTTCACCTTTTGCCACTATATAAAATGAAATGCATGCATCAATATGAGCTGATTTTTCTCTTTTTTAAAAAATTTTTTATTAATTTATTCTTGTTACATCTCAATGGTTATATCCCATTCCTTGTATCCTCCTATTCTCCCCTCCCTCCCATTTCCCTTATCCCCCTCCCCTGTGACTGTTCCTGAGGGGGATTTCCTCCCCCTGTATATTATGAGCTGATTTTTCAACTGATAAAATTTACCGGCCAGCTTCAGTTGGCCCCAAAAGCCAGGGTGCTTTCTTCCGCTAGGTTGTGCTGTTGTACAAGGAACAAGGAGACCTGCTTTGTGCCCAAGAGCAGAGGAGTGTGCAGTGATAAACCTTGAGACTGCCGATATCTGTTTTTCATAAAGGAGAGAGGTAAAAAGAAAAAAGCACGACTGAAAAAGTGGCATCTGAACATATTTTTATTCCTCCTCCAAATCAGAATAGCCATCCTGGGTTTGTAAGAAAGGACAGTAAGTTTTACCTGGGGGAGTGAAAGGGCTTAGGAAAGGTTTTTAATTGTCACCACTCCCCACATTAGCACATATAGGCAGGCATCTGTAAAAATTTCTAGTTATGTTTATCTTCCTGGATAGTCACAGAACTAAATTTCTCATGGCTTTTTCTTTGCAACCAGACATTGTGTAAGTGTAAAATTCTATAATGACCAAGTGTAGATATTTCTATTGCTTATCACATTGAGATGCCTTATAACTATGTTTGACTACAGCATTTTCATTATATCATGTATTCATTTCTCCCTGGAGCCTTCTAAAACACTGGCCTCATTGACAATAAATGAATGGATGAATGAATGAATGAATGAATGAATTCAGGCAGAACACTACCTTAGCTCCTACCAAAACTTAAGAAGTGACTATAACATTGCTTTATACCTGCTAAATATTTCTGTCTATGTATGGGCTGCGCTTTATCAGGGAAATTACTTTCAGAGAATCTAGTAGGAAGGGGAATAGCTACTCCTTTAGTTCTGTTGTAAATCATCGGGAATCTTTGCTTCATGGATTAGCACCTCTTGTATCCTTCATCTCTTCAGGGCAGTAAGCTGAGACAACCATAATAAAGACCAGAGCTGTTAGCTACCACCATCACAAAACTTCCAGGGCAAATAGGTCATCAAAAAGACCTGAGTCTGGAACTGGTTATTACTATTGGCTTCATATAACTCTCATATTTGGTAATTGCCCGACTTCAAGGTTTTGAATATTTTACTAATAACTTTCAGCTACCTAATTAATATTTAATTTTGTGGTGAATGTGACCATGAAAAGTTGCTGCATTATTGGTTCTAAGGGCAGTAGGTAAAAATAAAGCATATGGGTTAGAAATATATGTATTACAAAATACATATATATTACATACAGACACACACAAATTTAGACTACACAATGAATGTGAAAAATATTTTCTTATGTGTTATAATAATAGGTCTGTGTATTTGAACCTTCATCCTAAAGGCAGTCTTTCCTCCTCATTCCTCCTCATGGAACCTCACCTACATCTGAATAGACATAGATTCTGCTCAGTTTTCTAAAACTCAATTCATAAGAGCCCAAGATTTGCAGTTGTATTTCTTTGTCAGAATTTCCCTTTGGTGTCATGCTTTGGCCTTTACACTGTGGCTGATCTTGTCTTGTGACTGTGACAGAAAGACATGGGAGTTACAATCCATTGGGTACTTAAAAATTGTTTACATTATTTTTATTGTTGTTGTTTCTTTTTAACAATATTGGTGCTTTAGGTTTTTTTTTTTTTTTTTTTTTCTGTATGGCCTGATTGTTAGAACATGAACAGAAGAACACCTGAAATATGCATGGCTTCACATAACTAAGTCAATTTTCTGGGTAGGTAGAGTTCATTGAGTTTATTGTGTGTCCACCTGCAGTGTTATGACATATGAATCATTCTACCAGTGGAATGGGGCAGCATTGTCCTGGAAGTTACTTATTTACAAAAAGAGGTAGCACACAGAGATGGTATTTCCAAGTTACTGAATATAGTTACAGGATATTGGCACAAGTCTATTATTTCTGCTATTGTTATTCTGTCAAAGAAATATTTCTCTTCACTCCAACATTCCATTGAGTCCCAATCCAACTGATGGGCAAAAGTTTATTGAGCTCTTGTTATGCATATTCAGGCCTAACATATTACACAAATTAAAATGCAATTACCTGCTCATGTGGCAAAATCAGGGAGAAAAGCAACACGTCCAGTAAGAAACCATATGAATGCAAAAGAAATTATACTCAATAGCATACGATATATTTAAGCTCTCTATTCACTCTAAGATAGACTGTACTTGTGGGGAAAATTTATTGACAGCATATTTGTTAAGACAATAACTCAGCAGATATCTAAGGTCCACCTGACACTACTTGGAAAGCACTAAAGTCCTGGCATGAGTTCAACATTCACAACTTATAGAAATAAAGAATATTCTAAAGATGTCAAAGAGAACAAAGACAAGAAACACTTTGGGGTGTGGCATACATCCCACATTTAAAAAAGAAAGAAAGAAAGAAAGAAAGAAAGAAAGAAAGAAAGAAAGAAAGAAACAGCACTTTCCTGTGAAGGTTTTCATGGAACGTAAGCGAAAAGAGATAGATTTCATCTCACAGGGAATTAGACTTATTGAGGATTCTTGATAGGAAAAATTGAGAGTACTTTGTGACACACACATACAACACACAAACATACACACACACACACGCACACACACATGTATGTACACTGTGTCACTATTATGTCAGAAGTCCCTCTCACAGTGTCTATAGCATATTTCATGCTAAATAAGCACTCACGTGGTTGAAATTAATTTAGATTTCTTAGGGACTGAGCAATACTTCAGAATTCTCAACTGAGTTCAAATATATCAATATTAAATATGTTTTCTGGCTACTACATATTTTCCTCTCTATCTCAAGTATTGATCTTGTTGTATTTTTAACTTGATCCATGATATCTCAGCTTAATACAATCTTTATTAAAATTTATATTTAGAGAAATATATGAATGATATCCAGATCTGGCATTTGTGCCTATGAATTTTATTCCCTTTTATAATTGAAAGTCTGATTTTTTTGTCTAAAATCTGAAATAATGATTTAATTCAAACATTTTCTAAATTCCCAATAGACATAATATGAATTTTATCAAAAATGATGGAGATATTGGATTTGAGCATTTGGGCAGAAAGAGACAGCCATGAAGGTTTTGAGCATTAATTCTACCTCCATCTCTTAAGAAAGTATATGAGCAGAACACTAATCATGGCTGAAATACAGCTGTAGGTATTTTATAAATATAAATCTGTTAAGGTCATGCAATTTTAAATTTCCTTTGTTGTTAGGTATGGACTTGAAACAAAATCTGTTTTCTTCTTGGTTACAGGATGCAAAAAATCTGAAAGGTTCATACTCTATCATGTGGAGCAGAAAAACTGCTCAATCTGTGCCTCAAAGCAGGACTGACACACACATTGAAGGCATGAGGTGCAGAGAAATGTACCGGTCCCACTATTTTCTTCTCCACTTAAAAATCCTGTCTAATGTCAGATGGATTGAATATGTTGTTAATTTTGATTTTCAAGTGCACTATGTAGCATTTATGGGAGGTAGGTTTCAGTAGGTGTAGAAATCCGGCTAACCCCTTGATGCTTCCCAAGCTCCGGGAATGCACATGTCTGTAGCGACCCACACAGGATGAGCCCAACAGTATCGTTGGAGGATTTTTTTTTTCTGCCTTATAATGTTAAGTCGGATGCTTTGTTTGTTTTCTACATTACAGGCCCTCTGTGTACATATTACAGCTTCTGGTTTGGAGTTTTATAGTATTCCTGGCTGTTCAAATGTGTTTGTCCCCGCATCTATTTGTGTTTCCTATACTTTTTCTTGTTAGGTTGTTGTGTTTGTCAGTCACTGTGTAAATCATGCCAATGTAACATTTAGTAAATATATCTCTCCTCTTTGAGAAATATGAAAGAGTCCAGTTAAACAAGTTTACTAAATATATGAATCCAAATAATGTTTTAAAATATAAAATCTCACAAGGAAACAACATAGTAATCCCCAGCTGCTTATAACATGGAAGACTTTAGTGTCTGCATTTACAAACAATGGGGAGGTAGGGAGTGGAAAGGGGAAAGGGAACACATAATCAGAATATATTGTTTGTAGATATCATATGTATATTTCAATAATAAAATAAAAATGAAAAACAATATAGCTGAAAATGAGAAAGGTAGTGATTGTCTCAAGGAGACTGGTATTATAGTTTTTATTTTATTTTTGAGATGATAATATAATACACCATTTCTCCTTTCCTTTTCCTTCTTCCAAATACTCATATTTACCTCTCCACATTCTCCTTCAAATGTATATCTTTCTTTTAAAAAATAATTATTATTTCACACATATATGTCCATGTGTACACATTGGCATATATCTTCCTAAATATAACCCAGTCTGTCTGTATTATATTATTTGTATGTGTGTTTTTAGTAGCCATTAATTTTTAAAGCTTTTTCTATATGTATCAACATTTTTTTCCATTTTACCTAGAAATAATTGTTGTTTATAAAATTTTACACATTTCTTATTGACTATTAAACTCTGTAAAGGCCCCACCTATTCAGGGAATACTTTATGTAATTTTTAGTTCAATGGAGAGTTCTCTGTCATGGTGTACTTGCTGATACAATACCTGTCCTTAAACACTTGATGAACAAGATAAGTGGTCTGGCAGGAAAGTCTTTGTGCTCCTGTTCTCATGTGTTACCTGTCCTGTTGCTGTGGGCAATCGATGCAGGGAGCAAAACCAACGGCTTTGACAAGCATTGTCCATTCACATCCGTCCGCCATGGACACATCCTGGAATACTGGTAGGAGAAAGTACAGAGCAAAGAAATCAGTAACCATGACTCTTTGCTTCTTTATATCAGCTTAGTTCCTATCTGAACAAATTGTAGGAAGAAGGGAAAATTGTCCCTTTAAATCAAATAGCAGTTTATTGTACTTACACTAAAGTATAAATATAGGGTTTCTGATTTATGTATATAAACATATATGTCTTAAAGCATAGTCATAATTATTAAAATTGTGGGATTAAAGTATAAGCTAAAATATTTTTAAAGCCTACATATGTTAATGTATCCTGCAACACATTTATTTCCATTTTGAACACAGTGGTATCCCTGCTTCTTTCAAGACTCAGACCCTGTGCTTTCTTGCTTACTTTTGTTCTCTGACCATCATTCTTTTCTGTTATCCTCCCTGTGAACCTCATATATAATTTCTCCCATCTAAAATGACTTTATATTTATTATTTTAACTCCCTCATTGTCTTACTCAGAAGCTTTCAAAAATAGAGAATAAGTTGACTGATGACTAGAAAATTAGCCAAGGAAGCAGTCTCTTCACTGTTCTTTTTTCAAACCGTTCCCCCTTTATTTCATTATAAAACCAGGAAACATATCTTAAGCTGTGCTCACATGCCCTTCATCAGAATGGCACATATCTGGCCCATTTCTGTCCTCTCATGTCCCTAGGACAAGATCGAAGTTTCTCATTAGAATTCAATGAGTAAGAGTCTGTATATAAAGTCATGAGCTCATTATGCATAGGAAGTTACTAGTCAAAATATTCCACTTATCTCTTCTCCATAACATATCCCTGCTAGAAACATAAAAACACATAAAGTTATCATTCTGGGGATTCTGAGAAAATTAAATCATTTTAACCTCTTCCTTTTTGTGTTTCCTGGAGGGGGAAATAGCTGTGGCATCAACAAAATATGGTCCTTTTTATTAATGCATTCACAACTATAAAAATGATAAACATTCACAACAGGAGACAAGTAATGGCGACAGAAAATAGAAATAGAATCTTTTTAGCTTGAAATACTGTATTGGTCATATACTCAGACCATAGGGAAATAAATGTAGCTGAAACGTTAAATGGCATACTAAGTATATAATGCCCTTTGTTTATAATTTTAGACAGTAAAGTCTTCCATGTGGTAAGCAATTGGGGGAGGGTACCATTATTTTTCCTTGTGAGATTTTAAAATTTAAAACATCATTTTGATTTATATTTTTATAAATTTATTTAACTAGATTCCTTTATATTTTCAAAAAGGATAGACATATTAATTAAATATCAGGTTGACATAATCTTCATGCTTATTGAACATTGTTAAATGAAAACATTAGATATCATTAAAAGACAAAATAGATGCTGAAGACGTATCTTAGTGATTTAGAGCACATATTATTTTTTCTGAGGACTGGTGATGTCCCTAGTACCCACATCAGGTGTGACTCTGGTGACAAACACTACTTACCAAGATCCCAGCTGCGTGCTGCTTGTCTTAGGCGAGCTCCACCTCATCCATCCATTGTCATTGGCTTTGGATGTGCTGACCCAGAATTGATTCAACTTCTTCAATAGTCAGCAGATGTTTCCCTAAGCTACCTACAGGTATGAAGGGAAGATGTATCCCATAGACCTCTCTGGAACTTTCTCAGACTTAACATTGTTCTTTTCTACCACGTGGCTCCCTCCTATGGGTGAACTGGGAATGCCAAGCTTGGTGTACAGGACTCCATGCACATTTTCTAATTTTATGTAACACATAGATTTGACTAGATCCAATGCCCAAGCTCCATTAGTCACTATGTCACCCTCAAAGTCACATTTGTTCTTAATAGATTCACCCATCAAATAGAAAATGAGTAATCATATTAAAGGTGTGATTTCAAGATCTTCCTTGCATGAACTGCATACGTATTTTGATGAAATGGCTTAACACTATATAGAAATTCATAAACTTTTTTCCTCATAGATTTACTCAAAAGCTCCTTAAGACTATTAGGTTATCATCCAACAAATGCTGATATTAGCTTAAAATAATAGGACACCATGCCACATCAGAATATAGAAAGCGTGTGTCCAATACTGTACAAATAACATTTATCCAAAGACTATAGATGTTTTTAGTATGTGCACTACCTACTCTAATATTTGGAACTTGGATTTAGAACTTATTAATAAGAGACAATTTTGTGTTTTGTTTGTATGATTGTTCCCCCTCTAGACCAGGGTTTCACAAAGAAACACAGCTATAATAGAAGTATTATCCAATCTGCGCTTGCTGCAGATCACTCCGTTCACTTGAGGAATTTGATTTAATGTTACTTAACTTTAAGTGATTAAAATTCAAGTGGTAGTAACTACTATTATGCAATTCTAGACAATGAACTCCTTTTTAAAAAGTCTGGCCTATACATGTTCTTCATATGTTCTACATAAGCATGTTAGGAATACAATGTAAGGATATTACAGCAGAGAGTATACAGGTTCTTCAATAAATTAAAATCTAAACTATCACATGACCCAACAACCCTATCAATGGACACATAGCTAGAGGAGAGGAAATCTAAGTCTTGAAAAGATAAATGTTTGCATCTGCACTTCTTTGTAGGACTAATCCCAATAACTAAGACATAGAGTAAAGCCGGGGTAATGAGCATGATAAAGAAAACATAGTTTATGTATACAAACAGAATATCATTCAAGTTTAGAAATAAGAAAATCCAGTCACTTCCAAAAGCATGAACTCTCTTGAAGAACATCATGTTAAATAAAATAAACCAGGCACATAAAGACAAACTCTTCATGGCCTCATACACATAATCTAAATCTATTGAAGTCACAAAAAGAGAGAAAAAAATAGTGGTTACCATGGAACAGTATACTTACGAGGAGATGTTGAACAAACAATTCAAAATTCAATTAGGAAAAATATGATACAAAATCTGCTATGTAACATGGTGATTAGAGATAATAACAATGTTTTTGAAAAGTCACTGTCATAGTTTTAGAAAAAGTTTCTATGATAAAATGATAAGTTGAGGAAGTAATATATTTATGTAGTTTGGCTTAGCCCCTTCAAAATGCATATTATTAATCTTTAATAAATATATATGTTTTGGAAATTAGAAATGTACAAATCATTTTTCATAAGAAAATATCAGAGTATGATAATTTAGATTTGGTTTGAATAAAAGACTATTACCTAGGGACAGTTAGCAGTTGATCCTGGGAACTAGTTGTGTTTATTGGAACACTGTAAATTTGTTATTTAATTTTAAATTAGTCATGGCAGAGGTGGGTCATCATTGGTCTCTGCTGTGTCTAATGTTACAGCCATGAAAAGAGAGGTAGTTTTGCCTATATCTGAATTGTTACTCAAAATTGTATTATTCTTAGGAAATTTATTATGCTTTGAGAAAAATAATAGCTACACATCAGATTGAGGAATGCAATAGTGACAGTCTCTAAAATATAGAATATCCCTTGTTCCTTTTCTTATACAGTTAAGCTATCTAAGGAGAATTCCAGATGTAAAAATGCCTTCTGTTACTAAGTTCTTTGTGTCAGTCAGCCCAATAGTCTAAATTGCCTTGTTTCTTGGGAAGCAAAGATTAAGGCAACATTTCCAGTTTGGCTTTGTGTTATTTTTTTTTTTTTTAATAAAAAAAGGAAACTTCCTAATGAATCTAATGTAAACTTGAGGTTACAATCTGTGAGCCTGAGAATTACAGTGGTGATCAAGGAGGAAAGTTTGGTTCTGGTAAAGTAGAGGGCAGTGTTACACTGTGAGTTGGCTTGTCACAGAGATAGAAAAAATGTGGTTACTGGGGAGAGAGATTGCACAATTAGTCTCAGAAATGATCTCTCCTGTTCCATTTTACTCACACAGAGCTCCACTTTTCAGAATCTTTAGAACAGAGTCCTATAATTCAATCTTCCATGAATATCAAGAAATCTTAGTTTTTTGAGCTTGTATTCCACTTGCTTTCTTAGCAGACAATTTGTGTTTGAGTAGACAGATAATTAAGATAATTCAAAAAAGTGTTTCTGGTTAGTAAGTAGACAAAAGGTATTACTTCAAACAATTTTGTTATTTTTAATAAAATGTTTTGGGCCAAGCAAAGAAGTACAAAAAGCATAGGCTTATTAGATTTTAATGTAACACAGATATAGCCTGGAGGGTTAACTAGTTTAGGGACTGTATGAACTTTGAATACTTATCTTTGAGGTGCCATTTTGAATTCCTTTCACTTACTTTAAAGAATTTCAAGTCTGTTACTGCTTAAAAATTTTAGGTCAAAATAAATTCACATGAAGTTAATTTTCTTTGCCCCTAGGAGGCTCATGTTAGCTCCAACATCATCAGAAATTAACAGGTACCTATTTTTAATTTTGTATTTACTACTGATAGTGGTAGTGTTGATAATGTTGATGTTTACCATGGAAACTAAAGTCTTCTGTTATTTTCCTCTATCCTTTTTTATTTGCATTTAAGAATAACTTTAGTGAATGTTTCGATAGACAGTGACTACAGTTTCAGAAGGAAAACCTCTTCACTGCATAATTACAGTGCTCAACTATTGTCTCCTGCCATGGGCCATATGCACTCATTTGTAATAATTCAGTGATGCTTAAGTATGTCCTGATTCTTCTTAATGTGACAAATTTATTTAGTTTCCCAAACCTAAAATTATGTTATCTTTAGAGAACAGTTTCCTTTGTTTATACAAATCATGCTGCATCCACATATCAGTAATAGCAGCCTTTCTGTACCTGAGCATATTCTGCTGTTAATTTCTAGTCCTTGTACTGGAAAAAAAAAAAAAAAAGAAACAATAGGCTTCTACAGAAGACAAATTGTCAGAAGCTCATGCCTCATAATTAGATGACTTTCTTTTATATACACCATGGAGCCTCTATTTATATGTCTTCATTGACTCTTTGCTTGATATTCCCTTCAAGCCCTGTAGAGCTGAGGGACTTCACACACATAGGATTTCTAACTACTTACAAGTTTACAAGTAAACTACTAATGCGGTCAGGAGTTTCCTTTCACACCCTCATCCTTTATTTTAATTTAAGGTGTTTAACAAAACATTCGGAGGAGACACCAATACAGTCGATATGGCACTACATTTCAATGATTAACTATTTTCCAGATGTTATTTCAAGACAGGCATGCTTGTGAAATGTCTTTATGCTCATTCTTGTACATTAGAAGGCTATGTGTTTTGATAACTAAAGCCATTGGTCTTATGTCAATCTTGATTTTTCAGATTATTAAACGTACTATTTAAAATAGTTTAAATAATAATATATATTTATATATGTATAGTTTAATGTATTATCATATGGGTATAAAAAGAAAATATCATACCAAGAATATTTATGACTCTCTAAATCTTGACAGTCTGCATTGTTGCTTGTCCTTCTTGTGTGTGTTTTGAAAACTACCAAGAATATGGAGGAAAACACTTAAGTCCAATAAGTCTGGTGAGCTAAGGACCTTAATAGTTGAACTCACACATGCTGTCTGAAAATCAGTACCCAGTTCTCTCCTACACACACACACATACACACACACATATACTCACATATAACACACACACACATATACTCACACATAACACACACACACACACATACGGCATATACATGTGTGTTTTGAACCTGTTTATTTTTCAT
Source organism: Acomys russatus (assembly GCF_903995435.1). Lineage (NCBI taxonomy): Eukaryota > Metazoa > Chordata > Mammalia > Rodentia > Muridae > Acomys > Acomys russatus. The sequence continues at coordinate 13,110,004 of NC_067138.1, forward strand.
GTTTTACAAAGAGAAATTGACAGTAGTTGAAGAATTTTGTGGCCCTGTATGATAATTTCAGATTTTCCATAAGGTTGTGCTTTTTATATTATTAACACTTTTAAAACTATCACATAGTTTTAAAGGATTCACTTAACAAATACAGATTAAGTACATAAAATATGTGAGAACTTTTGTAGGCTATTACTATATGACAGTAAATGATGAGACCTGCTTAGGGAATTTATAATTCCTTTATATTTCTTCATATGTATGTGTGTGTGTGTGTGTGTGTGTGTGTGTGTGTGTGTGTGTGTGTATGTGTGTCCAGTGTATGTATTGTTGTTTGGGTCTTGTATTCAACATTTCTTTAGGAACTAGTATGTTTGATTGCAATTTTTATTAATTTTTCTTGTATCTTTAAAGTTTTAACTTTTAGAAATAAATGTCAGCCATGTCACTGATAACCATCTTGTACACATTGGGTCATGTGTTGGTGACAGAGCTATATTTTCTTTCTATTTGTACCAGAGTCGCCACTCATTTTCCCACAACAGACACTTAACTCCTTTCGATTCAAATTCTCAATGGCAGATAACAAAACCCAATAAATATTACCTTTTAAGATACTCTCATCAACTTTATTTTCCCTGCAAGAAGATTCGAATTTGTTTTTAGGGAAGGTTGAAGATTAAATGATACCAGGTAGGTGGCAACTTCTGGCATGTGAGTGAATATGTGCTGTTTTCTTCTTTAATTAGCTTGGCAAGTCTCTCATAGCAAGGAGACAAATTTGTGTTGTTGCTGTTGTTGTTTTTTAGCTCAGCTTCACAAAGTCAGACAGAAAATATATATTCCTTAATCTATCTATAAAATATTGATACTTCTAAAAGCCCTTCTTCAGACTAAACTTGCTGAAGTGCTGGGAAATTTCCTTAAAGCCTAATAAAACATTTCTTCACCAGAACAGCTCACATGTGTTGGACAGAAATTTGAGTATGCCAGTCCCTGAAAATTATCTCTGAGTTAAGCTCAGAAAAATCAGGTGATCACATGTGCTATTCTGGTCATTAGATGTCTGAGTGTGTCTTTTTGGAGTTGAGGCATTTTTTAAAAAGATACTTTAAACTACTCTATTGACCAACTTTGAATTTTATGCTCAAGAGAGATTTTATTACTTGTATAAATCTCTCCAAGATGATTCTTTCCAACATTTCACTTGTACAACTACTTTGTGAAAGAAATAATGTTTTACATGCTTTATATTATACTTTATTTTTAATTATCTACATGAATTGGATGCTTACTATGCCAAATGCAGTCTAGACAATCCTCTAAAGATAGAAGTTGTAAGGTAATAAAGTCATGGTCGAGTTCCTGTGGAGCTCACATATGAATCTAGCTTTTAGAATGTTTTACGGAGATTAATATACCAAATAAGGTCAGGAAAAAAGAGCCAGGGAACGAGAAATGGTCTGAGATGTTATAGCAAACAACTTCACAACAGAGGATAAAGCCTTATACTTAAGGACAAATTCGTTGAACTATATAATATTCTGGACAGTACACACAAAATTAGTGGTCAGAATATTCCATTTATCTACTCCCCTACAGGACCTTTCTACTGGACAAAAATGCTATTTATATTTAACTACAGGCTCTCAACTCTATTTTTGCTACAGCTGAACATCCATCCAACTTGGTATCATTCTGTCCATATCTTCACTTGTTTCCAACAAATATGTAATATAATTGTATAATTATGACTGTTTTGAATATGTATTTAAACTATTTTGAAAAAAAGCATAGTTAATTTCCCATCATAAAAATGTAGGTTTGAAGGAGTACACAAACAAAAAAGAATAGACATTATTCAAAAGGTAATGATTTGTATAAAAAGACTATGTATTTTACTTACATGCTTATGCATATATGTAAGCATATATGTATTTGATTACATAGCAAGATATCACTACAACACATGGCAAATTATTCAAAAAGTATTCTTATCCAAATGGAGAGACTTATTAAAATACTTGTTGATATTATCTTAAAATTTATAGTGTTAAATGTTATTTTAGCACCAAAGATCAACCCATTTCCTGTTGACAATGTAATTAAGAGAAGCCACAATAACAATAGCACTTAAATTTAACTCTATATAATGTTCCCTAAATTGTTTCACTTAATCTTACCATTTCAAAAACCTCTATAAAACCTGCTGTTTCCATAAAAATACCTACTAAAATGAAAGACATATAATTGATGCAGTCAGTCCTTAGATATTTTTATATCTCCAAATATGAACCCAGATCAGATGTCTAAATAGCTTTACAGAAACCAGAACATTTGCTGCTATAGCTAAAACCCACATATATATAAATGAGTTCTTTTCTGTAATGACTAAATAAATAGTTTGTGGGTTTTTTTTATTTTTTATTTTTTCTTAACTTCTTTGTTTCTACTTTTCATTTATTCTTCACCATCTCCTTGTGCCCTGTTTGCTGTGTGTCTTTTTATTCTGTGTATCTTCCACCACAACTTTCCCACTCTTTCTTTGGTTTTGTTTCTTAACTTTCTTCTTTCTCTTTTTTCTCTGAGCATCCCCCAGGCCTATGCCACTCTGCTCTTCGTTGTCTCTTTCCCCCCTAGCAGTCTGCTTAATATGCCTACTGTCTTTTTCGTTTTTAAATATTTGCTTCTTAGTTCCTGTTTTCTTCACCAGTGTCTTTTCTTACTTGAATTACAATTTTATTCCCCTTCTTATAATGTATGTTGAATTTTTTGTCTTTTGTACTACACTCTTATTATATGTATTTTCTCTTCACTGATATGTATTTTCACAACCTTTTGGTCTTTTCTCAGCTTTCCCCAATTAAAAATTTTTAATTTTCTCATTGACTCTAATGTGTCCCACAAATTCCTGTCTATTCTTTTAGTTTTACTTTTTATTTTCTATATGCTATTATCTTCCAGATAGTAAAGCATAGTGCAAATACAACAACAATGTTGTTTAAATTATAATTTTGATGAAAATAGAGTACTCATTCTCTACTGTAATATTTTAGTTGATAATATGCAATGCACACTCATTCTGTTTAATTAGAAATTCAGTTTATTCAGGTGCTTTATGATGACTGTATGTGCTATTGTTTTCAATAGCTGCCTTAAGGAGTTCACCTCTTTGTTTCAGAGATAGGAATCATATTAGCGACAAAGACAGACACTGATCTCAGACTGTTCTTTGATGGAATTCATTCACTCTTTTTTTCCTTTTGTCTGTGTGATTCAGAGAAATCTTAACACAAGCCACATGTTTGCTGTGTGCACACCAGAAGGCTTTTCCCTTTCTCTGTGGGTGCTCTGCCAGTCATAGGGTGGGCAGGGGACAATGTCGGTGTGGATCTTGTTCACCGATGCTCATTAAGTTCATTCCAGCAAGTGACATTACTTTATACTTGTTGGTGGCAGATTACAAAATAAACTGTTGCAAATGGGAAATTGGCAACAGTATTGCCAGTCGTTGCTTCTGTACATTAGAGCAGTACATTAACCCTATCTTCATTAGCAAGTTAATAATTTTGTCTTGAGTGATGAACCAAAAGGATATCAGAATGTTTTCTGGAGGTCCACTGCTGACCTATAATGTGTTCATAAACAACAAGACTGAAAATTCTGTATGGTCAACGTGTTAAGTAAAACATTGCAAAGCACGTGTACATAATTTTTAGTCTTGTGTCAGAATATACTTTAAAAATTTAGGTGGAGGATTGTTAATACATAAAGGAGGGAGATTTTTCCTTTTTCTTAAAATAAATTGTATCAAGAAGCATTATAGATAAATTGTACATATACCTCCATGTACACCGGTCTGGTTGTGCTTGCTTTTTTGTAAAGTCAATTGTTTAAGGAAAATATGGAAATAGATAGACATTTGTTTTTAATTGTGTAAAATTGAAATTAATTCACAGGGGATTTTAGTGAGAATTTAAAATATGATGGAATCTTTAAGTGGCTGTGTCTGAAATTATCCCTATCTACTTGTTTCTATTCTTTTGACACTGAAAGCAGTCTGTTCTGATGGTAAGAAACACACACACACACACACACACACACACACACACACACACACACACACACACCTGGACACATCGTGTAGATGATGGACATAGAGTGATGAGTAGAAGAACAGATACAACTTTTCCAACACAAGATTTTAAAATTAAGTAATTCTTTTTATCTGATCAATATGGTTTTCCAGCCTATGGATATTGCTCTCAGCAATCATCTGTTGATATTAAAGAAATGAGCAAAGGACTAGTTACAGGAATTGTATTTGCAGTCTTAAAATACTCTGTCAGTCATTTCTCTCAGGGGGTGAGAATAGTGACAGTCTCCTAATAGATTAGATAAAAATATATTTTTATGATAAATATACAGTAAAACACTTAGAACATGTCTTCTTTCTCTCTTCTCTCTCCCTCTCCTCCCTCTACGCTTTCTCTCCATATGTGTGTATGTGTGTGTGTGTGTGTGTGTATGGTTTCCATTTTTAAAAAATTTTGTGAGATAGAATGTTTAGTTCTTAAATATTGTTCTTATAGGATAAATTAAAAAAAAACCAACATTCAAAGTTTAGTGAATACTTGTGTTCCTGTTTCTTTTCTTCAGAACAACTATATAATAACATATATACTATATTGTAATTATTTTCCTAAAGTATCAGCTCTATAACATAGACTTTATATTTTAACATTTGCTTTCTCTATATAATCCATCAGGTTTGTTTCTGTTTGGAAGTCTTAGAATGCTTCAGAGACACTATGTATTCAAAACATTAGCTATCCTTAAGTTATGTAAGTACTCATGGGAACACATTCTTAAGAAATAAAACATTTAGGTAGTTATATTGAAGTTTTAAAATATAGTACCTACCTAACACATAAAAATCAGTTGAGAAGTGTGCCACATATGCAAAGTAGTTATTCTTTAAGTTATTCTTTAAGTTTTGAGTTCTTTTTTCAGCTGTTGTTTCAGGCTTTGCTGCTTGCTTCTCTATATACTAACCCCCAACTTACTGGAACTATGGCCACGCTTTTGGGAAGATCAGAGAAGAAATACAATGTAGTGGAATATCCGAGCACATTTGATTTAATATATTGCCTTTCATGTGGGAGACTTTTGAGAAGCCGTGGGTCAGAGATGGCTACAATGGTGTTGCTGAGGCTCCTCTGGGCTTGATGCAAGATGTGCTACACTCTGTCATTCACTCTGCAGTGGTGGACAGCTCAGGCCCTGCATCACAGCTCCACATTAACAAAGCATCTTTTCTGCTCTAGGTCTGTGGTGGAAATGTCTCTGCAACGCTTTCTTGCTCCAATGACTTCAGTGGCAATTTTACCAGGTGTGTAAAATGTTGAGGCAAACCATTAAAAGAGTATATAGGAGAGGTTTGGTTTCATAAACTCATTATTTTTCCGTGTCTTTTCCTTCCTTCCTTCCTTCAGTCTTTTATTATTTTTTTCCTGAGGAAAAAAAAAACCCTACTTTTTAGTACTAGGCATGAAAGAAGCTCAAAAATGAGAATTTAAGATGATAAAAGCAGAATGGAATTTGTATCATTTTCCTTTCTTGCTTTAGCCTTTGTCCTTGTAATACAAATGTCACAAAAGTAAAGGATAAAACATCTCAGCCTTTATGATCGAATGATAGCACATTCATATGGCAATGATTACTGCACTGAGGCCGGAACATTTCTCAGAACATGGCCGTTCTTGTGGCAAAGATTATAATGACAAGGAGAAACGGTACAAAATTAACTAGTTCAGTGCTATGTATAAGAAATCTTATATGACTCATCTAATGTGGTAGTATGCACTGTATCAGCTAAAGGGAAAAGCGTGGCAGGAAAAAGGAGGTTTCCCCTTAGGTCCAAAGGCAACCTTTTTTTTTTTTTTTTTTTTTTTTTTGCATCAGACTCCTAGGAGGAATCTCTGTTCATACCAGTAGGTGTCACTGGAATCAACAGAAATACCCCAGGGGCTTAGGCAACTGAGAAGACAACCCCACAGGACACAATGAAAATAAAACAAACATTTCATCCGTGATAAATTTTGTATAAGACAAAGAAGATGAAGCTCACTGGGTAATTTTACTTTTAATCATCTCAACAAAGTCTCATATGTTTTTACCATTAGGGTTAGAGCATAGACTGTGCTCTGCAAGAACGTGGCTCTGGAGCTTGGATGTTAAGAACCTATAGCTACTGGGCTTGCCTTGGCTGTTACACTAAGATTTAGTGGATTTGCTGCTTTCATGCCAAGTGCCTATGTCTTCTCTTTAACCCTTGCTTGGACTTTGGCTGACAATGCTTTCTAGATTTAGAAGGAATCTGAAAAAAGACTGCTAGGGGAAGCAGGTTCTTGGTTTCTGACTTTTTCTAGGAGCTATGTGGGGCAGGAGTGGGAACCAGGGTGTTGATGGCATTTTTTTTTTCTTCCTTTACTCTCTTCCACGTAGTGACAGGAATTGCTGTTTTTAAAGTCTGTCAGTCCCTATGAAATATTTAGTGTCAGTGCAGTGTTTTAAAACTATGTGTTTGTATAAAAACACATGTATTCATACATTTTGTTCCACTAGGATAATTTTGCAAACTATATGATATAATGAATTGGACTCTCACTATTAGGATTTACATGCAACAAAAACCACATTTCTTTTCACCCAAGAGTTTCAAAAGGCTCACTTAAACATTCATACTGCCTCAGTTTGTCACAGAGTGTATTGCAGAGTTATAAAGGTCAACATTTTATAGGGCAGCCCTAAACAGGCAAGCCACATGTTCCTTCTTACCTGTTTGCTTTTCCATAAATTCTTTTTTTTTTTTTTTTGCATTTGTATTTCTAAATCACTATCTCCAAATCTTTTTTGCAAATGCTAAATTGTCCACATGGGTCCCCTAATTGTACAGCTTGATTAATAAGAGACAAATGTATACTTGACTCAGCTCTGTTGAATGAAGTTTTCTGCACCTCTGCATAGGATGGCATTTCATATCCAACACAGCCTCAGAGGAACATTTTTAGCATTGACTGAAATTCCGATAACCTGGGGAGATATGTTTAGCTTGTCCTGAAGCTTGTCCTAAGAATGTTCTGGGTCTTTCTGTGTCCCTTGAAGTGCTGGTAAAGGTGACAGCCTCACAGATCTCTTTTGTTCCAGTCTAAAAAAAAATCAGTCGGATTTCCATTAGTCCTCATGGCTCTTTTGAACACCAGGCTTTTATTTCACACTTAAAAGAAAATCTGTCAAGGATTTTGCTCACCAAATATATCCTACCTATGGATGTCAGATGGTGTTGATTAGATCCTACATACTAGACACCCGTTTTAAAAAATCCAGTCTTCTGTCACTCTAATTCTATGCCTTTAAAATAATGACCATTATCTGCCACGCTTATGATGCTCTGTAGTCCACCTGGGCTTCTAGGGAGAAGGTTGAGTGTGAGAGATGTAAGGGCAGGCATCTTCTATAAGAAAATAAGAGCAAGTGAGACATGTGTGTAGCTATTGTATTTTTCTTTCAGAATTGTAAGTAAACCAGCATTGAGCATTGGGTAGACCTGCTTTATTCCAGATGCAAAAGCAGAGAGCACATGAATAATTGTTTTCATTTGCATGTAAAACTGCCTACAAACTATGGAGATAAATGTGATGAGGCCCCTTTAAAAGCTCTCTCCTGTGCAGCTTCTCCAGTCTCTCTGGCTCTTAAGATGATCTGATCCTCTTTTCTGGAACTCTGTCAATTAGTTTTGTATCTGTAACGTCTCTGAAATTGCTTATTCTGAGAGATCTCAATATTTACTCTGATGACATTTTTCGATTCCCAACACAGGAATTCTTAGAAGTTGAAATTCACTTTGTATCCTTTAGTCCATACAAACCAGGCAATCAAGATTTCTCGCAGTTTAATTTGCTTTCTGTTGAGGATTTAAATGATATTATCCCAAAGCTTTAGCCAACCACTTCCAGTCCTAATCCATGGCCTTCCTCACTGGCGAAAGGCTGTCTCAGTTTTCTTGCTTTAGCTTAACCCTCCTGGTTAATCTCTGACTTCTGTTAAATTGCCATCATGTTTGGAATCTGCAATTGTAACACTTCTTAAAAAAAAAAAAAAAAAGTCTTGCTCACAAAGGACAAAATGCCTAACATACATCACCTTATTTATTTGTTTATTTATTTTTATTTAACTACGAGCAGAGGAAGAGAGGCGTCTCTGGGAATATCTTAACTGTCATCAGATCTAGAATGAATTTCAGTCAGGATTTTTCCCTTTCATAGCCCATAAATTGCTCTTCTCAGTATTATGCTCCATCTGGCTGTCTTGTGGACACTCTCAGACTCTCTCTAGTCTTGCTCCTGCAGGGTCTTTACTCCGCAACAGGAAATTAATTAAAATGCCTTTCAGCCCTACAAAAGTCTAACTGGCATTGTTTGTTTTGTTCTTACTTAATTCCAGTTTCCTTCAGCGAGAAGTTGTCAACAGATTATATCCCTTGCATCTTTAGGGCCCTCTGGCTTGGATCTGCATGCTATGGAGATTTATATACCAACATGTGTGCCGCTCAGGAAGACACGCTCTGCCTAGCCACATACACACAGATGACATGCAGATCACTGGGTCTGCTGTAAGAAATGTTATACAATCGCTTTTCAGTGGATCAGTTTATTTGGCTGGCTGACTTGCTATCGGGCAATTGCCAAATTTTTCTAAAATTGAATCCAGATAAGACAGAATTCCTTGTGATTGGATCTTATCCCTTGGTCAGTCAACACTCTTCAGTCACGTTAGAAGTTGGCAACTAATGTGTAGTGTTGATCTCCAAAGTGAAAAACCTGGTTTTATGCCTGACTCTACTCTGTCATGTATGGACTATATAAATATAAATATTAAATTGTCACATTTTCCTTTGATAAATTAATGATATTTATCCAATATTTGGAGGATTTCTTTCTGATCTTTAACTTTTGCATAGAATACTGAATTTGCCTATTAATTCTGTGGGTACAGCAAACCCTGCCTCAATACATATATTCCAATACTAATGTAAAAGAAACTGGACAGTGATTAAATATCCTGATAAATGCCACATTGAGCCTTATTTCTTCCCCACACACTATGATAAACGCAATAGATTAGGGAATTTTAGGAGACAAAATGATGACGCTATCCTGTTCTAGCTGCTCTATCTGGAAGCATACTGCAGGAAGTGTTCTATTCCAACAAAATCTTCACTAGGGTTGAGTTAAGATGAGCTGATATTTGACAGTTCCCAACATTAGGGGGCTGGTGGGAAGATTATTTCTTATGTTCAATCACACTTTTTTGTAGATCATTGTAGCTGAGATTTTCCATGAATGATTGGCATGTGACATTCATGTCAAGTGAAGGTAACATGTGACCAATGATGATTTGTGTTTCTAAATAGAAATTCGTTTCAAATTTAAAAGATCTCCACTTAAGTGATATAGGTTTTGTGAGACAGGGTCTTTCTGTGTTAGCCTGGATTCACTTTGTAGACCAGGCTGGCCTCGAATTTAGAGCAATCCGTCTATGTCTGCCTCCCAAGTATTGGGATTAAAGGAGTGTGCCACCAAGCCCAGCCTCACTCAAGTAATAATTAATGATGACATTTGATCAAGACATAGAACTACATAAATTCTGCCTTTATTTAATATTTCCATCCAGAAGATTGAACCCATAGACAGCAAGATAAGATGCTCAGCCAGTGACCACCATTTGAATTATTGGCTTCCAGTTCCAAAAACATTTCATGTATATATTAGATTAGATTTTGTAGGGAATTAATTTTCTGGACCTAAGAATGTCAACATTTTAGAACAACAGGGAACTTAAATGTCCCCATTTTATGCTCTTTGTCCTTTCACATCCACTATGCAGGGAATAACCTTCAGAGACTTTCTTGTCAATCCAGAAAACTGTAAATCTATGATCCAAGTATTCCTGCATATAGGTAGCCTGAAAATCACAGGGGCAATAGTGATAAAATGAAAAGGTCATAAATAGTAAGACATTTGATTGATGAATTATTATTTAAGTGATAATATGCTACTAAACATAACTTGCAAATACTAAAATGGAAAAATTTCCAGGACATAGTACATTAAACTGGAGAATAATGTTAGTTGCCCCTCCTCATATTCAACCAACACTTTTGAAATGTCACAGATGGGAATCCACTATAGTAAAAGCACCCTAAAATATATACATATATATGGAGGGATTTTAAATGAAATCACCTTATAATAGTGAATACAATGTCCAAATAGACATGTAATGGTACCAAGTAAAATTTTCAGTGCCAAGAATGCATTATATCTTGTTGAGTCAATGGCAAAAGAGTTCCCATAGACTTCTAAGACATCAACCGTTATTGGCAAGGGTACTGGTGACCCTCCATAACCTAACAGTAAAATCCAATTGCTGAAGATATACTTACTTATGTTATCAAGCTGGTGCCTAACTACCAGGTTCACCCTTACTGACAAGGTCGTGGTCCTGGAAAGTACTTTGAGAGAAACTAAGCAGTCATTAATATCACCAAGCTACAAAACCTGCAATCTATACTAGCAACCTAACTGCAAGACATACTGGTACATTAGTGACAAAATATATGAGTACCCAAGCACTCCTTGATTAGGTGTAGGCACCATTCTAGGAAATAGAACCTATATTTGACCCTGCTAAAGTGGCCAAAAATCTAAGACTAGATAGATCATGGGCCCTAGGGCAAAGCCTAATCCCGTTATTCCACTAAAGAAATGTAGCAATAATATGAGACCAAATGACATACTGTAATCATAGTAACCATGAGCAGAGCAGAGCAGAGCATAACTGTCCTGAGAGCAGCTTTGCCTTTCAGGGCATGGCAATTAACATAGAGATTCATATCTTGACAATATGCACCACTCACTCATAACTGATATGTCTTTACTAAACCCCTTCCTTTAAGGCTAAAGGTTCTACGCAGAAGAGGAGATAGTAAGATGGTAGGAAATAGAGGTGATCGATGACTCCAAGGAAATGGATACATATATGACCTCAGAGACTGCACCTGCAATGACAAGACCTTCACTAGTCCAAACTAGACGAACATCCCAACACTGAGAAGGGGAAGTAGACGTAACCAAGACCCCGACCCAAGTAGCTATTTGCAAATGATATCTACTGGCAAAGTGAAAATCAGTTTTCCAAAATGGATTTTTTTTCTGGGTTTATCAATCACACTCAAAAGCACGTCCATGGCTAGGAGTAGTTGACCAACCCAGAAACAACGCTAAGATTTTTATATCTGTTTGTTTAGTTTTTTCATTTGTTTTTTGGTTTGTTTGTTTGTTTTTTCTGTATTGGTTTTGGGATGATTCTAAGGGTAACGTTCTGAGTGAAGTGCAGTGAGAAAAAGACTATAATAACATATTGTAAATAAAGATTAATTAAAAAATTAAAAGCACCTCCAGAGAATATGTAGTATATCTAGGCCCATTTGGAAATGACAATAAAATGCCTATGAGCCTTATAAATATCAGTATCATAATATAATAAAAATGTACACCAAAATTCCAATAAAATGATTATTTTGTGAGTTGGAGCTGTGGTTTTCAACTTTGCTAATACAGTTCCTAATGTTGTGGTGATTCCCAGTCATAAAATTATTTCATAAAATGAATTGCTAATTCATAACTATAGTTTTGCTACTGTTACGAATTGTAATGTAAGTCTCTGATAAGCAGGCTATCTGATGTGTGACCTCTGTGAGCAGGTTATTTGAATTTCAGTGGCATTGTGACCTACTGATAGTGGGCTGCTGAGTTAGAGAGGTAGCACAGTGGCTAAGCATACGTTTTCCTCCTTCAGAAGACCTGAGTACAGTTCCAACTACACACAGTCAGCTCCCAGAGCCCACATGAGACAGCTTAGATCCGCCTGTCATTGCAGGACCAGAGGATCCAATGCATTCTGCTGGCCTCCTTGGATACCTGTGTGAACACAGTACAGCATACAAATGCACATACATGTAAAAAATAATTAATAATGGATATTTTTACAAAAATTGTGTAATAGATGATGCTAGAGAATAAAGATGGAATGAGAAGAAAATGATCCCTGTAATTTTTATTCATTGTTTTATCCCCAAGTGTTGGGGATTGAAGGCATAACCTCACAAAGAATAGCCAAGCATTTTGTCTCCGAGTTCATTTCCAACCCTTCCATGTATTTTAGTGAAGAGCCTTTTCAAATAGTAAGTATAAGTAAACTATATTTTTACTTAATGCTACTGTACTCATTAAAACTAATTGTTCCAGCTCTCACACAACTTTTGAATTTTTTTTATGCCTTTCAGTATCAATAAGGCAATCAGGTGCTAAATCAGAGTGATGGCCACGAATATAGCACTTTCATTCAGCAGATGGTCTCACTATGTGGTTGCATGACCTGATAAGCACCGTGCTTTTTATTTGTCTTCAGTATGCATATAATTAACAAAACAACAAGGGTTGTTTTGAAGTGAAAATAGTGTGGTAGAGGTTTAATTGGAAAAAAAAGTTACTTTTCTTGTCACCATGGGTGCACATGAATACATCTTTGAAACATTTTTCTTGCATATATCCACAAAAAAAATGCACTCAATTTAGAGAAATTCTATGACTTTTTGTATCCTATTCAATTCAATGGTACTCAGAGTTATTCTTACTATTTATCTCAAAACTTGTCTATTTATTGCTCAGCTATAGTGCCATAAGATAGATTTAAACAAAGAAACTTGACAAATATAACCTTTAAACAAGTACAGAGCAGATACGGATGAACAACTTTTTTTTTTGCCATTCATTTCATTTTTAAGGTAAAACAGTACATTATAATAACAAGTTAAATTGATATTATATCACTCTTTATAGCACTGATGGTCATAATCTATAATTATGTTTCACCTAATTTGCAGGTAAACCTAGAATCAGACTTTCAACAAGTAAAAAAGGAAGATAAGGCATGGTTTAAGGTAGAAAAGCAAGCTTTTATCATGCTCCCTGAAGTTAAATTATGTTTGTACGAAGATTAATATTTAAAGTAGCAAAGGAGAAACAAGGTGATTAACATTTTTTAATTTTTAAAAATTATTTTATTATATATATATTTGTATATATATATATATATATATATATATATATATATATATATATATATATATATATTGTATGTGTGTGTAGGTTTTTTCTCTGCCTAGATATCTATACATCAAGTGCATGTATGCTGCCCTCAAAGGCAAGAACTGGACTTAGGCTGTTGTGAGACTCCATGCAGGTTATGACAATTGAATCTAGGTACTCTGAAGAGCATCCAGTTGACTTAACTATTGAGTCACATCCCGAAGCCCAACGGTTGTATTTTTTGTATAATTATCAGTGATGGTGGTCCAGATATTAGGGATGAGTTCCACCTTAGGCAGTGATCATTCCATAGCTCTGGCAAGACAGCTCACCAGGGGCAGTCTGCGGCTACTGAGCAGAATTCTCTCTCACTTTCCCTTTCTTTTATTTCAACTTTTTTTCACTTCTTTCCCCTTCTCATCAGAAACCTTCCTTCAGCTCTTAGAGGACATAATGATCTGTCCAACTATCTTCTGTCAGGACTGACGGCCTCTCACCAGCTGCTAGATAATTAAGTTGCTTGTGTTTTTCTGCTACCTCTCTCTGGGCTTTGCTGCATCAGCACAGTACGGGGTGTCCCTTCAGTGACTGACAGTGAGATACGGATACCAATTGCCTGAAGTTGTGATAATTTTGAGGAGCCATCACTTTACATAATCGATTGAGGCCTCTCATCAATGGACCATATCCATCTAAGGCCAGCCTTTTGCCTGCTTCCTCTTTTCCTGGTTTTCTCATTTCCTATCCAGTGCAGCTGCCATGAGCACTTTTCAAAAAGACATCAGAATAATGTGCTTGCAGAGGACTCTACCTAAGGTTAACAGTGTAGCAGCCTCGTGGTAGACTTGCCTTGTTTCACTCTGGATGCTCTTTGCTTTGGAAATACTAAGTGCAAACTACTACCCAATCTGGGTGCAAAGAGGTCATGACATTCAGGATCAAGATGACTAATTCCCTTTGCACATCGTTCAGCCATTTAAGTGTGTCTCTTCCAGATCTGAACTGTTGTTCTTCAGTTCCAGAGAATTCCTATACAAGTTCTCAGTGTAGTTAACAACTTAGTAACTGCTACTATGTGGCCCCAGTTGACCTTACTATTTCCACATTTCTCAATATATACTGAAAAAAATTTCAAAATTGTTGCTCTAACATTCATGAGAACATCAGCATCGTATTCATTAAATTTATATCAATTCATCAATTTTCACAGTGATGCTTAGGAAATCTTTGAGAAAGCAATGCTAAAATCCTGGTGGCACAAAAATGGACATTTTTATTTTGTTGACTGGGCTTCTATCTGTGTGTTCTGCACTAAAGAATTGAATCTTGATTAAATGGCCTTGATTGGGTATCTTCCATAAAGTGTGTTAGAATTGTCACTTAGTGTATACAATGTTGCACCACCTGCAGCTGACATCTTGGGGTATTACATCAGTCTAAGTGCAGTACAGGGTGGCTGGGTTCAAGTCTAACTTGACTGATGTGGGCTCCCATAAAAGCTGTTACAGGTGAAGGGAAAAAACAAGAATTCGCTCTCATTCTTAGTTAAGGATGCAGAAGGCGATGAACTTTTGCTAAACCCAAGTGCTGAAAAATGTCAGCACCAGTAAGAAAGTACAAGAACGACACACTAAGTGTCCTTTGTCAGCTATTTTCGTTGCCAGTGAAATATATTCAGTATTGTAGATATTAAGCCAGTTTTACCACATAAAAAGCAGGAACAGTTTAGATTCTGTCCTTTTTTACTTGACACTTTTACTATGACACTAAACACAGTAGATTTTTAGGGGAAAATATCATTTACAGTATCATTGTGAACCATTCAACTCTTGATCTAGTCACTGATACCTAAAAGACACCATAACTAGGTTATTTACAACAATGACATCATCAGTTGCCTTTGTAGAACAATGACATCATCAGTTGCCTTTGTAGAACAATGACATCATCAGTTGCCTTTGTAGAACATCAGCATCATGCCTTAAATGTTGTGGTCCTGGGTGCCCAGCTGGGGCATACCTAGGAGCCCGCATGGTTGCATGGGAGGAAAGGCTTCACTTCCCCTCAGCTCAAGATGCAGAGCTTGTGCTATGTACAGGGTGTGTGAGTGGTGTCCAGGCTATTCCACACAGACGTGTCAGTGTTGGACCTGTGATGAAAGTTTCTCAGAAATACTTTTGTTCCGAACCATTAAATAATGTAACACATGTAAAACACATAGAGTTCCTGGCACCTTGCAAGGACTCAGTGGTTCACTATTATGACAGTAATGGTTATTATAATGAATATAATAAAATCACAAAAAGAGTTAAATACTGCAGATAGAAAGATTACAATCCAGCTTGTTTTGAATTGAACACAAAAGGACATCTTGTATCATTTTTCTCTAAGCAGAACTGTATGACCACTTTTAATTCAGGCGTTTAGTTTGAATTATACATCACACACAACAAGAGATGATTTAAGGAGGATGTACTGATGTGTGCGATGTACATACAGATGCTATGTCATTTCATCTTAAGTGACTTGTGTGTGTGAGGGGCTGCTCATGCTAACTTGTGCTAGAAACCAGGGACTGTTTTTTAAAAATATATTTTATTAATTTTTTCGTATTACATCTCAATTGTTATCCCATCCCTTGTGTCCTCCCATTCCTCCCTCCCTCCCTTTTTCCCCTTACTCCCTTCCCCTATGACTGAGACTGAGGGCGACCTCTTCCTCCTGTATATGCTCATAGGGTATCAAGTCTCTTCTCGGTAGCCTGCTGTCCTTCCTCTGAGTGTTTTGTAATGTTATGGGGAGGGGGTATCCCTTTAACATCAACCTTGCTTTCATATCTCACAAACAAGATTCTGGATTATGACATTTACAAATCACCTAATTTCTCCTTTGAATTAATATTTTAACATTTTCCAGAATTACTAGAAAATCGTTGACTGATTTAATAATATAATTTACTAATAAGGTGGTTAATGATTTATTAGTATATCAAAATATTATTGTAATAAATGGCATAGTTGACAGTTTTAAAAATAACATCAGTATTGTTTTAAAATAAAGATGTGAGAATTCTATTTCCAATATGTCTCATGGAGTTTGCATAAGGATCTGGTGATTCTTGGATTGTTAAACTGAGGTCCTGCTGTGTTTGCTGAATGTTGGGTGGCAGCTAATTTTCTTACTACACGAGAAGCTTTCATTGTAGCAGAAGTAGCACTCAAACAGACCTCTATGATGCTCATGTGAAATGTGTCACCATGTCTATTTTTCACTAGCTTGAGAGTATTACTACAGGAGGCAATGGATACCATGGGAGGGGTCTTTGTGTTTAGCTGGTGTTGCTCATCACACCAGACATGAGTGTACTGTTTGTAAAATGTCAAGTACAATGATGCTTTCTTTTAATACATACATTTCTGGAAGAAATAGTTTTTTTTTTCTGATAGCTATTTCAACTATTTCCCGAGATTCTCCATTTGCATAAATTTGGTCAGAATTTATCATTTAAAGGTTGTCTGAAGAAAAATGACTCATAATATGGTCAGGAAAAAGGAACCTTTTTTATTTTTATCAGGGCTACATTATTTACTTACTGTTGACATAAGCTTAAAGAATTCTCTCTCCTTTATAAATGTAAAGCAATTATTTTAGCTTATGGGTTATATTTTTGTGATTAAAAAGCCTTTTTATTGTATTAGAATTTCATACATGAGCATATATGTTTTGACCAAATCCACCATCCACTGCATCCTCTCTATGTGGTCCCTTAACACCTTGCTGCTGTTCTTTCCTATCCCCATGCTATGTTTTTAAACCCAGTTTATCCATTTGGTGCTGTCTGCATGGAGATGAGTATAAAAACATCTACACAACAACATCATGGAAAGAAACTGAGTCTCCCTCCCCAAGACGCCACACTACCTGCCAAAATCTCCTCATCTGGGGTGGAGAATCATGAGTCCTTTCCCCACCCATACTGGAATCTTGGGCATGCAGTCACAGACACTGTAAGTTTATATCTGCATTTGTCCTTTCATGTGCAACAAATACTGTTTTCCTTCAGCCATCTATAAAAGCTGGCACATAAAATATCTCTGACTCTCTTTGTTGATAACTCAATATCTGAGCCTTGGGCAATAGGAATGTTATAGAGCCATCCCAGTTATAGATGGGCACCCCTCTCTGTCTTATTCACTGCATTCTAACCATTGTTGGTCTCTATATTATCTGTTATCTAATGTAAAAAAAAAGTTGTCTTATGAGAATTAAGAAATGCACTATACATGCAGTAAATAGATCTAGCCAATGGATAGGATATTCTCCACAGTTGAGTGGAGAGTGGGGACTGACTTTCACACGTACTCTGGTGCCCCATATTTGACCATGTCCCATGGATGGGGAGGCCTGGTGGCATTCAGAGGAAGGATAGCAGGCTACCAAGAAGAGACTTGACAACCTATGAGCATATACAGGGGGAGGAGGTTCCCTCTCAGTCACAGTCATAGGGGAGGGGAGTATGGGGAAAGCAGAAGGGAGGGACAAATGGGAGGATACAAGGGATGGGATAACTATTGAGATGTAATATGAATGAATTAATAAAAAAAGAAATGCACTAACCAATGTAGATAAATTAACTTAAGGTGAAATTTATACTATGTTCATTTAGTAGGATAACAGTATGAGGTTTTCTAGTGGGGCTTATGACCAATTCAGCCACATTTTTGGTTTGGTTCAATTTCCTTAGTTCTGCTACAGTACCACGGATGAATTCCATCTTGGGTAGTAGGATTTCAATCCAAAAAGAAAGTGGTGGTTAGTCCAATAACACTCTCACCACTATTACATCATTGAGCATCTCTTACTAGGGTAGTAATGCTTGTAGTTCATAAGGTTGTCAGATGGGTAAAACTGTGCTGGTCAAATAGAAGAGCCACATGTAGAAGTAGAATCAAGCTAGATCCTTATCTCTCAATCTTGGTTGAAATACTGATGGTGACTGAATTGCATCTGTAGATGACTTTTGTGAGGGTTGCCATTTGTTCAATATTAAGTCTATAAAGACATAAGAAATAGAAGGTCTTTCAATCCTCTGATATTTCCTTTATTTTTTCTTCAGTGTATTAGTTGTTTCCATTTTACAAGCTTTCATTTCCTTGGCTGGATTTATTGCAGTATTTATTTTCTTGTTTACATTTGAGGCTATCATAAACTGTATTGTTTCCCCGCTTACTTTTTGTTTTTTGTTTTTTGTTTTTGTTTTTGTCATTTTGTCATTTTGTTTTTGTCATATATATATATATATATATATATATATATATATATATATGCTACTGAGTATTTTTGTATGTGTTAAATATATTTTGCTGTTTTGTTAAATGTACTTACTAGCTGTAGGAGTCCTCTGGTAGAATATGTAGGGCTCTTTAAATATAGATTATTGCCACCTCTAAATAAAAATGTGTTGACTTTTTTCTTATTTGTATCTATTTTTTTAAATTTAATTTTATTAATTTATTTATATTACATCTCAATGGTTATCCCCTCCCTTGTATCCTTCCATTCCCCCCTCCCTCCCATTTTCCCCTTACTCCTCTCCCCTATGACTGTGACTGAGGGGGACTTCCTCCCCCTGTATATGCTCATAGGGTATCAAGTCTCTTCTTGGTAGTCTGCTATCCTTCCTCTGAGTGCAATTGGGCTTGGAACTAAACAGAGAATTCTCAGTAGAGGAATATCAAATGGCTGAGAAACACTTAAAGAAATGCTCAACCTCCTTAGTCATCAAGGAAATGCAAATCAAAACAACTCTGAGATTCCATCTTACACCCATCAGAATGGCTAAGATAAAAAATTATTTGTATTTCTTTATTTTCCTTTTATAAAATAATTGCCACAGATAAGACCCAAAGCACTATATTAGTCAGGAAACAATGTGGACATCTTATTATTTTATTATTGACTTTAGTAGAAATGCTTTCAGTTTTTTTTATTATCATGCTATTAGTTATGTACTTGTTGTATACTGCCCTTGTTCTACTGAGAACATGTTGAGCTATGGCGCTAGGATCCTCAGCTTCAGGAAAGGATGATGGATTTTCGACAAAGTACTTCTCTTCATTTAACAAGATGGTCATGCAATGGTTTTATGTCCTTGAGTCTATTTATGTGTCACATTACTTATTGATTTGCCATATATTGAATCATCTTGGCATCTGTGGGATGAAGCTGACTTCATTGAGGTATATAATAATTTTTACATGTTCTTAAGTTTTATTAGGAAATACTTTACTGAGAATTGTGTGTCTATGTCCATCAAAGACATTGGCTTAAAAGTACCATTGTGTTGTTTCAGTATTATCTGGATTTTCTATTAGGATATTACTTGGTGAAAGAATTTGGAAGAGTCCTGTTCTTTTCTAACCCATGGAATTTCAGGGGCATTAGCATGAGATCTTCTTTGAAATCTGGTTAAATTCTGTGCTGCATCCATCCTGTGGGTTTTGAAATTTTTTTAAAAAAATTTTTTATTAATTTATTTTTGTTACATCTCAATGTTATCCCATCCCTTGTATCCTCCCATTCTTCCCTCCCTCCCATTTTCCCATAATTCCCCTCCCCTATGACTGTTCCTGAGGGGGATTACCTCCCCCTGTATATTCTCATAGGGTATCAAGTCTCTTCTTGGCAACCTGCTGTCCTTCCTCTGAGTGCCACCAGGTCTCCCCCTCCAGGGGACATGGTCAAATGTGAGGCACCACAGTACATCAGAAAGTCATATCCCACTCTCCACTCAACTGTGGAGAATGTTCTGCCCATTGTCTAGATCTGGGTAGGGGTTTAAAGTTTACCGCCTATATTGTCCTTGCCTGGTGCCTTAGTTTGTGCGGGACCCCTGGGCCCAAATCTGCCTATCATAATGTTCTACTTGTAGGTTTCTAGGACCCTCTGGATCCTTCTATTTTGCTATTCTCCCATGCTTCTCTCATTTAGAGTCCCAATAGGATGTCCTCCCCTCTGTCCCAGTTTCCTGGTAAGTGTAGGCTTTCATGGGACATGCCCCTTGGGCTAGTATGCAGATATAAGTGAGTGTATACCATTTAAGTCTTTCTGCTTCTGGGTTAACTCACTCATTATGATCATTTCTAGCTCAATCCATTTATCCACAAATTTTGGGAATTTCTTGTTTTTAATAGCTGAGTAGTATTCCATAGTATATATGTACCACAGTTGAAAATTTTAATTACTGCTTGTATCTTGTTTGTTTTTATGGGTTTGTTTAAGTTAGGTACTTTATCATGGCTTAAGGTTGGCAGGTCATATGCAAATATAAATCCAAATATTTCTTTTAGATTTTCCACTTCAGTGGAACATAACATCTAAGAGTATATTTTTATTATCTCAATTTCTTCAATGTCCTCTTTTTCATCTCTGATTTTTCTTAATTTGTGTCTTTTTTCTGTAATTTGTTTAATTTAGCTGTTTGACAATCTCCTTAATCTTATTAACAAGTCAACTCTTCATTTTATTAATCCTTTGGATTTTTATTTTGCTTGTTTTTATATCTTCTATATTTTATTAATAACAGACATGATTTTGATTATCTATTCCAATCTATTGTGATTTTGAATGAGAAATATCCTCTATAGGTTCATGAGTACTGATCTCTCAGTAGAGGCCATATTTAGGAAGATTATGAAACTTTTAGGATTTGTAACATTGCTGGAAAAACTATGCATCTGGGTGTGGGCTTTGAAAGTCCATATCTTTTTCTCACATCCTGTCTTGTTGTCTTTGAGTCCTGAACATAATAAGAATGTCTCGTAGCTTTCTGTTCTGGCCACCTGCTGATAGCCTCCTCCTCTTCCTCTGGAGCTGTGAGACAAATTAGATGTTTTGCTTCCTTTCTTTTTGTTTTTTGTTTTTACTTGTTATTGATTCTTTGTGAATGTTACATAGTGTAGCACAATCCCATTCATATCCTCATGCATGCCCTCTGCCCTTGCAACCTCCCTCCAAAAGAAAACAAACAAACAAACAAACAAATCTTACTGTGGAAGCAGTTGTATGTCATACACTATACCCCTTTGCTCAAACAGCTTTAGTTGCAAATGATCATTGGAATGACTCATTGATTTGGTACAAGGCCTTTGGCTTCTGCTACACTATCAATATTGGATCATCACCAGGACCCTCTAGGATACCCATTGTTGCCCTGTGCAATGGAGATCCTGCAGCACTGATTCTTCATGACCAGTACATAGATGGGTTAGATGTTGGGGTAGGCCAACTGAAAGCCTTGAGTCTTGGTGGTAACTGAGCTGTTCAGCCCACCTACTCTCCTGCACCTAACCCACCAGGGCCAGCTTTCCCAATTTGCCCAGGTGAGGAGTGGGCTTGCTCTGCCAAGTGCTGCAGCTAGCTCTCACACCCTCAAGGCCTGCTCTCCCATCATGCTGAGAGGAGGGGCAGGGTCAGTTCTCCTGTCTCTAAGGACAGGAGCAGCTCTTCTAAGCTATTTGACATCACCATGGACCCAGGCAGCAGCCCAGACCAGAGTGCCAAGTTCTATCCCCCACTGTGACCCCATTCCTAGTTATTGGAATAGAAAATCTCCTACATGCTCTATTCAAATGGTTTTTAAGCTTTTATTTTACTTTCACTGAGTTTTCAATGCCCATCTCTTGTCTTCGAGCTATGATCCTGTTTTGCACATGATCCATTCTGTTGGTAAAGTTTTATACTGAGTTGTTTTTATATGTCTTATGGCATTTCAGGTTGGTTTTGTTCTTCAGAAATTTTCTTTTTATTAAACTTTGTTTTCATAGATTGAATTGACTTCATTTATGTCAACAATTTATTTTCTTAGAGCATAATTATATTCTGTTGAGTTATTTAAACATGGCTATAATCATTCTTTGAAATTCCTTGTCTTGCATACATTATAGGATTTTCTTATTAAGATTCATTAGAATGTGATTAGTAAATTTTAGTGGGATGCATTGTCTTTTTTCCTGCCACTTTTGTTTTTGTTTTTGTTGTTGTTTTGTTTTGTTTTTTTTTCTTGAACTTGTGCATCTAAAGTAGCTTGTTTGTTGTATCTTTCTTTTTTTTCTCAATTCACCTTTCTTCTTTCATTGTAGGTTTGTATAATGGTCAGTAGAAGATAAAATTATAACAGAGTTAGGTTGTTATTTTATTTTGTGGAATGGTCATAAGGAGAACTATAAGTCTTTTTCTATTCAAAAAGAGATATTCATGAATCTTCTAGTATCCACTACTGTAAGCACACTCTTTGCTGGTCCTCTCTTCTGATCCCTCCTGCTGTTTCTCTCTACATCTGCTTTTTTTTTTTTTTTTTTTTTATACCTTGTTGAAGTCATCTAGATAGAATGGTGGATGGGGGCATGAAATCTTAGGCATTTGGGTTTGTAGTTATAAGGACTGTAGGGTAGGAATTTTAGGGCTTATCATGAAACACTGGTTATTGAGATCCTGGAGGCCTATGTGGATTATACAGTAGGAAAAATTAGCACAAGTTTGGGTCATGAGGACAGGATATCCTAGAGGACGTGGGTGATCTATAGCATTGAGGAGCTAAGATGCCCACAGGATGAGGAAGAATGATAATAACTAATGATGCAATGAGGCTAAATAGCAGAGGATATTAAGTACTTAAATGATGAGAAGGATCAGAACCTACCTGAATGGGAGGTAATACCAGAATAGGAGGACGAGGAACTATTGTGTGGGAGAAAATTGGCCTATCTGAGAAGTCCCTGACGAACCTGGCAGACCTTTGGAATAGGGAGGAGCAGGGCTACCCGGTGACATGAAAAAGGGCTGTCCCAGAAGATATTTTAGTATACCTTTTGCTCATCACTCTTTTTTACATTTCAATAGGCTATGTTAGGTAGAATTCACAATATGTGTATCTTCCTTATTTAACAGAAATAGTCATCATTTTATATTTACATGAATCCTAACTTCACATTTTCCTAACTTTGTATTTTGCTGGTCTTCGGTGTCTTTTTAAAACGTAAAATCCTTTCATGGTCTTGCAGTCACTTCTTTTATCATTTTTTCTGATTATATTGAGTATGCCTTTTACTCTAAGCAAAAAGTATTAAAATGAACTAACTTCATTGGAAGGTTTTTGAATTGTGCAGATGGTTTTAACAACAGTAATTTGTGTGTGTGTGTGTGTGTGTGTGTGTGTGTGTGTGTGTGTATGAACTATACATGTATATGTGTTTCTCTGTGTGGGCATTGTGTGAAATACCTCCTCTTTCACACTACACACTATTTCTGTGAGACAGGATCTCTCACTGGACATGGAGCCTACCTATTTAACAAGACTCATTGACCAAAAAGCCTAGTGTTTTTTTTTTGTCTATACTTTCCCAGATTATATCCTCAGGCTACCATTCCTGCCTTTTCCCTGGGTGTTAGAAACCCAATGTCATACTTGCTCTCGAAGTGTTTTATTGAGTTAAACAATACTTCTCACTGACACACACACACACACACACACACACACACACACACACACACACACAAACTTTTAAATAATATAGACAAAAGCTTCATTTTCAATAAGACTTAAGAAATGCATCGTAACATTTTAGTAACTTACTGGTAGTACACTCTTGATTTCCATGTAACTTTTACATTGAGGTATGAGTTCTTGGAAGTGAATGTACTTCATTTGTAATTTTTAGGACTAATGATAGGATAAATGATTAATAAAATACAACCGAGTAGAAGGCAGTTAAAAGTCAGGTGCTTTGTGTCCTGACACTCCATTTTCTTGTCCTAAGTGTGTGTCTTATAGACAGCTGATGACAACTATCTCAACTTAGAAATGCAAAACCAACAATTCTTGAAATGAAAACAAACTTTTCCAGTCATATTTTGGCATTACAAAGTTAAAATTAGACCCCACTTCAAACAAGCTTTTTAATTAGGAAACATCCTAAAGACAGGCCTGACATCCCATGAACAGTGAACTATTATGCTAATTAGAATGGCCACTGTATAAATCTTGGGTGGATCTGAAGAAAATACTTGTTATCC
Organism: Acomys russatus; assembly: GCF_903995435.1. Classification (NCBI taxonomy): domain Eukaryota; kingdom Metazoa; phylum Chordata; class Mammalia; order Rodentia; family Muridae; genus Acomys; species Acomys russatus. Next base: position 13,134,282 of record NC_067138.1, read on the forward strand.
TAGTCTCAGTTTCTAACCACATTCATTTCTAATAAATTGTGTTTTCTTTAGATGCACAGTTTGATAGGCTGTGAGTGTTATTAATGCTATTAAATAACCAGTTTTTCATCGTTCCTTCATATTTAGGGATCAAACCCTTAACCACTTACTATTTTTAAGGATAAATTTCTATAAACAGTTAGAAACTTGGATAATCATCTTAGTGTAATTAGGTTGTTCTGAATGATCATGCTCTTCTTTCGAATTTTACCAAGCTGAAATTCTAAGTTATGCAAGTCATACTTATCATGCTGGGAGAAACACGTAACTTTACAGTTGGCTTGGGTAATTTAATTTGAAAAATCAACTATATATATATACAGGGACAATGGGCTCAAACCTGGCCATTCTGTAGATAGTATGTTGGATGGATTTCTTTTCCCATTCTTCTTTGCTTTTTTTTTTTTTTTTTTTTTTTTTTTTTTTTTTTGCAGTAGCTATAACTCACATGATCTGTCCATATCTTCTGAAGAAGCTTTTATGAGGATAATGTCAGAGGAGATAGCAGGAGATAAAGACTATTTCAGTTAATGAATCTCACTTTCATCTATTGACAGAAGCAGTTAAAATATGTTCATTTAGCATATACTCAATGGTCTCAATGGCGTGTGTCTGTATATGTGTGCACATGTGTGTGTATGCATGTGTGTGTGTGTTGAAATAGCATTTGTCAGGGTCATATGCAACTCTGAATAAAATTTTTCCTGAAACTTTCTTGATCCCCATGCATTACTGTTTTTGTGTACTACTTCTACTTCAATTTCCCACTTTCATTCAACCTATTTACGTCGTTTAGCTTGCTACCACATTTTAGTATGAATTTGCTTTATTATGATTTCTACATTTCCTCAACATAAATATCAATTAAAGCAAGTTCATAATATTAGTTTGTCATATTTAACAGAAATATTCAATAAGTGAACTTACATGTAATTTTGTTCCATATTTTCCTCATCTTATGTTTTCCATCTTCTCTTATATTATTTTATGTTATTGTAATTTCATATTCTTGTCATGATTCTTTTTATGTTTTTTTATTACCATGTTTATTTTTTATAACAAGTAATTAAACATTCTAAATATTCTCTTTCCTCAATGAGTTTTGTTTTGTTCATCTTTTTATCATGGGGTCACTTTATTCCTTAGGTCATATTTACTCTAAAGTAAAATCTTGGAGAAAATGACATTTGACATTTTAAAATTTGTTGTTCCATTCAATTCATCAAAACATCAAAATGTAACCTACAGCATATACAAATTTCTTAATTATACATTTGTTCATAGAAACTATGGGACCAAATGAAAATAAAGGCAATAACTAATTATTCATGAGCATACATTATAAAATTATCTTTCCTCATAAATAATACTATGAAATATTTATTTTCCATTATGAAGGAATCTTTATGAACATACCACCCTTTAATTTTAAAATATACATATTATTTGCATCTAATCTTATGACTGAAATGATGTTATATCCTACAAAATTTTTTTATGTCATTTGGAAGTTATTTTCATGTCTGGAATATATGACAATTTATGTGACCATCAATTCTGTTGTGAAAATTGAGGTGTATGTAATCCATAATTTATTTACAGAGTCCTCTGCTTTTGATGATTTATATTACCAACCCCATATCAGATGCCAGCAACATTGCCACATCAATACATCTTTGGAAATGTCTCCCTTATGACTGTATTCCTAGATGGTGAGCTGGTAAACGAAACCAGCAATGCCAAAGAGATGGAACTCCCTTCCCCAGTGTGATGTATATAACTTTGCAATATAATGTAGCAAATCACTATCAAAACAATTCCACTGGTGTTAAAGTAAATTGAAGACTCTGATGGTCTTACTCTTTTACATCTCTGGCCAAATTAAACCTCCTTTCTCACAGTTATTATTATTATTATTATTATTATTATTATTATTATTATTATTATTATTATTTTATTTATTATACATTTTTAAACACCAATTACTGGGTTTTATTCTTTACCTGTTTTCCCCCTTAGTCTAGCTATATATTATAGCATTATTATTTATTTTGGTCATGTTTGGAGATATTCTCTATCCTGATCTATCTTCTAGTTTAAGATTTCTTCTTGAGAGTTTGAAATAAGCTGCCAAGTGCCTCATATTTGACCTCTGTATCTTTACCCCACTCTCTGAATATGTGTATGGGTTCATATGTATTTTAGTATGTACACATTTGTGTGTATGCACAGAGGAAATGAACCTATGCATGGATGTTAAGACTAATGTGAATATGTGTATGGGTTCATATGTATTTTAGTATGTACATATTCGTGTGTATGCACACTTATGCGTAGAGGTACATGAACCTATGATGGATGTGAAGACTAATGTCAATATTTGTTCCTTTTGCTATCAGTCTCAATCTTATTTTATAAGAAAAGTTCTCTCATTGAATTTGAAACTCACCAATTTGATAAGGCTAGCTGGTCAATGAGATGGAGGCATTTTCCTGTCTCTGTGAAGATTTGAAAAAAGGAGATCTAAGCCCAGGTCATTGTCCTTGTGCAGAAAGCATTTCCATCTCTGTAGCCCTAAATTGGCATTTCCACAGTTGATTTTTTTTCTGAAAATTTTCTTGATCATTTGCTTACAGAATTCATAGTACAGCCTCTTGAAGAAAGAAAGAGGTAGAGAGTAAGAGAGAGAAAAACAGGTGTCTAAAGATACTAGAATCGTAAGGTCCTAAGACAAGTGACTCAAAACCATTGATTACTGTATTATCTAGGAGCATCTACTTATGTATGGTGGAGCACTGCACTTCAGAACTTTGAAAATAGATCTGAACTTTGCACGAGGCTCAGCCCAGATGAATGATATAATTTCAGTGTTTTGTAAACATATAATCTGTTACTGTGAGCTTAGTTACATAAATAAGCCAATGAGAACTGAGCACTATGCAAAAGAGAGGAGTTGTAAAACCTTTTGGGCCAAAGGATGAGCATCTGCTGAAGACTTTTTAATCTTTGGAATTTTTCTCATTTAACATGAGCTTTCCTCAAAGCATTTTTGTAATTTGATTTGTTGTATTCCCTTAGGAGATGGAAGAGGGCTGCATGTGTTAGTGAGCGGTCTAGAAGCTATATGGTTGTGCTTTTCTCTCTAAATTCGCTAGTACTTTCTGGAAGTTACAGCACTCACTTTTGGTGGAAACCTGCTTGTCTTCCTATTACATGTAACTGGAGACCCCTTGGCTTCTGTGCTGCTGGAACTCAGGAGCTTTCTCTTTCCTTGACTGCCCTCTCCTCTCCTGATCTTCCCTTTCCTCATTTTTCCTCCCTTCCACTTCTGTCCCCACCTGCCCTGCCCCTCCCAAGCTTCTCCCCTGCCCTGTTCTTCTGCTGCCTTCCTGCCCCTTCCCTTTCCTTTCTTGCCTTCCTTTTCACCCAGTTCTCCTTTCTCTTCTCCAAGAATTTCAACATCACAAGCTATGCAACAGATACACTAGTCACATTCTGTTTCTAGGACGTCTGAATATGTCTACTATTTCTTTGCATATTTTCACTTCCGAGGTTGAATATCTAAAAGAACTTGCATCCATATGACCATAGTTTCCTAGATTCAATATTATACCTGTTCTTTTAGAGTCACATAATTACTGATGAAAACACTGTCAACATCATACAGCACACTGATGGACATTTGGATCCCCTAACAAAAAAATTTTTTTTTCTTTAGTCCTTGTAGAGGATGCAACAAGAAGAAAACTTTCATTTTTATGAAATTGATTACTGAGAATTTAAAGTATTAAGATGTATGTGCTTTTCTTGGCAGTAAATATTTCTCCTTTCTCAGACTATACACAGTGGGAGGGATGACTGACATAGGTATCCTATGGGATGACTGAGCAACAGCTTGAAGATCTTATGGATTACCACTTTAGGGCTTGGAATCACTAGTCTGTCTCAACTGATACATTGCTATCTCACAAAATAATGCAACTATATAGGAAACCTCTTTTTGTCCCAATGTTTACAATACACACAACTACTGAAGAGGATAGGAATTACTGTTGGGTAAAAATTAAACTTGGAAATCTTTTTTTCCAGTTTTAAAAAGTATGTAAGTAATTTATTAAACTCCCAACAATGCCAATTTTCTTTTTTCAGTAAAAATGATCACCTCAACCATTATCATTAATACTCAAGATCCATCCAGACTCCTGAAAATACTGTTAGTATGGTACATTTAATGGTACCAAGTGCCACTATCATTAAGGAAGTAAACACAAGTATGACTTTTCTACCTTAACTACTTAGAAACAAGATATCACTGTGAGATGTTACCAAATTAAATTTTCAGCATTGTCCTGTCTGACTTAGAACTCTTGTAGGTTGCAGCTTTTTACTACACATTGTTTATCCCAGGGTATAGAGAGTGAAAGCTGCATAGTAAATGCCGAATTTATGAATGGTTGGATAGAATGGCCAGGCCCAAAACAAAAGAAAATGAACCAGTGTTATATTGTAAAAAATGGTTCTGTCCCATTTTTCCTTCAGCTACTAGCAATGCTCTGAACATTTGATACCTTGAAGAATCCTTGAAATACCCCAATCTAGTAAAAGAGGGAGAGATCCAAGATGGCAGCACCAATCATAAACTGTGTCTGGTTAGTAGGAAAACCTGGACTGCACAGTGACATAAAGACGAAACTGTGAGCCACAAAACACCAGTGCTGCTGATTCCCAGGAGAGAGAAAGAGAGAGAGAGAGAGAGAGAGAGAGAGAGAGAGAGAGAGAGAGAGAGAGAGAGAGGGAGATCCACAGTGTGTGGGGCACATGTGAGTGTGACCCCCTGGCAACCCAGATAACCCACAGAAAAATCCCGGCTGAAAGCCCACATTGACTGCCATTTTGAGAAAGACTGTGGCTTATCCGTGCATCTTCAGGCTCTCACTGCCTACCTACTGCTGATGGATCTGGGACAGGAAGGCATGGACAAGGAGATCTGAGTCCTGGACCTGGACACAATCAATGTTAGCTTCCTCCTGAGAAAGACTGCAGGACACCCAAGTATATTTAAGCTCTGATCCCTCTCAGACCCCCAGCTGTTTGCCAGCCTAACCTGGCATAGGGCAGATAAGCCTAGGCCTGCCATCTAAAGAGGGCCTATGGAGGACAGAGGTGAATCCAGGTACTGGCCACAATCTCCGTTAGTCACTGAGGAGCAACTATGGGCCTTGTTCTGTCTATGCCCACCCACATGAAGCATATAGCTCAGACACAGCTAAGACACAAAGCAAACAGGCTGACCAGAAACCTATGTAGACCACAATCTGCATTAGCTGCTATCCTGTGAGCTACTTCCAGCCAGGGTCTATCTCTGCCCTACTGCCTGAAGCATACTACTCTGACACAGCTAAGAAGCAAAGAAAACAGGCTGAACAGAGACCTGCTCATGCCACAATCCTCATTAGCTGCTATCCTGCCAGCGGCTTCTGGCTCTGATTTCACCCAGTCCACCTACAGCCTATTGGCCTGATACACCTAGGTCACAAAGTAGAGACCTGTGTAGGCCACATTGAACATTAGCTGCCCTTTCCTGAGCAGCGTTGAACTCTAATCTCTTCCCAACTGCCGGCAGCTTACTGACCTAGGCCATCTGGAACACAGCAGATAAAGAGAGCCCTACCATCTCAAAAAGGATGTAGGGCACCTGAGAAACTTTGGGCTTGGAAATCTATCAGCCAACTCCTCTCCTACTCCTACTGGCTCTTGCTAGACCCAACTGGGATATAGTCAGGGAACTCAACTGAAATGAGCTGGGTGCAGGCTCTAACACCCACTGTTCAATATCCTGAGGATACCACTGGGGAGTCCTAGAAGACAACCTTAAGCTTGGAGCTTTCTATACTTGTTCCCACCATGCCTGGACAACACGGGACATGAATAGCGGCCTCACTGAAGGACTTTCTAGCCCTGCTAATACCAGAGACAACTAGATGCCTAGTGGACAGAGCAATGACACTAGTAACATAACTCAGAGCCATATAACAACACAGGAAATCAGTGATCCTAACACAGCAAGCCCTGGAGATATGAACACCCATAAAGCACAAGCAGAAGACTTTAAATCTAAGGTGATAAAATGATAAAAGCTTTGAAAGAGGAAAATAAATCATTCAAAGAAACACAGGAAAATACAACAAACAGATGAAGGAGTTATATAAATTCTATAAAGAATTATAGGAAAACTCAATCAAATGGGAGAAAAATTGAATAAAATTCTTCAAGAACTAAAGAGGGAATTAGAAGCAATAAAGAAAACACAAGCTGAGGCCATCTTAGAGTTGGAAAACTTAGGGAAGAGATCAGGAATGGCAGACACAAGCCACACCAACTGAATATGAGATGGAAGAGAGAATCTCAAGTATGGAACATACAATTGAAGTCATCAAAGAAAACATTGAAACTAAAAACTTCATGACACAAAACACCCAAGAAATCTGGAACACTATAAGAAGACCAAATCTAAGAACAATAGGAATAGAATAAGGAGAAGACTGCCAACTCCAAGGCACAGAAAACATTTTCAATAAAACCATGTAAGAAAACTTCCCCAACTGGAAGAAAGAAACGCCCATAAACATACAAGAAGCCTACCGAACGCCAAATAGATTTGACCAGAAAAGAAATCCTTCTGCAAGATAATAATCAAAACATTAAATGTACAGAACAGAGAAAGAATATTAAAAGCTAAAAGAGAAAAAGGTTAAGTCACATATAAAGGCAAACCCATCAGAATTACTCATCTCAACAGAGACTGTGAAAGCTAGAAGGGCCTGGATGGAAATGATGCAAACACTAAGAGACCACAGATGCCAACTTAGACTACTATACTCAGGAAAACTTTTAATCACCATAGTTGGAGAAAACAAGATATTCCCTGACAAAACAAGGTTTAATTAGTACCTAACCACAAATCTAGCTCTACAGAATGTACTAGAGCAAAATTTCCAACTCAGGAAATCTAACTACCCCTAAGAAAAGAAAGGAAATAAATAATTCTACATCTTCAAATCCAAAACACGGAAACACACAGACTTTACCACCACTAACATCAGGACAAAAATAACTAATAGGCACTGGTCATTAACATCTCTTAACATAAATGGCCTCAACTAACCTGTGAAAAGACACAGGCTGACAGAATGGGTGTGAAAACAGGATCTATCATTCTGCTGCATACAAGAAACACACCTCAGCAATAAATATAGTCATGATCTCAGAGTAAAGGGTTGGAAACTGTACTTCATGCAAATGGACCAAAGAAACAAGCTGAAGTAGCCATTTTAGTATCTGATAAAATAGACTTTCAACCAAAACTCATCAAAATAGATGAGGAAAGTCACAGTATCCTCATCAAAGTAAAAATACATGATGAGGATGTCTCAAATCTGAACCTCTGTGCTCCAAATGCAGGAGCACCCACATTCATAAGAGAGATGTTATTAAATCTTAAATGACACATCGAGTGCCACACATAAATAGTGGGAGACTTCAACACCCTTCTTTCCCCAATAGACAGATCATCAATACAGAAACTAAATGGAGAAACAATGAAACTAATAGACATCATAAAACAAATGGATGTAATTGGTATCTACAGAACATTTCACCCAGACAGGAAAGAATAAACCTTCATTTCAGCACCTCATGGAACCTTCTCCAAAATTAACCTCATATTAGGTCACAAAGCAAACCTCAACAGATACAAGAAAATTGAAATAATCCCTTGCATCTTATCAGAACACCATGGATTAAAGCTGGAACTCAGAATCAAAATAAACAACTGAAAGCTTACAAACTCATGGAAACTTAACACCTCCCTATTCAATGATATCTGGGTAAGGGACCAAAAAAAAAAAAAAAAAAAAAAAAAAAAAAAAAAAGAAAAAAGAAATTAAAAACTTTCTAGAATTCAATGAAACTTAAGGCACAACATACCCAAACTTACGGGACACAATGAAAAATTCTAGAACAAAAAGAAGACATACATAAGAGGATTAGATGGCTGGAATTCATCAAACTCAGGGCTGAAATCAATAAATTGGAAACAATAAAAAATTCAAAGAATCAATGAAATCAAGAGCTTGTTCTTTGAGAAAATCAACAAGATTGACAAACCTTTAGCCAAACTAACTAAAAGGCAGAGGGAGAGTATCCAAATGAACGATATCAGAATTGAAAAGGGGGACATAAGAACAGACATTGAGGAAATCCAAAGAATCATCATGTCTTACTTCAAAAACCTATATGCCACAAAATTAGAAAATGTAAATGAAATGAACATTTGTCTTGATAACTACCAATTTCCAAAATTGAATCAGGATCAGGTAAATAAATTATATAGTCCTATCACACCTAAGGAAATAGAGGCAGTCATCAACAGTCTCCCAACAACAACAACAACAAAAACAACAACAACAACAACAACAACAACAACAACAACAACAGCAACAACAACAAAATCCATGACCACATGGATTCAGTGCAGAATTCTACCAGACCTACAGAGAAGAGCTAATACTAATTCTCTTCAAACTATTTGTAAAATAGAAACAGAAGGAACATTACCTATCTCATTCCATGAAGCTACCGTCACCTTGGTACCTAAACCACAGAAAGACAAAAGAAAGAATGAGAATTTCGGACCAATTTCTCCTAAGAACATTGATGTGAAAATACGTAATTAGATACCCACAAACTGAAATCAAGAAAGCATCTAAACTATCATTCACCATGACAAAGTAGGCTTCATCCCAGGCATGCAGGGGTGGTTCAATATACAGAAATCCATCAATGTAATTCATCATGTTAACAAACCGAAAGAGAAAAACCACATGATTATCTCCTTAGATGCTGAAAAAGCATTCAATAAAATCCAATACCCATTCATGTTAAAAGTCCTGGAGAAAACATAGATACAAGGCTCATACCTTAACATAATGAAGGCAATATACAGCAAGCCTATAGCCAACATCAAACTAAATGGAGAGAAACTTAAATCAATTCCACTGAAATCAGGGACAAGACAAGGCTGTCCACTCTCTCTGAATCTCTTCAATATAGTACTTGAAGTCCTAGCAAGAGCAATAAGGCAACTAAAGGAGATCAAGGGGATACAAATCGGAGAAGAAGAAGTTAAACCATTACTATTCTCATATAATATGATAGTTTACATAAGTGACCCCAAATATTCTATCAAGGAACTCCGATAGCTGATAAACACCTTCAGCAAAGTGCCTGGATACAGTAGCCCTCCTGCATACAAGTGACAAAGAGACTGAGAAAGAAGTTAGGGAAACAGTACCCCTCACAATAGCCACAAATAATATAAAGTATCTTGATGTAACTCTAACTAAAAAGTGAAAGATTTGTATGAAAAAACTTCAATTCTCTGAAAAAAGATTTGAAGATTTCAGAAGATGGAAAGATCTCCCATGCTCATTGATAAGGAGAATCAACAGAGTAAAAATGGCCATCTTACCAAAAGAAATTTACAGATTCAATGCAATTCCCTTCAAAATACCCACACAATTCTTCACTGACCTTGAAAGATCAATTCTCAACTTCATATGGAAAATTTAAAAAATGGAATAGCTAAAAAATCCTGTACAATAAAAGATCTTCTGGAGGAATCTCCATCCTGGATCTGAAGCTGTACTATAGAGCAACAGTAATAAAAACAGCATGGTACTGGCATGGAACTAGTTTGGTTGATCAGTGGAATCAAATTGAAAATCCAGAAATAAACTCACATACCTATGGACACTTGATTTTTGACAAAGAAGCTAAATCCATACAATGGAAAAAAGATAGTATCTTCAACAAAACCTGCTAGACTAACTGAATGTCAAATGTCAAAAAATGAAAATAGATTCATATCTATCACCCAGCACAAAACTGAAATCCAAATGGATTATAGACCTGAACATAAAACCAGACACACTAAATCTGTTAGAAGAACAAGTGGGGGACAACCTTGAGCTCATTGGCTCAGGAGAAAGCTTCCTATACAGAACACCAACAACTCAGGCCCTAAGACCAACCATTAATAAATGGGACTTTATAAAGCTGAACAGCTTCTTTAAGGTGAAGAACACTGTCAACAAAACACAATAACAGCCTACAGAGTGGGAAAAGACCTTCACCAACCCTACATCTGACAAAGGGCTAATATCCAAAAAATACAAAGATCTCAAGAAATTAAGCACAATCAAATCAAATAATCCAATAAAAAATGGGGTACAGAACTAAACAGAGAATTCTCAACAGGAATACCAAATGGCTCAGAAACACTTAAAGAAATGCTCAACATCCCTAGTTATCAGGGAATTGCAAGTCAAAACGATTCTGAAGTTCCATATTATACCTATCCAATTGGCTAAGATAAAATACCTCAGGTGACAGCACAAGCTGGAGAGGATGTGGAGAAAGAGGAACACTCCTCCATTGTACAACCACTTTGGAAATTAATCTGGTGCTTTTTCAGGAAATTGGACAAAACTCTACCTCCGAACCCAGTCATACCATTCCTAGGAATATACCCTATAAATGCTCTACCATACACCTAGCACATTTGCTCAACTACGTTCATAGCAGATTTATTTGCAATAGCCAGAATCTGGAAACAACCTAGATGTCCCTGAACAGATGAATGGATAAAGAAACTGTGGCACATTTACACAACTGAATACTATTCAGCTCTTTAAGAAAAGGAAATCTTGAAATTTGCAGGAAAACAGATGGAACTGGAAAAGATCATCCTGAATGAGGTAACCCAGAACCTGACAGACACACGTAGTATATACTCACTCATAAGCGGGTATTAACCACATAATACAGGATAACTACAGTATAACACAGAGACTGAAATATCATCCAAGGACCATGTATGATGTGGACCTAGACTTTCTGCTGAGATGTAGTAGCACAGTCTCCTTGTGGATCCCATGTATGGAGACTAGGTATTACTTTGGGCATGCACTCTAGCCACCGAACTTAGATCATTTTCCCCAGCAAGATGGCTTTGCCAGGCTGCAGAAGCAGAGGTTACAGGTAGTACAGATGAGACTTGAGAGACTTGAGAGACTGAGGTCAGATATCAGTGTAAGAGGGCTCCCTTTTCAGAGTATTAAGGGAGGGTGGGAGAGGGAATGAGGGAGAGAGGGGGACCAGGAGTGAGTGAGAGAGGGGGACACAATCTACAATCAGGATGTGAAGAATTTAAACTGCAGAACAAGCAGGTAACTTTTATTGGTAATCCTACTATTTGGGAATAGCTCTGAGACTGGCTGAGACATCAATGTCCAGGCATAGACAATACTTCTTGTTGGCTCCAAAATCCCTATGAATTACTATTAGATGACATTCCTCATATGGCCTGAATGAAGATTTACATATGTCTATTTTTCTGCTCATACAAAGAGCAGAAAACCAGCCTAAATTGTTCTGTGCATCATGCACACCTTATACACTTATAATTTTAGGACTGTATAATACTTGTTAGAAATTATATGCTTTCAGAACAAAAGAACCAGGCACTGACATTAGACCAGAACTGACAGGATGCATTCCTCTCAGTATGCTGGATACTGACATCCTATATCCTTCATGTTCCAGCACCAAGTGATTCAATTGCTGTTCCTCATCAGAACAAGACAGCTCCCAGGATACTTTCAAAGAAAGATTCCAATCCCAATTGGTCCAGCATTTCAGACTGTCCCACACAGGACTCTAATTAAGCCTGGAATTTCTCAACATTTAAAAACTGGATCACAAATGCATTTCCTAGCTAGTTTAACCATTTCCCCAATTTTATTTGGGCATTATTCTTCCCAAATCAGCTGGAAGAAGTTGCAAGAGAATGATGCCACATTTCCTTTAATGGGGATTGGGTAGGTTTTTGGTCACTTTCTTGCGCTTTAGAGAGTTATTTCAATGGGAGTTGGTTACAAGTTATTATTGGTCTTATTTAGTAAGAAAACAAGGTTAGACTCAGTGATGCCTCTCTTTTACCTTATCTTACATTCTTAGCTTTGTAGCTAGGGGTTGAAAAGAAAGAAAGGGGAATATAGAAATATATAGTGAAGATAGAACAAAAAGTAGATTAGTGAATCTACTCCTCAACTTAATGCCTTAATTGTCACTCACAATGTTATTTTTAATTCATTGGTATAGAATTTTGTATATAAATGCAAAATAAGTTTAATTTTAGATAAGATGGTATAGAATTCAAATGTAAGTTTAATCTTCTCTCTCTCTCTCTCTCTCTCTCTCTCTCTCTCTCTATATATATATATATATATATATATATATATATATATATATATATATATATATACTCTAACATGAGGTATTATAACCATATAACTCAAATATAATACAAGGTTTACTTCCAAAACTTTGAAAGTGCTATTGAAGGATATTTAGGATAAATAAGTTATAGAAGTTGACTGTTAGGTCATCAAATCATGGCATGTCAATCACTTGTTTACTCTTATCACAAGAATATACATCTTAGGTGTGGCAGAAAGATATTATTCTATAGAAAGATAAGGTAGAATAGTTAGATAAGGTCTTCTAAACCTCAGAGAATATTTTAAATATTCACTGACAATGAGACAGGTTAACTCCTGGCAACGCCCAGCTTACCTAAAAATGAATGATGAGCATCAAAGAACCTCCTTATGGAGATGGCTTCAAATGTGGCAAATGTGCTACTGGGAAAAATTTCCTCATTTCTATCACAGATAGAATTCTGCCTAAAAAAGGGCAAGCTTGATGAAAGTAGAGTCTATGGGCAATGTCTGACAAGACAGGGTAAGCAAGTCTGCAATAGTTCCTGCCTCACAAATATGTCTGTCAGATATATTAGGCCAGAAGGATAAAGAAGATACTCCAACATTATAGAGAGTTTTGGGTGGCTGTTCAGGTACAGAACTGTCTGTCATCTTCTCATTTGGAAAGCTACTAACCTGCACTCCCAGTATACTCAGGTAATCAAGTTTGTTCCTTCTCAAGTCTATTAAGGAGTTGAAGACTAGGTAGCTTAGTTTTACAATGAAACCTAGTTTTGTAGAGGTTAAGATGCTTTTAGGTCTATTTAGATGTTTTAAGTTGATACTGACAATATGTGATGGAGATTGGTCTACATTCAGAATTTTAAACTCATCAAGATAGGAAAGATATTTTCTTCAAGGCAGTCAAATACAAATAGCCAAAACACTAAGAATGTAACATTTATACAATTCCTAAATATGTTATGGTTCTTTGTGCTATAAGTAGTTTACTGTATATATGTATAATAATATAAATGTGTATGTAAAAAATAAAATTAAAAGGTCATAAAATATGGACATTAGTTGCTATATGCTATGTTTATTGTAAATTGTATTATTTATATAAAATAATGGATATCTATCACTATTAAAATAAAAGTATGCAATATAAAAAATGCTTACATCTCAACAGTGTGCGAACTCTGACAACCAGGCAAGATGGAACCTTCCTGACATCCAACAATATTCTTTGAAGTGCCTCTGATTTTCAGACAAAGTGTTGTTACTCTCTTCTCACTCAAATACTGCCACAGGCTTACTTTCTGATCTCTCTGCATTAATGATGATGTGAGACCCCCTCTTTCTGTTTTCATATATGTTGGCAATTATCTGTAAGAACTATTCTTTAAAGAGTTTTTTATTGGTATTTAATATGGGTGAGTGTTCTGCTGCATGCTTGAGTGTGTACCATGTGCATGGTTGGAACCTGCAGAACCAGAAGAGTGTGTTGAATCACCTGACACTGGAATTACAGATGGCTGTTAGCTGTCATGTAGATGGTGGAGATCAAATTTGTGTTCTCTGAAAGAGAAGTCAGTGTTATTAACCACTGCGTCATCTCTCCAGCCCTGTACTTCTATTTTTTTCAATGCACAGCCAAAAATGGCAAGATTAATATGTTGCAGCCTGGGCGTTTCCTCTCCTCAAACTCACTCTGCCAAATAATTTAACCTAATGCTTTCAGATTCTGCTTCACTTCAATTTCTAGACTATGTTCTAGATTAGGGCCTGAATATGCTATGCTTCTTTGACAGGTTGTAGTATGAAACACCTTTAGCTCAGTTCCCAAGAGAGGCTTTCTTTTCACTGAAGATGCCTGAGCTAAGTCTCTACTTTTGCTATTTTTTTCCTAGCCTTCTCTCATGTTCCAGCATGATGCTCTGCTGGTGATATTCTAAGTTTTTTCTTACCTACAGTTCAAAATACATATTTAAAAAAATGAACAAAAAACAATTCCACAAACAATATATACATACATATGCACAAACATTCTAAATTACAGTAAACATTTCCAAAGGCCTAGAAACTACATAGTGTGTTTGTCACAGCAAAAACTTGAGTTCTTCACAAACTGTTCTGTTCCAGTTGGTTTGCTCATTGCTGTAAGAAAATATATAACAAAAGAAATTAGAAGAAAGAAGGGTATATTAACTCACTAAGTCTGTCTTGACATGGAAGGTATAGGCTACCAGATGGCTTTAGCTGTGCCGTCAAAAATTTACATTCATAAGCAAGTAGTAGAGAGATATATGAATGTTTACCCTGTTTGCTTTCTCACTTCTTCCCCTTTTCATCGAGTCTGGCATTGTAGCTCATTGTAGTGTTGCTCATAACCTGGGGCCTTCTTTAGTCCTTTGCTACCCTTGTTAATCTTCTCTATAAACTCCATAGAAACTACCAGAGATGAAAGGCCTCACCCAGCAGCTGATGGAATCAGATGCTGAGTCTCACAGCCGAGCATTTGGTGGAACTCAGGAAATCTCGTGGAAGAGTGGGAGGGAAGGATAGAAGGACACAGAGGGTAAAAGAATGCTGCAAGAAGAACAACAGGGGGGATCCAAGATGGCGGCGAGCAGTGTGGACCGCGATTGGAGGCTCCAGTGAACAATTCAGGGAATTGCACAGATTTCTGAGCCAGGAACACCGAGGTCCGAACATCACGGCAGCGGGAGTGCTCCACGGTTCGAAGGGACCAGGGTGCGGAGGACCTGTGTGCCCCTGCACAAGGGAGGAGCATGGTTTTTCTCTGATTGGAGTGGCAGCGGCAGAGGCAGCAGCACCAGCGGCACCAGCAGCGGCGGCTGAGGTTTGCAGCTCATAGCCTCCCGGTGGAGGCGATTGGTGTGGTGGCTGGTGGGAATTGCTGCAGGAGAGGGGTCTTGGGGCAGGATTTGGGTCACGTGGAACCTTTGGACCCAGAATGGACTCGGCGGACAGTTCGGCCCCAGAGTTCCGGGTACTGGCCCGGCCCAGCAAGCAATTCTGCCTGAGGCACTAACTCAGCGTGGCCACAGCTCCCCTGCTGTGGTGCAGGCTTAGTTGAGATCGCAGCTCCACACTAGGCACCACCTCAACTCAGCGGCAGCTCCCCTGCGGTGACACACTCTGGGCAGAGCACTTGGTTTCACCACAGGTGCTAACTCAGAGCAGCTGCAGTTCTCCTGCTGTGGCGCAGGCTTGGTGACATGCTCAGTTCCATCCTAGGCACCACCTCAGCTCAGCGGCAGCTCCCCTGCGGTGACACAGTCTGGGCGGAGCACTTGTTCCACCACTGGCGCTAACTCAGAGCAGCCACAGTTCTCCTGCTGTGGCACAGGCTGGACAGAGCTCTCGGTTCCACCAGCTCTAAGACTCTGGTTTGACACAGTGTGCAGTTTGAATCCAGAATTCCTGGCTGAGATTGGTGGTCAGTTCGGGCCCTGAGTCAATAACTGACCACAGCACGCACTTTGGGCCAAAAGACCCTAGCGGAGCTTAGTGCGTAGTCCCAGCCCAAAAATTCTGGCTGGACCCTGTGTGCATTTTGGGCCCAAAATCCCTAGCTGAGCTTGGCAGACGGTTCAGGCCCTGAGAATCTAGCTGAGTTCTGCCCATGGTTCGGTCCCAGTGCTCCTGGCTGGACTTGGCAGGGAACACAGAAGGCTGTGGATACCTTGGCCTGACCCAACGCTCGTTCAGAGACCCAGAACAATTGCAGGATCCACAGCAGAGGGGGACTGAGGATCACTGGCTGTGAGAGACCAGAACAACAGGGCTAACCTCCTAACATCCACACCAGTGAAGCTTTGAGCTCCCAGCCTAGGGAAATTGTGAGAAAACAAGTGAATCTATCATCAGACACCCTCCATTCAACTCTGGAAGCTACCCAACAAAAACAAAGACGGCAAGATGTCTAAAGGACAACGAAAAAGCATACGCAAAAAAACCCCAAAACAACATGGCGTCTCCAGTTTCCAGCTATCCCAAAGAAAACAACCCAGAGAACTCAAATACAATGTAAATACAAGAAAATGACCTCAAATCCTTAGAAATGAGGATGATAATGGAGGAAACAAATAAAATTCGTAATCAAATACAGGAAGACGCAGACAAACAGGTGAGAGACATAAAAGAAGCACATAGAGTGGAACTGGAAAAATTGCAGGAAAATGCAAACAACCAGATGAAAGAAATAAAAAAAACAGTTCAAGCTCTGAAGACCTATAAAGAGGCAATGGAAGAAACTCAGGAATATACAAACAATCAGATGAAAGAAATCAAAAAATCAGTTCAAGATCTGAAAATGAAAATGGATTCAATGATAAACACACAGACAGAAGAAAAACGAGAACGTGAGACCTCAGAGAAGAAGGCGAGCAACACAGAAGTGAGCTTTTCTAACAGAATCCAAGAGATGGAAGAACGAATCTCAGGGCTAGAAGATACAATCACAGATATTGAGTCAACCATTAAAGAAAATGCCAAATCTGGAAAACTCCTGACACAAAACATCCAAGAAATTAAGGACACCATGAAAAGAAGAAATCTGAGAATAATAGGCATTGAAGAAAGAGAAGACATCAGACTCCAGGGCCCAGAAACTATTCTCAACAAAATCATAGAAGAAAATTTCCCCAATCTAAAGAAAGAGATGCCTATAAACATACAAGAGGCCTACAGAACACCAAATAGAATTGACCAGAAAAGAAAAACTGCCCGCCACATAATAATCAAAACACAAAACATGCAGAACAAAGAAAAAATATTAAAAGCTGCAAGGGAAAAGGGCCAAATAACATTTAATGGTAAACTTATCAGAATTACACCCGACTTCTCAGCAGAGACCATAAAAGCCAGAAGGGCCTGGACAGAGATCCTGCAAACCCTAAGAGACCACAGATGCTCAGGCCAGACTACTTTACCCAGCAAAATTATCAACAACCATTGATGGAGAAAACAAAATATTCCAGGATAAAAACAAATTCAAACATTACCTATCCACAAACCCAGCTTTACAGAAGGTACTAGAAGGAAAACTCCATCCCAAAGGGTCAAGCTACAACCAAAACTACCCAGGAAATAGATAACTATCCCATGGCAAAAACACAACTACACAAACGCTTGACTGGAAATAACATCAAAATTAAGACTCTTAACAGTCACTGGTCATTAATATCTCTCAACATCAATGGCCTCAATTCTCCAATAAAAAGACACAGACTAACTGAATGGGTACATAAACAAGATCCAACATTCTTCTGCATCCAAGAAACACATCTCACCCATAATGAAAGGCATTACCTCAGTGTAAAAGGTTGGAAAAAAATATTCCAAGCAAATGGTCACAAGCGGCAAGCAGGTGTAGTCATTTTAGTATCGAACAAAATAGACTTTCAACCAAAATTAATCAATAGGGATGAGGAAGGACACTTCATACTCATCAAAGGTAAAGCCAACCAAGATGACATCACAATTCTGAACATCTATGCTCCAAATACAAGGGCACCCACATTTGTAAAAGATCTCCTAAAAAAGCTTAAACCACACATCGATCCCCACACAATAATAGTGAAAGACTTCAACACCCCACTCTCACTGAAGGATAAGTCATTGAAACAGAAACTAAGCTGAGAAATAACATCATTAACCAATGCCATGGGTCAAATGGATCTAAGAGATATCTATAGAACCTTTCACCCAAACAAGAAAGAATACACCTTCTTCTCTGCACCCCATGGAACCTTCTCCAAAATTGATCACATCGTAGGTCACAAAGCAAGCCTCAATAGATACAAGAGGATTGAAATAATACCTTGTAACCTATCAGATCACCATGCTCTTAGGCTGCAATTCAACAACAACAGAAATAACAAAAAGCCTACACATACGTGGAAACTAAACAACTCTCTGCTAAATGACACCTGGGTCAGGGAAGAAATAAAGAAAGAAATCAAGGAGTTTCTGAATTTCAATGATAATGAAGAAACAACATACCCAAATTTGTGGGATACATTGAAAGCAGTGCTAAGAGGAAAATTCATAACACTAAGTGCGTTTAAAAAGAAATTGGAAACATCGCACATAAGCATCTTAACGACACAACTGGAAGCCCTAGAAAAAAAAGAAGCAGAAACACCCAAGAGGAGTAGACGCCTGGAAATAATCAAACTCAGGGCTGAAATTAACAAATTAGAAACTAAGAAAACAGTCCAAAGAATCAACAAAACCAAAAGTTGGTTCTTTGAGAAAATCAATAAGATAGACAGATCATTAGCCAAACTAACTAAAAGGCAGAGAGACAGTATTGAAATGAACAAAATCAGAAATGAAAAGGGAGACATAACAACAGACACTGAAGAAATTCAAAGAATCATAAGATCCTACTTTGAAGGCATATACGCCACAAAATTTGAAAATCTAAGGGAAATGGACGATTTTCTTGAACAATTTCACTTGCCAAAGTTGAATGAAGAACAGATAAACACGCTAAATAGTCCCATTTCCCCTACAGAAATAGAAGCAATCATCGATGGTCTCCCAACCAAAAAAAGCCCAGGGCCAGATGGTTTCAGTGCAGAATTCTACCAGACCTTTAAGGGCGAGCTAATACCGATACTCTTCAAGCTACTCCAAAAGATAGAAATGGATGGAAAATTACCAAATTCATTCTATGAGGCCATAGTCTCATTGATACCTAAACCTCACAAAGACTCAACAAAGAAAGAGAATTTCAGACCAATTTCTCTTATGAACATAGATGCAAAAATACTAAATAAAATACTTGCAAAACGAATACAGGAGCACATCAAAGATATCATTCATCATGACCAAGTAGGCTTCATTCCAGGCATGCAGGGATGGTTTAATATACGGAAATCCATCAATGTAATCCACCATATAAACAAACTGAAAATAAAAAACCACATGATCACCTCCTTGGATGCAGAGAAAGCATTTGATAAAATTCAACACCCATTCATGTTTAAAGTTTTAGAGAGATCGGGGATACAAGGCACTTTCCTCAACATAATAAAGGCTATATACAGCAAGCCAATAGCCAAAATCAAAGTAAATGGTGAGATAATCAAGGAAATTTCTCTAAAATCGGGAACAAGGCAAGGCTGCCCACTCTCTCCATATCTCTTCAATATAGTACTCGAAGTTCTAGCCAGAGCAATAAGACAACAAAAGGAGGTCAAGGGTATCCAAATGGGAAAGGAGGAAGTCAAATTATCCCTCTTTGCAGATGATATGATAGTGTACATAAGTGACCCTCAAAACTCCACCAGAGAACTCCTAAAGCTGATAAACACTTTCAGCAAATTGGCTGGATACAAAATTAACTCAAAAAAGTCTGTAGCCTTCCTATACACAAATGACAAGCTTGCAGAGGAAGAAATTAGGAAAACCACACCGTTCACATTAGCCACAAGCAATATAAAATATCTAGGAGTTACCCTAACTAAGCAAGTGAAGGACTTGTACGAAAAAAATTTCAAAACTCTGAAGAAAGAGATTGAAGATGACCTGAGAAGATGGCATGATCTTCCTTGCTCATGGATCGGGAGAATTAACATAGTAAAAATGGCCATCCTACCAAAAGCAATCTACAGATTCAATGCAATCCCTATCAAAATACCTACACAATTTTTTAAAGACATTGAAAGTTCAATTCTGAACTTCATATGGAAAAACAAAAAACCCAGAATAGCTAAAACAATCTTGTACAATAAAAGGTGCTCCGGAGGAATCTCCATACCTGATCTCAAACTGTACTATAAAGCAATAGTAATTAAAACAGCATGGTACTGGCACAGCAACAGGCTGGTTGATCAGGGGAATCGAATCGAAGACCCAGATATGAATCCACACACATATGGTCACTTGATTTTTGACAAAGAAGCCAAATCCATTCAATGGAAAAAGGATAGCATCTTCAACAAATGGTGCTGGTCTAACTGGAGGGCTATGTGTAAAAAAATGAAACTGGACCCGTATTTGTCACCTTACACAAAACTCAAGTCCAAGTGGATTAAAGACCTCAACATAAAACCAGAGACACTAAGCCACTTAGAAGAAAAAATGGGAAAGAGCCTGGAACATATTGGCACAGGAGACAACTTCCTGAACAGAACACCAACGGCCCAGGCCTTAATGTCAAACATTAATAAATGGGACCTCATGAGGCTGAGAAGCTTCTGTAAGGCAGGAGACACTGGCAAGAGAACAAAGCGACAGCCTACAGAGTGGGAAAAAATCTTCACCAACCCTACATCTGACAAAGGTCTAATATCCAAAATATATAAAGAACTCAAGAAATTAAACACCACCAAACCAAATAACCCAATTGAGAAATGGGGCTTGGAACTAAACAGAGAATTCTCAACAGAGGAATATCAAATGGCTGAGAAACACTTAAAAAAATGCTCAACCTCCTTAGTCATCAGGGAAATGCAAATCAAAACAACTCTGAGATTCCATCTTACACCCATCAGAATGGCTAAGATCAAAAATTCAAGCGACACCACATACTGGCGAGGATGTGGGGAGAGATCATTGCTGGTGGGAATGCAAACTAGTACAGCCACTTTGGAAATCTATCTGGTGCTATCTCAGAAAACTGGGAATAGGGCTTCCTCAAGACCCAGCTATTCCACTCCTTGGAATATACCCAGAAGATGCTCCAGCACACAACAAGAAAATTCGCTCAACCATGTTCATAGCAGCCTTATTCATAATAGCCAGAACATGGAAACAGCCTAAGTGTCCCTCAGTAGAAGAGTGGATAAAGAAACTGTGGTACATATACACTATGGAATACTACTCAGCTATTAAAAACAAGGAATTCCCGAAATTTGTGGATAAATGGATTGAGCTAGAAATGATCATAATGAGTGAGTTAACCCAGAAGCAGAAAGAATCAAATGGTATATACTCACTTATATCTGCATACTAGCCCAAGGGGCATGTCCCACAAAAGCCTTCACTTACCAGGAAACTGGGACAGAGGGGAAGGCATCCTATTGGGACTCTAAATGAGAGACGCATGGGAGAACAGCAAAATAAAAGGATCCAGAGGGTCCTAGAAATCTACAAGTAGAACAATATGATAGGCAGATTTGGGCCCAGGGGTCCCGCTCAAACTAAGGCACCAGCCAAGGACAATACAGGAGGTAAACTTTAAACCCCTTCCCAGATCTAGCCAATGGTCAGAATATTCTCCACAGTTGAGTGGAGAGTGTGATACGACTTTCTCACGTACTCTGGTG
Organism: Acomys russatus; assembly: GCF_903995435.1. NCBI lineage: Eukaryota > Metazoa > Chordata > Mammalia > Rodentia > Muridae > Acomys > Acomys russatus. The sequence goes on from NC_067138.1 coordinate 13,155,952, forward strand.
CCTCACATTTGACCATGTCCCCTGGAGGGGGAGACCTGGTGGCACTCAGAGGAAGGACAGCAAGTAGCCAAGAAGAGACTTGATACCCTATGAGAATATATAGGGGGATGTAATCCCCCTCAGGAACAGTCATAGGTGAGGGGAATAATGGGAAAATGGGGGGGGGAGGAATGGGAGGATACAAGGGATGGGATAAACATTGAGATGTAACAAGAATAAATTAATAAAAAAAAAAAAAAAAAAGAAGAGCAACAGAGTCAACAAACACAGGAGCTTACAGAGACAGAAGCACCAACTAAGGAACAGGCAAGGACTGGAACTAGGTCCCCTACACATATGCAACCGATGAGCAGCTTAATCTTTGTGTTGGTCCCTTAGTAAGCTGAGCAAGTGCTGACCATAACATGGACTCTGTTGCCTGCTCCAAAGTCTGGCCTCAGTGAATGAGGAGCTCAGTCCTGATGTGACTTGATGTGCTGGGGTGGGTTGGTGGGCAGAGTATTCGTCTTTTCTTAGGACAAGGGGAGGAGAGACAGGAGGAAGAGGGTGGGAGGGAGGGACTGGGAGGAATGGAGGGAGGGATCACGATTAGGATATAAAATTATATATATAAGCTAAAAATAAATTAAATAAAACAAAAGAAACCTCCAGAAATGTGTCTTCTAAGTGATTCTGACTTGACATTGACAGTTCTAAATCCAGTCAAGCTGACTTTCATGCTAATCTTAACATCCCTGCCCTGGAAAAGCTGTGTTAGTTCTTTACCTAATGAAGACACCTGAGATAACTACTGAAAATGGTGGATGTTTATTTGGTGCAGATATTTAAACATATTTGTCAATAGTTGCTTTAGCCAGGTTGTTTTCAACCTATGGTGGCACAATACATCATGCTGAGGGAACATTACAGGGTAGGCTTCTTGTTTCACAGAAGTCAGAAAGAGAAGGCAAAAGAGAGGAGGGAGGAGGAAGGGAGGGCTGGAGAGAGGGGGAGGGGACAGAAAGGGGAGAGGGGGCAGGCTAGGGGAGAGGGGAAGATAGGGAGAAGAGGTAGAGGAGGAATAGGAGGAGAGGAGGCAGACAGAGATGGAGAGAGGGAGAGAAAGAGGAGAAGAGAGAGGGCAGAGGAGAAGGGGAGAAGGAGGGGAAGAGTGGGCAGAGGGAGAGAGAAATTTCCTTCTGGGTCCCAACAGGTAAAGGTTCCAATCACTTAATTTTGCATTAGACACTAACAATCAAGCATTTATACACTGCACTACATGACCCTTGGTGACATTTGATATTCAAACTATAAAAGAAGCATTGTAAAGACTCCTAAAGAGTCTGGATGAATAACAGGAGGAAATGTGGATTCTATGAAGAAAATGTGTAAGCACAAAAGAAAAGAGCTGACAGGCTAGTTTTACTAGTTCTATGTTGCGTTGGTACATTAGAGCCACCAGAGAAAACCAAACCTTAATTTAGAAAATACTGCTACAAGATTGAGCTGTGGGAAAGCCTTTAGGGCATGTTTGTAATCAGTGATCTATGGCGTAGAGACCATCCTGTTGTGGGTGCCCCTATCCCTGGGCTGGTGGGTCCAGATTCTATAAGCAAGCAGGCTGAACAATCCATGAGGCACAAGACAGCTAGCAGCACTCCTTCATGGCCTCTGCATCAGCTTCTCCCCCAGGTTCCTGACCTGCTTGAGTTCCTGTCCTGACTTCCTTCAGTAATGAACAGTGATGTGGAAGCATAAGCCAAATAAATATTTTGCTTCCCAAGTTGCTTTTGGTCATTGTGTGACATCCTAGCAACAGTGATCCTAATTAAAAACATATGTTTCACATTAAAATAAAATAAAAATATCAGTAACAGCTAAAAAAAAAAAAAAAGAAGCCCCAGAATTTTAAAAGATGCCTATTTTAAAAAAATATTAACATGGTATGCATATTTTATATTTTCTAACTATAATAATTTTATTTTATTTTTTAATTTTTAAAATTTTTTTATTAATTTATTCTTGTTACATCTCAATGGTTATCCCATCCCTTGTATCTTCCCATTCTTCCCTCCCTCCCATTTTCCCATTATTCCCCTCCCCTATGACTGTTCCTGAGGGGGATTACCTCCCCCTGTATATGCTCCTAGGGTACCAAGTCTCTTCTTGGCAACCTGCTGTCCTTCCTCTGAGTGCCACCAGGTCTCCCCCTCCAGGGGACATGGTCGAATGTGAGGCACCAGAGTACGTGAGAAAGTCATATCACACTCTCCACTCAACTGTGGAGAATGTTCTGACCATTGGCTAGATCTGGGTAGGGGTTTAAAGTTTACCTCCTGTATTGTCCTTGGCTGGTGCCTTAGTTTGAGCAGGACACCTGGGCCCAAATCTTCCTATCATAATGTTCTACCTGTAGGTTTCTAGGATCCTCTGGATCCTTCTACTTTGCTATTCTCCCATGCTTCTCTCATTTGGAGTCCCCATAGGATGTCCTCCCCTCTGTCCCAGTTTCCTGGTAAGTGAAGGCTTTCGTGGGACATGCCCCTTGGGCTAGTGTGCAGATATAATTTTAACATTAACATGGACTTTTTGTTTTCTACTTTTAATGCTTTTAAGCAAAGAGTTGCTTTAAATCCAAATAAGATTTTTTTTCTACCTGTTATGTTTCTCATACAGTTTGGATTAAAACCTTTTCTATATTAGCACATAATGCCCCATGAGTTTGGCTCTTATCTTTCTAACACAAGTATTAGTTTTTGGAATAGATAATATTGCCTGAGGTCCTCTAGGCTCCTTGTCACATCAAATTTAGGGTATATATTTCCAAATAAATCGTATAGAGATACATCTTAAATTCCAAATTGTAGCTCATTTCTTGTCAATACTTTTTATATTATTTCATAGCATGCATTTAGAAATAACATTCATAATCTCCTAATGGTTGCAATTTATAATTGAATAAAGATGCTTCTTATATTCCACCCCATAGAGAATGCATTACTGTGCAAGCAACATGATGACTGATGTCTACAGTTCGTGCATGTGAGTGTTCTCAGAGTCTCAGCACATCTTGGAGAGTCACCTTTTAACACCAACAAATGGTTTCTTCTAGCTCTGCAATATGTGGCAGATTTCATATGAGGCTTTTGCGGACAGTCTGTGGCTTCTTCATTTGGGGTTTAAATGTTTGTTGCCTTTGCAATTAGCACTGATTGCTTAAGAGAATGGTTTGTTTTGCCAGGGCTGTTTTTAGTTTAGTGGGTTCTGTGCATAGTTAGCTAAAATACTTTTATTTTGTGGTGATGGTTCAGCCTTTTTGAGACATTTATTTCATTCTTACAAATCACATTCTTACAAACTACAAATTTTGCAGAAGTGATAATTTTTTCCATATGTGGAAAACACACAAACACACAAATGCACACACACACATGCACACACACATGCATGCACACACAATACACATGCACACACATGCATGCATGCACACACATGCACACACATGCATGCACACACCCAATATATTTAATTGATTAACTCATCTGATGAAATATATTCATGTCAAATAGAAAGAGAAAATGATTAAGTCAGAAAGAATGAATGCTGTGCCTTATTCCACGTTTTAGAGTATTTCTTATTTTAAGTAAGTTTATTACATTTAATATTATTTTGATGAACTTAAACTCATGAGGGCAACAATATTTCATATTTTAGACTATGAATAACATTAATACACTGCATATAACATTATATAAAATGAATGTGTATTAGATGATATATAGGAACATGCCCCCACACACGTATAAAGACATCTTGCTGGAAAAGAATTGTTTTATCATGACGGAAATTAGCCACTAAAACTTAAAAAATTCATGAATGTCATGGGCCTGTAACTGAGTAACTGAGTACAATTTCAACAGCTCTGGGCATTTTAAATGACTTGCTTTTGTGATTGTGCTCCAGTAACCCTCCAAGGATTTGTGCTATTACTTTAGAAATTCTATGTCACATCCATATTCACAGTTTCATTAATGATTTTACAGTGAAAGATATCTAGATCACAAATTTTGCTATTTCAAGACCCTTCATCATAGGAAGTGTGAATATATCAGTGATCAATTTGTTGTTGTTGTTGTTGTTGTTGTTTTTAGAAAAATATAAGAAGAAAAGGAAAAAGCAAGAGACAGAGGAAGGAGGATGCACAGGAGAAGAAAGATGGAAAAAGTAAGAAAAATAGCTCTATAATTGCACAATAGTTTCATACCATCATAAACATATGAACTATGGAGTCTTCTTTCTGGTCAAAAAAGATTTTTATTCCTCAGAAAAATATTGATATAATAACCTTCATTTGTCTTCATGGGCAAAGGAAATCCCTTTTATCTCTTGTGCCTTAATAGCAGATTCTTATTAGTAGTTTTCCCCCATATGGGCTTCTAATTAATTTTATGGTTCTTTACCTCAACTAGACCTGATCAAGGGTTGTTATTTTCTCATATCCATGTTTCTGTTCTCTCTGCTAGATTCAACCGCACTAGAATTTGCCCTAGTAGTGTTGCTTGAAAACCATTGCCAAATTCAACCATATAACCACGTATCTAATATCTCTCATTATCTATCCATGTTTAGTATTTCTATATGCTCCTGGGATAACAACATCTATTTTAACATATGTATTTGAGCTTTCAGACTTCTGGTACTTTTGTGGTTATATTACACAGGATGACGCTGATGCACAAGCAATGATCGTGATGATTATGTTGACATTTATGACCATCATCAATAATTTTGTTTTCCCCACTGATATTCAATAAGATCATTTATATGGGGCTAAACTCAGGAAATAAAAATATAGCAGAAGAAAAATGTATCATAATTACAGGTAGATATAGTGGAGATAAAAATAGAAGAGAACAGTGCAAAGTTGAGATTGAAGGAGATGGACCTTGCTTCCTGAAGAATGAATCTGTGTGTTTGTGTGTATGTGTGTGTGCATGTGTGTATGCATGCCTGTGTGTGCAAGTGTGCCTGTTGTGTGCATGTCTGTATGCGTGTGCATGCATGTTTGTGTGTCTGTGTGTGTGTGTGTGTGTTTCCTATCCTGGATATCAGAGGACCACATGCCCTTTTGTTCCTCTTTCTGCCATATTTTCTGGGTTGCAAATTCAAGTTATCAGTATTTTATCTATTGAGCCTCCAGCTGCAGATTTAAATAAGTATGATTTAATGTATAAGGGACTGGTGTTTAATTTTTGACGTTATACATTCTCCAGGATCCCATATTGATCCCTTTTATGTCTCTCATTTCCTTATTAAAATATACCATTCTTACCCAATGCTCTTCTGATTTCTGCATCATAAAGAGATTGTGTTACCATCTTCCTTTGGATGGTCTCATCAACATTGCTAGAACACAAGAGGTAAGAGTATCAGTAAATTCTTCTGAAAAATAGGCTCACAACAATGAACTCGAGTACAATGTAGGCCATACTTGAGGTAGAGCTTCACTGAACATCAACCTTTGTCTTTTTAGACAGTAATATTGGCATATGTGTGCTAGTCTATAGTATTTCTTCTGTTTTCTTGTTTCACAGCTTGTTGCTGACTTCCCAAAATGCCAATAACTTTCTTTTCATATACTATAATCTTAATTTTGATACACTTTAAAAAAGAGCAAACATTTATAACTTATATAACATATATAACTTTTATACACATATATCAAACACTCACTTGTTCCATACATATAATTAAAAACAGTCATACCTCTGTAGAAGGCTTTAAATTCAATATATGAAAAAACACTATTGTTTCTATATGTCCTCTCTATCAGAGGTGAATGCCAAATTTGGAACTTGTGTATGTATTTGAAATCTTCCATGGAACCCCTTTCAGGTATGGTTCATTTAGAGTGCTCAATGTGCAGGTGTCTAAGTCTGTGTAATGGCCTCACACAAATATCCATATCAAGTGAATGCATCTCATGTCATACAGTGCTCATGCAGGTTTCATTCATTAATTCCATGTGATAGGTGAAGAAAGAGGGGCATAGAGGTTAATTAAGTCACTGAAAGTCACACATTCATACTAAGTTCAGCTCACAGTGACCAAAGGTTTAGTTGAACTTCATGTCCCCTACTTCCATGCTATTGTTAAGCTTTGATAAAGTCTTTGACAAAATGTAGAGCTAGGCACCATGCCTTTTCTTCTGACTACTTGTGTGATTTGGGTAAAGAATGCTGAATAGACATATCTATGGAGCAATATGCTTTTGTGGTGAGACTGTTATTATAAGACTGGGTTGGGTTGCATAATCACACACTGTTCCTTGGAAATGATGTACCTTCATACTGCCCCAGAGGGAGTGGGTCTATGCAGTTCTTGGCTCTTGTGCTGGATTAATCAAAAGGAGTCTGATTTTGTGGGTGGTAAGTGAGGTTGCGCTCAGCAGAGAACTTACCACATTTTAGTAATTACTGGTTTCATGTTAATTTAGGGATTCAGTTGTGCCTAGTATTATTACTCCTTCCAAGATTTATGTTTTTTTTTTTTTATAAAGAGGGGTAAACAGTAATGTGTTTAAGGTAGTTAACTCTGTTAAAGGCAATACAACAAGAAATATTTATCTTTGTTCTCTTCAAATGGATAATATTTTTTTCAGGATATTTGTTTAATGACTTTAACAAAAATTTGTTTAATCAGATTCTCTAACTTTATAAATACAATATACTTGCTTTTAATGCATAAACTGAGAAAAATATTTTAAATGGAAACCTACAATATCTTTACTTGCATTCCCATGAAGAAGCTATGATGGGAAACATTCTCCTCAGGCTACTGATGAGGAGTAGAAACTAAGAGACATCGCCTGTCTCAGAAGCGGTTACACGCCCATTGATGTGCTGTGGGCCTTTAACAGCTCTAGGTGTAAAGCTGGGGGATATGCTGAAAGGCTGGGTGGCATCCACACATCCTCTGTGCTGACTGGCTGCATGAGAGATGAGGCAGAAAGCAAGTCCTGTGCAATTTACAGAAGATAGAATGAGTTCCATATGCTCACCATGGACGCCGCCCATGTGTGCACACTAAGGACCTTCCCAGTGCCTATATTTAATTTCCATGCAAAGTGCAGGCTTTCTTAAAACCCTCGCCACATTTACCCATGTGTCTGTGTAACTTGAAATGTTTTCCTTTGTGAATCATACATTGAGTAAAATGGCTCTGGCCCACATGAGCTATTAATTTATTTACACAAGACAAAAGACGTGTGTGTGTGTGTGTGTGTGTGTGTGTGTGAGAGAGAGAGAGAGAGAGAGAGAGAGAGAGAGAGAGAGAGAGAGAGAGAGAGAGAGAGAGAGAGAGAGAGAGATATTCATATATAAGCCTTGACTTTGGCCCCCTTCCTTCTGTCCTTGGCTTCTGAGTGTTAATGCTGTTTTTCTTCTTTTGGACCACTATTCAGTTCATTGTGCTAATATGGTAGTTTGCTGTGTGTAAGTAAACAACATTCCTTCAGTTTTTACTCAACCAAATTTGGCAGTTTCTTCAAAGCTAAATTGTTCAGATTGCCTTCTTTGGCCAGGTTTAGAAACCTGAAAGTTAACTGCCTATTAATAGATTCACTATTATAAACCCAATTCAATGAACTCTAACCTGAATGACAGTTCCAGCTCCAGCATGGAAAATATTGTGGATGATTACCCAAGTGAGACAAGAGGTGACAGAAATGGCTGCTGGACTCTATGTCTTCCAAAATCTTTCCCTTTATCTCTTTTCTCTCTTTCTTCACTTTCCACACACATAATTTTTTTGTATATATTTTTTCTAAAAGGTACCCCAACACATGAGATAGGAAAGACAATTCCTTTCTTTAAAATTATCTTTTTATATTAATGATAAAATTTCTTATAAAAATGCTTCATCACCACAGAATAGAACACAGAATAGATTTGTTTTTATTGTATTTTTACACCCAAATCGCATAAAATACGAACAATTTTCAGAATTAATATTTATTCACATTATTGTTATATTTATAGCCAAGTATTTAATATCTCAAAAAACTTTCTCTTTTGTTTTATATCAGTGTGAATAGTTTTGAGGATCTTATTAGTCTCACTGACAAGATTTTAATCATTTGTGTGTGGAAAGATTTTATTTATTTATATTTATTTCCCCCCCCCTCTCTCTGTGTGTGTGTGTGTGTGTGTGTGTCTGTGTGATAATTATTTGTGGGCATGTATGGGAAGATCAGAGGACAATGTTGTGGAGTCAGCTCTCTCAATCCTTCCTGTAAGTAGGTACTAGGGATCAATTTCAGGTCACCAGGCTTACATGACAAGCTCCTCTACCCACTGATATAACTCTCTGGCTCCTGAAAATATTTGTAAACTTATCATTATTTTTTTTTTGCATTTGAAATTGTGTTATTCTATGTCCTCTTGGTTTCACCCTGCATAAGGCTCCACAAACATCTCTCCCATTTCTGTAACCACCTTAAAGGAATTCTGGCAACAAGAGAACGTACAAAAAGAATAAGAGACATATAACTTGCTTCCCACCCCACAATTAACACATGAAGAAAGAACTTAGTGAAAACACTAATTCCTCAGGGATATGTGGGCTTTGTTTTTAGGCCAACATACTTCCCCTGTGAGTTCATCAGCTGCCATTTGGTAAACTTCTTGCTAGAATCAATTTGAAGTGTGTTAGCAATTTGGAACACACACTGCTCTTATCATTTAAGTTTAGGATGTACATACTTTATATGTGAGCTATAAAGAACCACACCCATTGGAAAATTCCCAAGAAATCACTGAGACTCTCTCCCTCTACCCAAAGAAGCCTTTCAGTGTTTGGTCTGTGTATAAAATATATTTTATTCTTAGAAAACATAACAACGGTTTATGAAGGTGACAAACATCTCAAAGTTCTGCTATGTCAGTGATTCTCCGATGTAGGCAGATATTTTGGTGTCTATGATGTCCATTTGGTTGGGGCTGTGAGACACTGAGAGGATAATGGCACAATGTACAATGTCTTGCATATAATAGCTATAAGAGTCAAGTTGAAATAATATTAGTATTCACTGTTGAAAGTAAAAATATACTCCTCATTGTAAAATACATTTTTTCAGTTCTGTGTAAATGTATCTGTCTGTAAATGGGTGTGTGTGTGTGTGTGTGTGTGTGTGTGTGTGTGTGTGTGTGTGTGTTATATCAGAGTATGTCAAATATATTTTCCTGTGGATGAGTATAGAAGTCTTTGACAGCTGCCGAAATAAATCAAAACATTAAAAAATATAAGTAGTGTTATTCTTTCTCTATTTCTTCAGAGGCAAGGGTACTAAATGAAAAATTTACTCTCTGTGTGGCTACATTTAGTCAACAGGCTAAAAACTAGCAATCTTGTATACTCTACAATAAATGAATTTATGAACATTTAGTAAAAATGTTTATAAATTTTTTATTCTTAAACTTTTTTATGAAATGATCTAAATATTCTCTAACAAGAATAACAACAAGACCACAACTCTGCATGCTTTCCCAGAGACCTGCCAGCACCAGGGACCCAAGATAATGCCTCCAAGCTCCTGCCCACCAAATGACCCCAAAGAAAACCCAACAGAGGGCAACTAAACTCTTTGTTCGTTTCCCTCTTCCCATCCCACAACTTAGCCTGCTTTCTTGGAGACATGCTGGCATAGGTACAATCAGGTAAGACCTGGAACCAAGACCTTGCCTGCCCTATATTCTAAATGCACACTCAACAAACACCCTTAAACTGCGTCTTACTCAGTTGACTCCATTTTCCACCCTACAACTCCTGCTTTCCTGGATGCATGCCATCACCAGGGACTCCAGGCCACACTGGTAATAGGGACCCTAGAGACAAGATTAGTACCCCAAACACCAGATGCCACAGAGCCACAAAATCTCCACAGGAAATACCCATCTAGACCTGAAGACTCATTAGAACCCAAGGCCACACAAGGCAGAAGACAGATAGGAAATATAAACCAAGGATAAAACATCCCAAATCCACCTACCTAAGAAAGATAAACTCAGAAATCAACATCTAAATCTATAGTAGCCACAAAACACAGCTGACTAAAGGCCAGTATTAGGACACAAGCAACAACAATCAGGGCAGTACTGTACCATCAGCGTCCAACTATCTTACTACAGCAAGCTCTGGATGCTCTAATACAGAAGATGACCTTAAATCCAACCTTATGGAGATGATAGAGGTCTTTAAAAAATAAGGAAATAAATCCCTTAAAGAAATACAGGAAATTACAATCAAACACATTAAGGAAATGAATAAAATAGTTCAAGATGTGAAATTGAAAATAGATGCAATAAAGAAAACACAAATTTAGGGACTCCTGGACATAGAAAACCTACTAAGAGAAAAGGAACTTCAGATGCAAGCAAAGGAAGAGAGAATCTCAGATGCAAAACATACAACAGAAGAAATCAATACATCAGTCAAAGAAAATGTTAAATCTAAAAAGTCCCTGAGAAAACATCCAGTAAATATGGGACACTATATGAACAAAACAAAACAAAACAAAACAAAAAAAACAAAACAAAACAAAACAACAACAACAAAAAAACAAAGTATAATAAGAATAGAAGAAGGAGAAGAATTCCAGCTCAAAGGGCCATAAAATATTTGTTTAATTATAGAAGAAAATATTTTCTAACATAAGAAAAAGGTACCTATAAACATAAAACAAGCTTACAGAACACCAATATTTTGGACCAGAAGAGAAAATCCACCTGCCACATAATAATCAAAACACTAAATGTACACGCAGAACAAAGAAAGAATATTAAAACCTGCAAGGAAAAAGTCCAAGTAATATATAAATGCAAGCCTATCAGAATTATGTCTACCTTCTCAACAGAGACTCTAAATGTCAGAAGGGCTTGAGCTTGTAGTCTCCAAGAGACCACAGATTCCAGCGCAGATTACTATATCCAACTTTCAATCACCAAAGAGGGAGAAAACAAGACTTCCCATGACAAAACCAATGTAACAGTATCTATCCACAAATCCAGCCCCATAGAAGATACTAGAAGAAAAAACCCCAACACAATGAGTCTTACTACACCCCCCAAAAAAACCCACAGAAAATAAGTAATTCCACACTGCAAAATCAAAAGAATAGAAATGCTCTCATGGTCTCTCTCTCTCTGTCTCTCTGTCTCTGTCTCTGTCTCTCTGTCTCTCTCTGTCTCTCTGTCTCTGTCTCTGTCTCTGTCTCTCTCTCTCTGTCTCTCTCTCTCTGTCTCTCTGTCTCTCTGTCTCTCTCTCTCTCTCTGTCTCTCTCACACACACACACACCATCAACATCAAAATAAGACTAATTAACAAGCATTGGTCACTAACATCCGTGGCCTCAACACTCCAATAAAAAGACACAGTCTGTAACCTTTTCCTCTGAGCCTGGCTAGTCCGTCCTGCCAGGGGGACATGATCTAAGTTCGGTGGCCATAATGCATGTCCAAAGTAGTCCCTACTCTCCACATGTGGGACCTGCAAGGGTACTGTGCTACATTTGAGCCCATGTGGTCTAAGTCCACATCATACATGGTCTTTGGTTGATGTTTCAGTCTCTGTGTTGTAGTGTAGTTATCCTGTATTATATGGCTGATATCCACTTATGAGTAAGTATTTACTATGCATGTCTTTCTGGGTCTGGGTTACCTCACTCAGGATAATCTAGTTCCATCCATTTGTCTGAAAATTTTAGGTTTCTTTGTTTTTAATAGTTGAATAGTATTCCATTGTGTAAATGTTTCACAGTTTCTTTTTCAGTTCTTCAGTTGAGGGTCATCTAGGTTGTTTTCAGATTCTGGCTATTATGAATAAAGCTGCTATGAACATAGTTGAACAAATGCCCTTGTTGCATGGTAGAGCACCTTTTGGGTATATTCCCAAGAGTGGTATGACTGAATCTGGAGGTAGATTTATTCTTAATTTCCAGAGAAAGCACCAGATTGAGTTACAAAGTGGTTAAACAAGTTTGCACTCCCACGAGCAATGGAAGAGTATTCCCCTTTCTCCACATCCTTGCCAGCACGTGCTTTCATCTGAGTTTTTGCTCTTAGCCATTCAGATAGTGGTAAGATGGAATCTCAGAGTCATTTTGAGTTGCATTTCCCTGATAACTAGGGATGTTGAACATTTCTTTAACTGTTTCTGAGCCTTTGCTATTCCTCTGTTGAGAATTCTCTGTTTAGTTCTATACCCCATTTTTTATTTGAATTATTTGGTTCAGTAGTGTTTAATTCTTTGAGTCCTTTATATATTTTGGATATTAGCCAAAGTCTGGCAAGACAGGGCAAGCATGTCATCAATAGTTCTTGCATCACAAACATGTCTGTCAAATGTATTGGGCCAGAAGGCTAAAGAAGATGCTCCAACATTATAGAGAGTTTTGGGTGACTATTCAGGTACAAACTGTTTCTTTCATCTTCTCATTTGTAAAGCTATTAACCTGCACTCCTGGCATACTCAGGTAATCAAGTTTATTCCTTTTCAAGTCTCTAATGGAGTTGAAGACCCGGTAGCTTAGTTTTACAATGAAGCTTAGTTGTTTAGGAGTTAAGATGTTTTTAGGTCTAGATATATGCTTTAAGTTGGTAATGCCAAGATGTGATGGAGATTGACTTACATTCAGAATTTTAGATGTACCAAGATAGGAAAGATGTTTTCTTCAAGGCATTCAAACTCAAATATACAAAACACTAAGAATATAACATTTATATAATTCCTAATTGTGTCATGGTTCTTCTTGCTATAGGTAGTTTATTGTATACACATGTAATAATATAAATGTATATGTAAAAAATAAAGAAATGTTAGATTAATAAAAAACAAAAATGAAATAAAAAATGCAGGGTACAGAATAGATGTGAAAACAGGATCCATCATTTTGTTGCATTCAGGAAACACATATTTTTACCAAATATAGACATTACCCCAGAGTAGAGGGCTGGAGTAAAAGGTTTTCCAAGCAAATAAATCCCAGAACCAGCCTGGAGTGGCCATTCTAATATCTAAGAAAATACACATGTGAGAGTCCTTTGTCTCAGACCCACTTCTGCCTCTGGTCCTCTGTCCCAGGTCTAAGAATCTTCTAGTCTCCAATTTATTCCAGGTCCTGGGAGCCATGTGGTTTTTTTAAGCTAGCTCCCTGTATGAGCATCCTGGTACTGGACTTGTGGTCATCTCAGGCTGCTTTTCTTCATAGAATGTTAGGCTACTAATCATGGAGATATTCACAGATTGCAACATTAGGCATAGGCATAGCCTCTTACTTTCTTACACATGATACAGCAGCCATGCCTGCAATGCTTGTAGGGTCAGCGATAGTTTCTTTTTCAATTACAACATAATTGCATCACTTACTCTTTCCTCCATCCACTCTTTCTCATATGCACCAACTGACCCTGAAATGATGGTTCCTTTTCTTTGATACTATTGGTACATATAAACAAATAAGTATATATGTGCATAAATATATAAACAGAACCTGCTGATTATTTTTAATATTTAGTATATAGTTTCATGGCTGACTATACTGTATTGGATACCCAGTTAGAGTGCTCACCCTTGGAGAAGCTAATGATATTGTTTTCAGAAGTCATTAGTTGCCTGTAATTTTTTGTCTAGGAGTAAGAAGCTCTTGAGATTTCATCTTTCCTATTATCATGTCTAATGGGGTTGTCATTTTTCTGGTCTTATTTAAGTAGCTGTATTGTTGATGTACAATGGTACAGGTTCCCTGTCATTTCTAGGAGATACAGTCTCACAGTAGATGTCCTGATACTCAAATTAAAAATTCTCAAGTGATCATTCCAGTTAATTTTAATTTTTTAGAACAGGAAACTTTAACAAGAATTCCTGGCTTGCTGATAAGGTCCTAGTCCAAAAATCACCATACATATAAGTCACAGGACTAAGAGAAATCATATTGGTACTGATTAGAAAGCTCCCTCCCTGTAGTGTAACTTAGTAGGTGCTCAGCAGTCTCATTTATCTATGAACCCAATGAAACATAATAATGACCAGTATGACACGGTAGGCACATGGGAGCACTGATATTATGAGAACAACGAAGTACTAACTGATGGAATTTAAGCCCCAACCTTCAGGAAGATTGCAGAACAGGTACTGTAAATCAGACCAAGAAACCATGTTAGGGTATCACATATGCCCCATGGATGAACCTACTACAATTATTCTGTTAGATGGACATAATAGACAATTACTCTTTAATTTTCTATCTGTCTGCTGGTAGAACAGTGTATCTCTGAAACATTATCAGTGAAGTTTCTTTGTACAGTGGAAGGTGTTTAATGTGGAAACTCAGAATTGATCGAGTACAGGGACTAAGTGTTAGTAGAGTGCTCAGTCACCTATGGGGCAGTCACCTATGGGGCAGCCACCTATGGGGCATCAATATCATACCTTCCCCAAGGTTCAGGGAATGAGATAAATAGTTTTCACCTTTTCAGAGCATCTATGGAGAGTTGATAGCTTCTAGAGAGGGAAAGTCAGTTTTCTTTATTGGTAAGACTCCTGACAGGTGTACTATACTCCAGTGGATTGTCCAAAAGTGAAGTACAGAGAGCACAAATTGGACACAATAAGTTATTTAAAGGTAAGGAATAAAAAGAAGACACTAAGTTGAAAGGGATATATAAGTGGATATGGACCTGGGAAGGAGGGCAACTATGACCAAAATACATTGTATGAAACCTACAAGTAGAACACTATGATAGGCAGATTTGGGCCCAGGGGTCCTGCTCAAACTAAGGCACCAGCCAAGGACAATACAGGTGGTAAACTTTAAACCCCTTCCCAGATCTAGCCAATGGTCAGAACATTCTCCACAGTTGAGTGGAGAGTGGGGTATGACTTTCTCATGTACTATGGTGCCTCACATTTGACCATGTCCCCTGGAGGGGGAGACCTGGTGGCACTCAGAGGAAGGACAGCAGGTTATCAAGAAGAGACTTGATACCCTCTGAGCATATACAGGGGAGGTAATCCCCCTCAGGAAAAGTCATAGGGGAGGGGAATAATGGGAAAATGGGGGGGGGGGGAGGGAGGAATCGGAGGATACAAGGGATGGGATAAACACTGAGATGTAACAAGAATAAATTAATAAAAAAAAAGAAATTCTCAAAAAATTAATAAGATATTTTCCATTAAAAGAGAAATATTCAGGGAATGGAAAAGTGGCTCTGTGATTGCTATCATGCACTGTCTTTGTGAGCGACCTCAGTTTGCTTGCCAGATCCCACGTGCAGAAGCTTGCTACTTCCCATAGTTTCCTGCAGATCCTGGGTGTGACATATCCTTCTGGCTCCACAGCACCTTGGCTTTTGATTAGCTAATTATTTAGATTTTTTTAACTTTCTAAAATACAACTAATGATATATTTGCATCTCTTTATCATATAAGTCTTTGAAATTCAAATAAAATATTACAAAAATACAAGATGAGAATCCATTTCATTAAGGCATAATGACAAAATAAAATACAATAAAGCCTGCAAGTAACTAGAGTCTCAGATATGAGGAAGAAATAAGAAGGCAAAAAATAACTTGTGAATAGAAGGTTACAGTTTGTTAAAATGGTGAGAGCCAAACTTGTAGGTAAGCCCCGATGAACCTCAATAATTACAGACAACCCCCACGTTAGTATAATCAAATTGCTTTAATCTGTGATAGAAACTTTTGAGATCAGTCAGACAAAAAGGACATGGAGGGGGAGACCTGGCGGCACTCAGAGGAAGGACAGCTGGTAGCCAAGAAGAGACTTGATACCCTATGAGAATATACAGGGGGAGGTAATCCCCCTCAGGAACAGTCATAGGGGAGGGGAATAAGGGGAAAATGGGGGGGGGGAGGAATGGGAGGATACAAGGGATGGGATAAACATTGAGATGTAACAAGAATAAATTAATAAAAAAAAGGAAAAAAAATCAAAAGATTTAAAAAAAAATAAAGTGAATTACGGTAGACACATTACTAAAGGCAATTCAATTAAAAAAAAAAAAAGAAAAAAAAAAAAGAGCCTCAGCCTTAAATTTTCCATCTTGCCTTTGCCTAATGCAGGAGAAACTGTTCTGAGATATACCACCCAGCCTCAAGGAGTAAATAGAAGAAAATACATTCTCCATGTATCCCATTCTATACAAAAGACAACTAAATATATTTCCAAGATAAAGTGTGCAGACAGGTCTTCCTAGGAGGAGGAAGCAGAGGAGGAATGATTGTCCTTTAGGCTTTCACTAATTAACTCATGTAGAGGCCTCACTTCCTTATTCTGGCTGGAATGTTTCTCCTATAATTTTTACTGCCTGACTGTTCATTTTTCTTTTCCTTTTCTAGAACACGCTGCTCTTCTCTAGAAGTGAGAATACGAACTGGTCATTCCATTTCCTTTCTCCATTTTCTCTTGGCTGCTGAAAGGCATTGTAGTTCCAGTCCATGCAGTGCGGTTAGAGCTCTTCAGTTTCTTTTTTAATATTTCCTTAATATCTAAAGTTTGTTCTTTTTTACATGTTGAAGAAATATGTTACATCAATGTGACTATATACATCCAATTTTTATAACTGAGTTCAAGTCTTTATTTGTCTAGCTTTAGCACAGACACCACTCTATACCTATTGGCTAGCGCCTTTGAAGAGGACTAGAAGAACAATGGAATATCAATATGGAGGTGTGAAAACAAGCATGACCAGATAATGGATCCATGTAACTTAATTCTACACAAAAGTCCTAGTGAAAGTTATAGGAAAATAGCTACACTTAACACAGAAAATAGTTTTAGTTAGGACAAAATATAATAACCATAACAGAAAAGTTATGATGAATTAGGTATAAAAAGTAAGATAGTGAAAGTGAATAATAAAATGACAATGCCAGTCACACACTGGAAATAATTTGTAATATAAAGAATTGGCAGATATATCGAAAAATAAGTAAAAATGTCTTAATACCTTACAGAGAAAAAGGCTGCCCAATGCTAAAAAAAAAAAAAAAAAAAAAAAAAAAAAAAAAAAAAAAAAAAAAAAAAATGGCAAAATCAATAAAAGAAGGAATTTAAAAATACAGCCATACACATACTCTCAAACCCCTCCACTCTTTTCAAAGGTTTACAAGTTAAAGTTCTATTGGAATATCACTCCATATCTTGTGATGGTTAATATTTTATGCTGATAGTACCAATACTTGATATATAACTAGGTAACGTGAGTCCTAGGTTACATATGAGGTTTCAGAATGCAAGGCTACTTTGCAGTTTTTTATTAAGTTAAATATAATTCTGCTATAAGACTGAGAAATTCCATGCTTAAGAATTTACCCAAGAGAAATATATAAATTTGCTTTTTTAGACATTCATGTAAATTAAAAAATTGCCAACAATTTATATAAATCTTATTCACAAGAAGTAAGCAAGGCAGGATACAATGGAACATAGCTCAGCTGTTAAAAGGAATTGGGGTATAATGAGAGAAACATAAAGACATCTCAAAACTATAGGTGATATATAAAACAGACACAAATAATAAAAATTATGTGTCTTTTGGCATAAGTTCCTATAAAAGACAAAATGATCCTATCACCACAGGAAGTATATATGAATTATATAGGGCAAATAATAACTAACTGCAAAAGCCAAAGAAAATATTTTGAGTTAAGAAAGATGTCTGTCATAGTTAAGGAAGGCTTTAATGATGGCATCTATCAACATAATAGGGTGGATGCAGAATCAGTGTACACACCAGACTTCATGGTTACCTTTGATAATAGTTACATGAATATTAACTTAGAAGCTTTAAAATTTTGCCCTGTGCTGTGACTGCAGATGACATTAACGTTTCTAAACATGATGTGTTGTTTCCAAAGTGAGGGTAATGCATTTTGAATGTCTTATACAGACATCATGAATGTTTAGGTAAATATGTTTATTATTTTAAATTATAGAATGTACATATTAATTGAAATATCACATGATACATACATACATATATATTATTTGTTATAGTAAAAAATCAATTTCATGTTAGTGTAGAGATACAGCTTGGAGCATCATCTTGCCTAATATTAGCTATGCCTACTTTTATCTTTTGTACTGCCAAAGAGAAATGCACAAATTTTAAGGTGAAACTACTCACTTATGTGAGTCACATAACAGTGAACTAAAGAATTCATTTCTCTGCTTTTGGAGGAGTCAAGTTGATACTGAATACATGAAATTTTAAATAAACAGGACAGTCTTATTCTTAATTAAACAAAACAAATCTAGACCCTACTGTGAGGCTTTGTGCTTCCTCTTTCCAGCCAATGTCAAGCGATGGGCATCTCTCAGGACAATTAGCACAAGCTGCAAGACCAGGGGTAAGAGAAAGCCTTATCACAAGAAGTGGAAGTATGAGCTGGGACGTCCTGCTGCCAACGCTAAGATTGGCATACACACAGTCAGAGTTCATGGAGGAAATAAGTACCATGCACTGAGACTGGATGTGGGAAAATTATCTGGGCCTCTGAGGACTGTACCGTAAAACAAGGGTTGTTGATGTTGTCTACATTGCATCCAATAGCCAGATTGTCCACACCAGGATCTTGGTAAAGATCTGCATTGTGCTTATTGACAGGAAACCATAAGACAGTGGTACAAGTCCCACTGTGTACTGCCCCTGGTCAACAAGAAGGGGACCAAGCTGACTCCTGAGAAGGAAGAGATTTTAAACAAAAAATGATCAAAGAAAATTTAGAAGAAATATGATGAGAGGAAAAAGAATGCCCAAATCAGCACTCTTCTGGAGGAGGAGTTCCAGTCTTGCCTGTATTGCCTCAACACCAGGCCACTGGAGCAGAGCAGATGGCTACATGCTAGAGAGCAAAGAGCTGGTGTTCTATCTGAGGAAGACCAAAGCCCAGGCAAATAAATTATTATGGCTTATGTAATAAAGATGTTTATTGTTCTAAAACAAATCTAACAACAACAACAAAACAAACCTGAAATACACAGAAGTTGCAAAATGCAAATTTTACCTTAATAACTAGTAACCATAGAAATGAACTTTGTTTACATCTTTAAAACTATTGCTACAGGAGCCAAGATGGTGGCGATGAATACACTCTGTGTCTGATCTGCAAGGAAGAGACCACAGACACTACTGGGAGCCACGGACTGCAGAAGCTAGGGATAACTGGATCAGAGAGATCCACACAGTGCATATCATGGGTGAGTCAGACCTTCAGTCATTCAGTGCCCCAGAAAGGACAGCAGACCACTCCCCAGCTCCTGGTCAGTCCCCTGCCTGCAAATTTCAAGCTGTGTGCTGCAACCTTGCTCAGCAAGTGAACTCAGTATTTGGGGCTGAAATTGCGGCAGGGGGAGCAGAAGACCTTCTAGCCTAAGGAAATCTCTGGGAAATGAGTGGATTGATTCTCAGAACCCTCCACTTGCTCCACGCCAGTCCAAAGAAAGGCCAGGAAACACACGGAGGCCAGGTGGCTGTGTGCATGTTGCCCAGCCACAGCTGCAGACTCTGAAACCAGAGACACACAGACTCAGATGCTTGATCTAAGAATGAAGACACTACCAGGAGTCAAGGAACACAGAAGTCATTTTGAGCAGGGCTACGCAGAAGCCAAATGGCAGGCCCCAGAGGACGGTCCTGGAAAAACTGGTCACAACAGACCCAGCCTACCCAGGCTCCACAGACTAACAGTGATTCTCATGCTCTTCGGAGAGGCTGGGCAGGTCAGAAGAGATAGAGCAAAATTCTAGCCAACCAACAACATTCAGAAGGCAGTAGCTGCTCTCTCCTTGGAAGGCAGAACCTAGGCCCCACTGCTTGGTTGGAGCAGGCAGAAACCAAACAACTTCTAGAAGCCAAAGGGGTTCAGGCATGTTAGGGTGATCTGAGCCTAGGACCCAAAGCCCCAAGGCCTGAGGGCAAGGTATTCAAAGCCCAGTCAAAGACAGGAAAACCGGCTCTACATATACTAACTCAAACCAATACTGGAGCTGCAGAGCACCAGCACCTACCCCGGCTAACCCAGTGGGGTGCCCAGGGTGTGGAGCAAAATCTTCAGGAGCCAAAACAGGATACTTAACCTGTCCCAGGGTAGAGTTCTCTGGCAAAGGCCCATGACCTATAGTTACTCACCAATAAACTGCTCTCAATGACCACTGAAGGACTCCAGAAGCTACCTCCAAACATCAAACACAGCAAGATGACTAAAGGCCAGCATAGATACCTGAACAAAAAAATCAAAACAATATGACATCTCCTTATCCCAGCTATCCCAAAGAAAGCAACCAAGAGAACTTAAGCACAATTAAAATGCAAGAAAATGACTTCAAATTCTTAGTAATGAAGATGATAATGGAGGAAACAACTAAAATCCACAAACAAATGCAGGAAAATGCAGCCAAACAGATAGAATAAATAAAAGAGGCCTATAGAGACGCACTGGAAGGAATCCAGGAAAATACAATCAGATGAAGGAAATCAATAAAGCAGTTCAAGATCTGAAGATGAAAATAGAAACAATAATAAAGAAGAAGAAAAATGTGAAAGAGAAAGCTAGAGAAGAAAACAAACAACATAGAGCCAAGCTTCTTTAACAGAATCCAAGAGATGGGGGAACGAATCTCAGGACTGGAAGATACAATCGTAACTCTTGCAACAACCATCAAAGAAAACGTTAAATCTTAAAAATTCCTGACACAATACATCCAAGAAATCAAGGACACTATAAAAAGCTGAAACCTGAGGATAATAGGCATTGAGGAAAGAGAAGACACCCGACTCCAAGGCCCAGAAAATATTTTCAACAAAATCATAAAAGAAAAGTCCCCCAATTTAAAGATGGAGAAGTTTATAAACGTACAAGAGGCCTACAGAACACCAAATAGAATATACAAGAAAAGAAGAACTTCCTATCATGTAATAATCAAAACACAAAACATACAGAACAAAGAAAAAAATACTAAAAGCAGCAAGAAAAAAGAGCCAAGTAACATATAATTGTAAACCATTCAGAATTACACCCGACTTCTCAGCAGAAACCGTAAAATCCAGAAGGGCCTGGACAGAGATTCTGCAAACCCTAAGATACCACAGATGCCAAGCCAGACTTCTATAACCAGCAAGCCTATCAATAAGCATTGATGGAGAAAACAAGATATTCCATGACAAAACCAAATTCAAATAGTACATATCCATAAATATAGCTTTACAGAAATTACTAGAAGGAAAACTACACCCCAAAGGGAGAAGCTGCAACCAAAACTATACAAGAAATAGATAACTACACCACCACAAAAATACAACCACACAAACTTTTTACTGTAACAAACATCAAAATTAAGGCACTTAACAGTCAATGGTCATTAATATCTCTCAACATCAATGGTCTAAATTCTCCAATAAAAAGACAAAGACTAAATGAATGGATGCATAAACATGATCCAACATTCTTCTGCACTCAAGAAACACGTCTCAGCCACAAGGATAGACATTACATCAGGGTAAAATGCTGGAAAAAATATTCCAAACAAATGGTCACAAGAAGCAAGCTGTTGTATCTATTTTAATATCCAATAAAATGGACTTTCAGCCAAAATTAATCAAAAGGGATGAGGAAGGACACTTCATACTCATCAAAGTTAAAGTCAACCAAGATGACATCACAATTATTAACATCAGTGCTCCCAATACAAGGGCACTCACATTTGTAAAAGAACTATTAACAAATCTTAAAACACACATTGGTCCTCACTTCAGCACCCCACTTTCACTGAAGGATAAGGCATTGAAACAGAAACTGAATTGAGAAATAACAACATTAACCAACATAATGAATCAATGGATCCTCTGGAGGAATCTTTATACCTGATCTCAAGTTGTGCTATAAAGCAACAGTAATTAAAACAGCACAGTAATGGCACAGAAATAGGCTGATTGCTCAATGGAATCGAACGAAGCCCCAGAAATGAACCCACACAAATATGATCACTTGATTTTTGACAAAGAAGCCAAATCTATTCAACGGAAAAAGGATAGCATCTTGAAGAAATGGTGCTGGTCTAAATGAATGTATACATGTAGAAAAATGAAATTAGATCCATGTTCATCACCATGCACAAAACTCAAGTCCAAGTAGATTAAATACCTCAACATAAACTCAAAGACACTAAATTGCTTAGACAAAAAGTGGGGAACAGCCTGGAACACATTGGCACAGGAGACAACTTCCTGAACAGAACACCAAGAGCCCACTGATCAACAAATGGGACCTCATGAGGCTTAGAAGCTTCTGTAAGGCAGAAGACACCGTCAACAGAAAAAAGCGACATCCCACAGACTGGAAATGATCTTCACCAACCCTACGTCTGACAAATGTCCAATATCCAAAATATATGAAGAACTTAAGAAATTAAACCCCATCAAACTAAATAACTCAGTTAAGAAATGAGGGTCATAACTAGACAGAATTCTCAACAGAGGAATATCGAATTGCTGAGAAAGATTTAAAGAAATGCTCAATGTCTTTAGTCGTCAGAGAAATTCAAATCAAAATGACTCTGAGATTCCATCTTACACCCATCAGAATGGCTAAGATAAAAAACTCAACTGACAGCACATGCCGTCAAGGATGAGAAGAAAGGGCAATACTCCTTCATTGCTGGTCAGAATGCAAACTTGTAGAACCACTTTGGAAATCTATCTGTCACTATCTCAGAAACCTAGAAATAAAGCTTCCTCAAGACCCAGCTATTCCATTTCTTGGAATATACCCAGAAAATGCACCAGCACACAACAACAAGGACATATGCTCAACCATGTTCATAGCAGCCTTATTCACAATAGACAGAACCTGGAAACAGCCTAAATGTCCCTCAGTCGAAGAGTGGATAAAGAAACTGTGGTACATTTACACTATGGAATACTACTCAGCTTTTAAAAACAAGGGAATCCCAAAATTTGTTGACAAATATATGGAACTAGAAATGATCATACCGAGTGAGTAAACCCAGAAGCAGAAAGATTCAAATGGTATATACTCTCTTATAATTGGACACTAGCCCAAGAGGCATGTCCCATGAAAGTCACCACTTAACAGGAGATTGGGATAGAAGTGAGAACATCCTAATGGGACTTTAGATGAGAGAATTATGGGAGGATCAAGAAATAGAAGGACCCAGAGGGTTGTAGAATCCTACAAGAACATCAGAATAGGCCGATCTTTGCCCAGGGCCCATCTCAAACTACTGTTCCAACCAAGGACAATACATGTAGTAAACTTCGAACCCCAACTCAGATCTAGCCAATGGACAGGACACTCTCTATAGTTGAATGGAAAGTCAGGACTGACTCTGACACAAACTCTGGTGCCCGGTATTTGACCACTTCCCCTTGGTGGGGAGGCCTGGTGGCACTCAGAGATAAGCAGGCTACCATAGCCTATGATCCCCCTTGGTCACAGACATGGTGGAGGGGACTAGGGTAAAAGCAGGAAGGACAGAGGAATGGGAGGATACAAGGGATGTAATCTGAATAAACTAACTAAATAAATTAAAGAAACTATTGCTCTAAGTTAGAATATGAGCTAATGATATTTTATCAGGCATGTTTAAAAATATTTTAGAAATTAAACCTGGTTTTACCTAATCTGTGAGACAATACATTATATCATAATATATCACAGAGTTTTACCTATGATATTTTGTAAAAAATGAATTTGTATTTCACTAATATAGAGAACTCAAGGAATGGTATTTGTTAAATTTGTGCACAGATTAAACTTCTAAGAAGTAATAATCTGAAAGACAAAAAGCAGCAAAAATATAGATAAATGCAGCAAATGCCATAATAAGAATATTTGTAAAATAGATAAATATTGCTACAATTTTAATGCATCATCACTTTCTGAAATATTTAAGTGACAGTTGGAAACAATGGGAAGAATTAGGTATTTAAGTAAAAACAAATTGTATGAGATTTTGGAGACAGTCTTAAAATAAAAGCTATTTCTGAGAGTACTTCCAGTGAAATCCTGAAATATGTATTTACACCCAAAATGTTTAGAGTTTGGTTTGAGCAATCCTGGACAACCTCTGGAAGAACGGAAGTGATGAGACTATTCACCATTTAAAATTTCTAGGACATCTGCAGTTTTTTTCATGTACATATAAATAATTGACTATGAACTACTCTTAGACATGGTTCCTTTGAGTTTCATCAAATAGGACAACTTAAATAACCTTGCTGTGCAGGAGTCTACCTAGCTTTGGTGGAAATGGTACAGAGTAACTTAATTTAAAATTGAAATGGACTCTTCCAACTTAAAAATCTAGATCTTTATAGTGTCCTAGGCATCTACTTATATATAATTTATTGATTTACTTATACTTTTATATGACTAAAAAGAAACATAAATAAGTGATGCATTGATTTAAATTTTGTCTTTTCAGAAAGCATCCATTGGATTTGAGAACTGGAGACAATTTGCAAGATTTAAAATACATAGAAAGTAGGGAACACAATTTAATCTTGTTAGACTCACACAGTGAACTCATGATATGATAGAATTAAAGCAAGTCTCTGTTTTATTTTGTCTACTAAGAAATGGAGCATAAACTTTTTCTTACTTGTTTTGTGAGGATTAGTGTATGGGTGTGGTGGTTTGAATAAGAATAGCTTCCAGCAGCTCACATATTTGAATGCTTGGCTCTCAGTTGACAGAACTGTTTGGGAAGGACTGAGAGGTGTGGCCCTGTTTGGGGAGGTGTACAGCTATGGGTGGGGATTGAGGTTTTAAAAACTGGTGCTATTCCCAGTGTTTTTCTCTGACTCAAGCTGTGGGTCAAGATGTGAGCTCTTAGCCACTGCTCCATCACCATGCCTTCCTGCCTGTGGTTATCCCTTCCATCATGATGGTGCTAAAACTAACCTTCTGAAACTGTAAGCAGAAGAGAGAAACTTCCTTTTTCAAAATGCGATGGAGAAGTTAAACAAGATCATTTTAGTCCCCTTTAATTTTTACTTGGGGAGTCTTAGGGGCAAGAATTAGTGCCACCAATATATTAAATATAGAATCCAAGTTAATATTTAAATCATTAAATAAATAAATTTTGGTTCTCACTTACCTTGAAGTAAAATTTTATTGCCTGAAAAGAGACTCAAATGAAGTGAAAGTGGTTGCTTTTTGGGATTTTTTTTCAATATGCAACTCCTTGTAACTCAGTGTTTCTCATTAAATTTTAGGGTACTTGGATGAAAGAGCTTGCTGTATATCTTTGGAACGAAAGTAGAAGAGAACATCTTTGTAGAAGTTCCTCTTGGATTTCCACCGTATTAGCATTTCCATATCATAGAACATGTATCTTAGCTTTGATTGTATCCTCTAATTTTCAGACACCATTCCATTTTTTTGTGCAGCACATTAATAATTAATGACTTAGCTACTCATTGTATACCATTTATCATCAAAAGCATTCACTGCTGAGACTTTATTCCTTCATACTTGCTTTTGTAGAAAATGCTATCTTAATATCTTATTGCTTCAACCTACCTAATGATCCCATACATGATGTGATTACTATTCTGGGCAACCAAAATAGAACTTAGAGAGAATTGGACTCTAATTCTAAAGCTAGACGTAGGAATACCACTCCTCACTGGTGGGGCATGTATTAAATTGTAGCAAATTGTATTTCCATGCTCTTTAAATGATCATTTATAAAAAAAATCCTCCCAGTAATTTCAGTGTTTAACATTTTAATTTATTTTACCCATATCAAATTCATTTCAGTAGTAAAAATGAGGAAACAAAACTTTTTATGGATTAATAGTCTGTTCTAGTTTTAACTCTGATATTTTCCTGAATTATATGTGGATTTCATCCCACTAGCCTTTTGCATTTATCATTATTATCAACAGTCTGATAATGTGCTTTGCCCTCTACAAGCCTAGGTGCCATATCTAAAAGCTTTGGCTTAGGCTGTTGTTAGTAACTTTTAGTTGTTGAAGATAGGAGTATACTACCAGCTCGTCCTGTTCAATCTGAACAAGAAGTTAAATGTAGTTCAAAGTCAAATAAACAGTTCTAAATATTACCTGTCATCATTCACTGAGTGCTGGCACTTTCCCCACACCCATGTTCCCTAGTTACCTCCTTCTTCATATGAGGTATTTATAATAAGCAAATCTTCAAACATTATTTCTTGACAAAATATATTTCTAATTCTACTGACTATGAAGATATTCCAATTATCTGAGAATTCTTTTTCTCTTTTATTATGTATGGACTTCTCAAACTTTCTGGACTTTAAGAATGTATATTTTAGCAGTGCTAACAACAGAAATGAAACAAAAATCACCTTGGTGGCAGGAAATTTATGTCATATTATTAATCTTTCATTTTGTTGAAAACTCTACAAGAGGTGACGAAAATTTAATTGTCAAGATCATTAGAGTGAAAGCAAGGAACTATGATTTGATTAAAAGAGTTACTCAACTTATTAGATGTCTGCTCACAAAATCACCCTTTCTTCCCTCATATAAGCAGATATTTGGTGATTTCGGCCTCCTAGGACTAAATAGACCAATCTTTGTAACATAGTGCATAGTTCTTGCCAATAAGCAATCTTTCAAATGTTTACCCAATCACTGAAAAGAGTGTGTTATCTTCAAAACTTAGAACGTAACTCTTTAGTCTTAGAGAAACGTGACAATTTCTAAACAAATTTCTACAATTGGACACTAGCATTTACTTGTTCACCTGAGATAAAAAAGAGATTTGGGGATCTCTCCCCCACCACATACTGCATATGTGGCATGACAACCTTGGGGATCTCTCCCCCACCACATACTGCATATGTGACATGACAACCTTGGGAATCTCTCCCCCACCACATACTGCATATGTGACATGACAACCTTGGGAATCTCTCCCTCACCACATACTGCATATGTGACATGACAACCTTGGGAATCTCTCCCCCACCACATACTGCATGTGTGACATGACAACCTTTGCTATATCACTTCTAAGATCTGACTATTCGGAATGATCAAGTCTCTTATCAAAATTATAGATGTTTTAGAATACACTAACAAATAATAACATCCTGGCAAACAATAATTCTTGTGCCAATTTATTCTGATTTTGGTGAAATGATCACACAAATATTTTAAATAATATTAACCCATCTAACAATATATTTTTAAAAACACTGTTTAAAATATCTCTTGACTTAACTAAAGCAGATTTATAGATAATAGTTTCAGGAAGATGGTAGGCATAAACTTTTTTTCCCATCAATTTTAAGCCAAGTAAGAAAGGCCGCAAAATGTACTATCTATTAGGGAATGAATCACAAATGTGGACTCACCTACAGCTCTGTAAATTCAAAATGTTTGTCTGTAATCAACTCCCTACCCTCTCTCTCTCAGAATGTGTTTTACACATTTGCCTATGGAAAGGAACATATAATCTTTTTTCACTGAGAATTTGTCTCTTTGTTACCTCAAGGTTGGAGCCTGCTCCTATCTGTACATCAGAGAAGAACGTGTGTGTGTGCTATGTTGATAGTCACTGTAAACAAATATTTATACAGTTGAGATCAGAGATAGAAAATGTCAGCACCAAATCCACCCATGATGGCACATATACCAGACAGATGACAAAGTCTGGCTCAGGTTATAACGGCTTGTGAAATACTTGAATCATATTTTGCAACCCTTGAAAGAATTCAAGTTGGAGATTAGCAGAAACCAGGCTCAGTTCTGTCCATAATCCCCTTTATCTGTCTTCTAGCCAACAAAATGAAAACTTTAAAGCCCGAGTGACAAATAGAGTGTGAAGGACCTTCTACCGCATTTAAGGAAAAAATCAGGACTGCTGTGTGTGTTGAAAATGGTTTCTTATACCATTATTACTTTTGCTGTCAGTCGCAGAAACATGAAATAAAGCCCTACATGCTTATTTCTGCTGGCCTCATTAGTAGATGTAACACCAGTAAATTAACTACTCTAATAATATTCTGGTGATATAGGATGAAAACTTGTTTATAGAAGGTAAATTAATGTGAAAACAAATGACTGTATTATTCAGAAGCTTATTAAATTACTGAAAATTGAACATATTAAAGTAGGAAAATCTCTAGGGACAATTCTTATTGAAGTAAAACTGTAGTGAGTTGGAAAACAGAAAGCAGACAAGCAGTGAAGTGTAAATTATAAAGCATTTCTGTGCAGGTGGGACACCAGGAGCTGTGTGCATCTGCTATAGGAGAAGTGTTCTGAACATAGATGAGAGTTATGCCCTCATTTAACAGTGCTGTACCAGGAGAGATGAACAGCATGTTAATTAAAAGACTCATAAATTCATAACATTTAAATTCAGTCTTTGAAAAAATGGGGAACTTCGAGGCATCAAGTCAGTAGGATAGCTTCAACATATGTTACAAATTCCTCTTCTTACTAAAATGTAGCAACAAATACAACATTAATTAAATGAGCTATGTTTTCCTACTTATATAAAATGTGAGGAGTGGAGATATGTAATATAGAATTTAAAGAGAAAATCATATTCAACATTAAAAGTAAAAAAAAATGAGGTGATTAAGTATTATCACTGCTATTGCTATTATTGGTATTTATGAGGACTGAGCGTTCACTATATGTTGATGTTTTATAATAACACAATACATACTGGAAGATAAAAATAATTATTAGGGTCCTGAGCATATATAGCCATCTAAATTACAGCTGTAAATCTTCTTAAAATTCCCCTGAGAACAGATATTTTTTAGAGTGGGGCAAACAGGAATCATCATGCACAACTCTCTGGGAAATGCGTATGCTGTGGCCTCAGCCACCTATGTAATCGAGAAACATTAAAAGTGTTTTGATATTTGAAACAACACAAACGTTTCAGTCAGTATTGAGCCTATTATATGATGTTCAGAAGAAAGACAATACACAAAATGGCATATACTAGATAGGACATAGTTCAGGAAATTGCCAACCTGAGGTAATATTCAATATCAAAAAGAGTAGAAAATAGTAACACTAAGTAGGAAGTGTGTAAAAACATATAGAATTAAAATCACTCAGAAACTACAAGGTTAAATATCAAATCTCATGTGCTTTCTGAGGCTTGAGTATTGTAAAGAAAAAGATAAAGAAAATGATTGATTTTACACTCTACAGAATCAGGAGTACATAGAAGCTAGATAATATAAATTCAGATCTTTTTCTCATGCACAGAGAATTAAAGTACAATGAAACTTCAAATTATTTAAACACACAAAGGCAGGAAGTCAAGAGATGTCAATAATCAGCACGTCTATTTAGATTGGCTTTTCTCAATACATTTTAAAGCTGTTTTGCGGACTTCTGTTCTTAATATTATAGCATACACAGACATGTTAACACTAAAATCAACCAAAGGTTTGGAGCAATTATACATAGTTCAAAGATTCAGTTGACCAAATTATAATGTTAAATCAAGAATTGGAAATATTCAGATTAGGATAACAATGTCAGTTCCTTAAGAACATGAAAAATGAAAGGAAAACATGGGAAAAAGGAGAAAAGTGAAAAGTTCCCTTCAGGGTTTTCATGTGTTGTGGAGACACACAGGTGTCCAGACCAAAACTAGCAGAGAAGGTAGCCTAAAAATGAAATCTATGGAAGAGGTTTTGGTTATAGTTTATGGAAATCTTGCCTCCTTGCTTGATTTTCAGTATAAAATAGAAATAATATCCCTCTCCTTAATGAATTGCAGTGACCACTCTGAAGTGACTAACAAAGTGCTATCCATTATGTTACCTGGGTTCTATAATATTTTCAATGCTTTTTGAGACTCTTGATGTGAACATCAAGATTCAATAAAAATATTGCAAAAAAGATATGGGCATTATTCAGAAATCTTAGTTGTTTCATGAATGGCTTCTTGTCTCTTTTGATCCATCAGTTAGAATCTATGAATGAGGATGATTTTGATGGCTTAGTTAGCAAGCATTTTATTTTTCTATAATATATAAGTTACCTTTCTTTACAATTTTAAAAAATTAATTATATTTTAAATATTTTACATCTTTAATTGATAATGATAATATTCATAATTAACTTATAAATTCATACTAATTTTATACATTATAAAGTTTGACCATACTTTAGAATTCACAAATTCTTTTAACAAATAAAGTAAATTTTAATTTATTCCAATGCAGATTATATTTT
Organism: Acomys russatus; assembly: GCF_903995435.1. Classification (NCBI taxonomy): domain Eukaryota; kingdom Metazoa; phylum Chordata; class Mammalia; order Rodentia; family Muridae; genus Acomys; species Acomys russatus. The sequence continues at coordinate 13,186,232 of NC_067138.1, forward strand.
ATAACATTCAACAAAATGGAAATTTTGGTTTAGCCTCCCTAGAATCAATACCATTTACACAACCAAAATAATTGCATTAACATTATTGTTAACATTATTAATTTACATATTTATTAAAATTTTAGCTTTATTTTAATCATGAATATAGGGCAAAATAGGTATTTATTTAAAGCCAATTATAAGATTAGAAAACATTTAAAGTTCCATAGTTAAAGAAGAAAAGAGATTGTTCATTTTTGAAGCCATGTATGAGATATATAAAAACATCTTGATCAGTGATATACAAAAATATGTTATAGCACCCATGAACATGCCAGTTTTAGCTAATTAAAATCAGACATATGAACAAATATTCAACACATAACATGTGACTAATTTAAAGTTATAATTGTAAAAGTGATGAGATTCATATAACATGTGAGAATGAGCATAACAGCTTATGCAAAATATAAACATGACTTTTGCTATAGAAAGCTTTAAAATTAATCACAAAAATATACTATCTCCAAAATTAAAGTTAATTCTAATTTACAATACATATTTCAACATACTGATTTTCTTTTTTCTTTTATAAGTTACAGAAAATCAATGAAATGATGTGAATAAAAATTTCAGAGAATTTTTATTAGTGAATTTTTTTCAAACTTCTTTATTTGCTAAAGATGCTTCACCCAGGGATAGGCCCTATTATTTCTGTCAAATGCACAGTGGTCAGCCTTAAAATCATATATATTCCAGCAACAAAAGTGGGCACATAAATTTGTATTTGCATATACTTGTGCATACATACATATGTGTCAGTGACATAAAAAAAAGGGATTATTAACATAAGCATGGAGGACATGAATGCAGTTTGAGGGAAGGCAGCTAGAAGGGGCTAGTAAACAGAAAGGGAGCGGGAAAATAATACAAACATATTTCATCTAAACTGTTACAATTAAAAATAAATAAAAGATTAAAGAATTGTTCTCTGGAAACAATATATTTCACACAATTGTAATTACAAAGTAGCTCCACATATATTCATTTCAAGATTAACCAGGGCTGCTCCTAACTTAAAAATTTTAAATAAAATAGATAGCATGTCTTCATGTTGCTACACTGGTTACTCACCTTTTCAACATTATGTTGTTTGTAGAATTCAGAGGAGCGTACATTTTCCCCTCTATTGACTAATTATCAACAATATACCAAGCACTGGGATGGAAAATCATTTTCTCTTGCCCAATCTTCCTTTTTGGTCTCTGAGCTTCAAACATCGGTGTGTCAGTTAGGACTGGGCACCACCTGGTCACTTGTTCTCTGCATTTTGGTTAGTTATGCTTTTTTTTTTTTTTTTTTTTTTTAATGATCTTTGTAAGTTGCAAGGAATTGTTTCTCTGAGGTGGAATGAAACATATACTCATCTTCTTGTTTTACAATTCAAATATATTATGTACATACAAGTAACATATGCACACAGAGCATGTTATATTTATATACTTGGTATACAACTACACAAACACACACACACCCACACATACACTGTTAAGGTGATAGCGGTCGTAAAGTGGAGACAGTGCAAGGGGATAGTGCATAGAACATGTTTGAAGAAGGAAGGGAAATGAGAAAAGAATATGCTTATGTTTTAATTAAAATAATTAACATTAAACACATAAGTCAGTGGTAAATTATATTAAGGTATAACTAAGCTGTCTCAAGGAGAAGCAGAAATGGAAATAGTTTATGGAAGAAATAAACTGGCTGTCTTTGTGGAATTAGCTACCCACACAATCAACAAGTGTAATGAAATAACTTCATTTTCCAGTACATGAACCTGTATTTAAAAATGTTCAGCTGTATTTTTCTTTAAAAAATTTTTTTATTAATTTATTCTTGTTACATCTCAATGTTTATCCCATCCCTTTTATCCTCCCATTCTTCCCTCTCTCCCATTTTCCCATTATTCCCTTCCCCTATGACTGTTCCTGAGGGGGATTACCTCCCCCTGTATATGCTCATAGGGTATCAAGTCTCTTCTTGGCAACCTGCTATCCTTCCTCTGAGTGCCACCAGGTCTCCCCCTCCAGGGGACATGGTCAAATGTGAGGCACCAGAGTACGTGAGAAAGTCATATCACACTCTCCACTCAACTGTAGAGACTGTTCTGACCATTGGCTAGATCTGGGAAGGGGTTTAAAGTTTACCGCCTGTATTGTCCTTGGCTGGTGCCTTAGTTTGAGCAGGACCCCTGGGCCCAAATCTGCCTATCATAATGTTCTACTTGTAGGTTTCTGGGACACTCTGGATCCTTCTACTTTGCTATTCACCCATGCTTCTCTCATTTAGAGTCCCAATAGGATGTTCTCCCCTCTGTCCCGGTTTCCTGGTAAGTGAAGGCTTTCGTGCCCCTTGGGCTAGTATGCAGATATAAGTGTATTTTTCTTATTATCCATTACAAATATAATCGACTACAACAACAAAGGATAGTGGCATGGCAGCTCTGGCATGAAGTAGTGCTTGACCCTGACCTACTAGTGATTAAGATAATGAGTCCATAGAAGCAACACAGGGAAAATAAAGAAACAAGTGAGAAGTTAAAACCTAATGTTCTGTTGCTGCCATGGTTAATCTATTTTACTAAGAAGCATCCATTTATACTAATAATGTTCATCAATAATATGAAATTATATATTAAATATTGAGATCATAAACAACATTAATAATTCAATTCATTCAAAAATTTAGACTATTGGATCAGCACCATACATCTTTCTGTTAGAAACAAAATAACTGGAACCATCTAAGTCATTAATTATTCTTTGTCACCAAGGTTGACAGAAATTTTATTGTGTACAGGTCAGGTGTGGGCCATAGGCTATTTATTATTTTCATCAATGACTTGGATGATAGGAGTGTCTGTGAACTTAGTAATTTACAGTTCTCCTTCAATGGAAAGCCTGATTAACACTTTGGATGTCAAGATCAGTACTCAGCATGACCAGGATATGACCTCAACAAATTGGAGAAGTGGTCTTAAGCAAAACAGTTCAATAAAATGGTGGCAGATATAGTCGTTAAGAAAATTGGGAAGGAAATGAAAATTATAATAATGTATCAGATATCATAGTGTTATGAATGTGTTTGATAAAGCAGGATTACAAAATATGATGTAATATGTAATATTGAAATGGTTTGAATAAAGGATGAAATAGTTTTTTCTTTTTTTCTCTTGGTGTCTCTCCACAACGTAGTACTTATTCTTCTTTCATTTCCTTCTTTCTCTTTCATTTCTTCCCTTCTTCCCTCCTCCCTTCTTTTCTGCCTCCTTCCTTGTTTTCTTTTTTCCTTTATTATCCTCCTCCTTCTCTCCTTTCTCATCTCGCCTTCTCATGACATGGAGTACGTTGAGATTCCTTAAAATTACGATAGCCCCAAACTTTTTATCTCCTGCCTTAACCTCCTGAGTGCTAGAATTAGAAGCCTAAATCACTATGCCTTACATATTATCAAATATGTATACATATTATCAATTATCACAATACCTATATTCCATTACATATTCCTGTGGATAAAATTAAAGATAATTATAAGTTATACTAACAAGGAAGATATAACTTTCAATAATAATGCTTGTAAAAAGTTTTAGTGTATCACAACTCACAATGGCCTTTAGATATATTTGTGCTTAGTAGCTGTTTTACAGAGCACTCCAGTATATATTAGAGGATGCCATTCTTCTCTGGCCTGTATATTTCATATCCTTTGTGCTGTATACATAATATTTTCTATATCATCTCTCTGTCCATCTGTCCACCTTCTTATGTGTCTACCTAGTCCGTCAAAGACTGTTATGCGTAGTGACCAGAGTTAGTTGACAAAATAATTTTAATTATAGTGTCATTTATTTGAAATATGAGATCAAACAGCTAAATATTTAAGACATTGTAAAACTGGTTTTTAGCAATTTTTCAAAGAGCTTAATTGATTTATTACATATTTCTTTCTTAATTAAATTTATTTATTTATTCTCTTTTTACATCCTATTCACAGCCCTCTCCCTCCTTTCCTCCTAGTCCCACCCTTCCACCCTCTTCACCCTCTGTTCTCTCCCTCTCTCCTCAGAAAGGGGGTAGCACCCTGTACAAACCAGTACAAGTTTTTAAATTTTAGTTTTTATGGAATAGAAAGCCAAATCCGTTAAGAAAAAAATGACTTATTTCTGAAAATGTGTGTTCTCATTTCATAGAAGAATATTGTCATTAATAAAGGACTGAACAATTATATACACTATTATAATCATTTATTTTTTGTAATTCAATAAATATACCATAACTAATTGTGCAATTGGCTCTAAACGTAATTGTCATATAAAATTATAAGCAAATGTTAGCAATACATTTTCTTTCCAAGAGAATGTAATTGCCACTTGTCTTCTCACTTTACTCTGGGAAGGAAAATATCAAAGTGTACTGTATTTGGTTTCTAATGTAGCAACTGGACTAGGTGAAATGGTTTTGTTTTGTTTTGTTTTTCTATAATTATGGTGAGAATTGTTCTGTTTTTCATTACGTTCTTGAATAAGAAATAAATCATGCACATCAGTCTAACATATAGCCACCTGACAACAACTATCAAATTAAGACTACAAAAGTTAATATAACTGAGCATATGAAGGAGCCTTCATAAGCCCAGGGATTGTTCGTTGCCTGCCTATTCTGCAGTTTGTATTCTTTACAGCACAATTGCAGGCCCCTCCCTCATCACCTCCCCATCCCATCCCCTCCATTATTCCCTTTCCCTCCCTCCCCTAGTCCTTATAAAGGGGAGCCTTCTTCCCTAATATCTGACCTCGGTTTATCCAGTCTCTTCTGTACCACCTGTAACCTCTTCCTCTGTTGCCTGGCAAGGTCACCACACCAGGATGAAAGTGAGCAACATTAGGAGGCCTGAGTCCATCAGTCTCACACTCTCTCAGGAAATTGGGAATAAGTCTACCTTAAGACCCAGCCATACCACTCCTGGGCATATTCCCCAAAGAGGGTCACCATACAACAAGGACATTTGCTCAACTATGTTCATAGCAGCCTTGTTCGTAACAGCCAGAATCTGGAAACAACCTAGATGTCCATCCACTGAAGAATGGATAAAGAAACCATGGTGCATTTACACAATAGAATACTATTCAGCTATCAAAAACAAAGAAAAATGGAAATGTGCAGGTTAATGGATGGAACTAGAGACAATCATCCTAAGGTAACTCAGTCCCAAAAAGACACACATGACATATTCTCACTCATAAGCAGATGTTAGCCACTTAATTCAGGTTAACCTGATGTGCCAACCAAAGTCCACGTGGCATGTGGACTTAGATCCTTTGCTCAGATGTAGTAGATAGGCAGCCCAGTCTCCTTGTGGGTCCCACAATAAGGGGAGTAGGGACTACTTCTGACATGGACTGGGGCCTCCTAATGTTGTTCACTTCAACTTTTGCAGGAAATTATTATTTTGAAAGAAAAATAACATGATTCATTGTTCTGAATAATCTGAAACATTTGCAAAATAGTTTCAGACTTCTATGGCTACTAATAATTTTATCTATATATTTCTATATTTGATGATATTGTATAGTTCTTATCATTGTAATTAACCTTCATTGCCATAACAAATGCTTGAACTAAAAAAATGCTTAGTCAGAACTTCTGGTTCTGCTACTCAGGGGGTAAGCCAGGAGATCACAAGTTCAAGCTTAATATAGGCTACAGAGTGTGTTGAAGCTCAGCTTGGTCAACTCAGTAAGACACTATCTTATGATAAGAAGATGGAACAGAGGAAGATCACTTGCCATACAAGCATGAGGCTCTCACATACAGAAAAGAAAGATGAAGGATGTTCAGTTTGGAAGGTTTCAGTTCATGCCTGATTTTTTCCAGTGCTTTAGGCACCATGTGGCACAGTGCTCCTGTGAAAACATGTAACACTGAAAAACAGCCCTCTTCTTCATTTCTGAGAGTACAAAGAAAAAGAATAGTCTCAGAAGTCCATAAATGTTTTTTTTTTCTAGTGAGATGGAGCTTCCCAATGGGAGCTTCTTAAACGTTCTGCCATTCCCTAAAAACAACAAGCTCGGGGGCTAGCCTCTAACATGGCCATGTTTGGGGCGATCAGGAACATAGCTACAGCAAGAGTATCTCATTGTAGAAAACAGAAAAGTTTTTTGAAAATAAATTGTGACTTACTTCACTTTAAGGAGATTTAAAGAGCTAAGCGATTCAATTTTCCAATTTAATATTAATTAAAGAATATTCCAAACTATTTCAGACATAAATATTCTCATGCAAATATAGGGAGTGAGGTCTGAGGACAATATTCTGAACTGTTTCTCACAGTCCCCAAAATAAGGGCTGGTGAAATTGTCCAATGAGTGCATTTATTTTGTAAGCAGGAAGACCAAGACTCGAGCTGACTCCTCAGTGGCAACATGAAAAATACTGAACCTTCTTGCTGTGAGTAGTTTATTATATATAATAATATATATATGTGTGTGTGTGTGTAATGCTATAAATATATATGTAAAATAAAAAAATAAACACAAAAAAGGAAGGAAAACACTGAACCTAAAATTAATCGAAGAACTTGGGGTAAAGAAACAGAATGATTCTAAAACTGGCCGGTCAGATAGACTAACCAGAAGTGAGCTCCAGGTTCAGTGAGAGACTCTGTCTCTAAAAACTAATGGTATAATGATAGAAAGTCTTTAATGGGACATAAAATGGCCTTCGAATAACTGAAGTCCTTTTTCCTGTGTGTTCCTGGCTTTCCTGTTTTGGAGTTGGTGTTGTTACTTTTACTATCTATTTGAGAGTTTTGAGCTTTATATAATGAGTTTCACAATAAATGTTTTATGATATAGGGTCTTCTGCTTTTACCTAACTACATAGTCCAAATTTACCTCAAATTTGATTTGATTTTAGTGCTCCATTCTTGGAATGGATATATATATATATATATATATATATGTGTGTGTGTGTGTGTGTGTGTGTGTGTGTGTGTGTGTGTGTGTGTTTGTGTGTGTGTGTGTGTGTGTGTGTGTGTGTGTAAACACTCATTGATGGCCCAGTACTTTTACAGCTGCCCTTCATCTTTCAAAGTGTGTATATTAAAATAGCAGAGCACTTTTATTTCTGCACTCTTTTGTCCAAATCAGTACACAAACCAGAAAAGATTAAAAGACTGGGAATTCAATCTTTTAGTAGGAGAGATGTACAAATTTTGGCCACTTTTAGTTAATCAATACCCATGTATTATGTAGTAGTGACTGTGTAAGCCTGTGGTCTCTTCATTGCTATGCCTATGCTAGGCTTTCTTAATATGCCAAATTAATTCACTTTATCTTCACAGTGACCCTGTGGAAGCATTACTGCAAATTTCTACTTACTTAATAGAAAAGTAGCCAAGCACTATCACTTTTGTGTCCTTTCTTCTGTGTACAGATATCACCACTTGTAAACTTTTCATCTGTTCCAAACAGTTATCCGAATGTATTTACTAGATTAGCTATTTAAAATTCCAAAAAGAAAATAATTTGTTCCAAATGCTTAATATGCTCACTTTTCAGGATGTTAGAATTTATTTGAAACCTTTACAGATAACAAGTAATTGTAAGGTATAATTGACCAATGGTTTGTTTGTAATCCAATATGGTATATTATTTATAGAGGAAGTCATAGGAATCATAATACATTTCATATAAAAAGGCAGAGGCCAGATATAAGTGGGCTATTATTTCCAAATGTTAAAATTCTAACCCAGAAATCTCCACCCAGATACAGAATCTTTTAAAAATAAAGATGAAATGGTGACATTACTAAATGAAACAAAAAAGAGAAGTTTTGAGAACTAATCAAAAGATATATTCCTAAATAATTGCTGAGTTCATAGAAAGAAAGAGATCTGCCAATAGAATTGTGGAACACTGAGACTGAAAGAGGAATGCACATGCCTGTCCTTGCCTGGAACTGCTGTATCTTGGAGGATGAGGACTGAGGAGTTTTAATTCAAAGTAGGCTTGAGTCTCATACATTTACCACTTCAGCTATGTCGGGGAAGGGTGACCAGCCAGAGAGGGTGGTTTCATTTGAAGAATAACAGACATTGTATTTGTTTATTCCTCTAAATGAGAGTGAAGATCACTAGCCAAATTCTTTTGTCAAATTGAGCAAATTTTATTATAATTCTGTCAACCAGGGTTCTCTCTAGAGCAGGGTTTGATAAAAGGGCATTGAACCCAGGAAAAGGTGCAGATTCTTTTAGCCCCAAATCTACAAGATGTTTTGATTACATAGGAAGCTGGCAGAACATTTCAAAACTATTTGTCAGAACATCTTATCTTATCAAGGTGCAGGTCAGATTATAGGGTATGAAACATCAATTCCAGAAAATAGGTTAAGGCATGGTCAAACCCAAGTTTTAAAGAAAATAGGAATGAACTTACTTTGAGCATGTAACAAGAAGGCTTCTAATCTTAAGATGGAGTCAGGCTTATGCATCATATTACCAGCAGTGCTGACAGAAGCAATAGATATCTTTGTGACAGGCCGATAGCCCAGCTGTACTATAAACCTGGTACTACTCAGGATGAACGGTAAACAAGCCGACCTGCCGGAGAGGCTTCAGGGGAATCTAAGGAATAAGGTAGTCTCAGACAGCCACGATGAAATCATAAATGGAACAGTTACAGCATAGAAAATTGTCATTGTCATTTGGAAAGACAGAAAGGGGCCTTTGTAAGCTAATTGATGGAATGTGAGATCCTGAGAACACAGTTTTCAAAAGTCATGTTTGTAAATTGCCTGAATTTTAACTGCAACATTGCTTATGTTTCAGGATAATTCTTACACTTGTTGCTACTTTACATTTCAACTTGAATTGGTTCTAGATTGTATCACTGCATTGTCTTAAACACCTAGGTTTTCTTACTTTTTTCTTATAAAATGAGAAACTATGTATTTCAAGATATAAGTAATTTCAAGGAAGTATTTTCACTGGTTGTGGTTGGAAAAACTGTTCCACAATTCAAAGAATCTATTTTTTTCTTGTTCTACATGACTAGCTTCCTTTATTAGAAATAAATTATAGATAATAACATCTTATGTGATGATGGGTAAGAGAAACAGCCTTGCCTGCTCCTGAAGTGGAGTTTTAAAATGATTTCATTTAGATTTTTTTTGTGTGTGTGTTGGAAACTGTAGAAAAGGGAGGAGTAACAAAATCATAAGGATTTTGAAGATTGTTTCCTGTTTTGGAAAAAGAATAGTTGAGAAAGTTAAAGTTTTGCAGGCATAAGAAGCTGTGCTTTGGTGTTTGGTGAAAAGAAGCCAGTCATTTGCCAAGTGCCTTGTCTACTTTTAATTTCTTTTAGACTTTAATGAAAAATTTCTTACCCTTCGGTTCCCATTTTTCTCTTATAAATTAACAGTTTATTTTTTTACCTCAAATACTTCCATGAATCTTGACTTTATATTTTCGTAATATTGAATATTTACCATACAATGTATTTTAAAAATTGCATTCACTAGCCTGCTGCTTTCTATAGTGTAGGGGAAGCCCAGACAAGACTTTGAGACTGTAGTTGAGAACCCACCTTGGGTTTCTGGGTTATGTGGACTTTGATTTCTCTGAGTAGGGATAATGTCTACTATATATCTTCCTTGTAAGAAATGCATAATAATCAGTACAATCCTTACAGATAAATGATAATTCTAATTATAATTAAAAATAGATGACGATGTTGAGGGATGGTCTGATGTATTTTATGCTAATTACTGCTTGCTGTCTCTGTGACCCACCATTTGCTTAGTAAAAAGCTATAGCACCTAGAGAGGACAAAAGATATAGGTGGGGCTAAGAGAGAAAGAGAAATTTTGAGAAAAAAAAAGACAGACACACACACACACACACACAGAGAGAGAAAGAGAGAGAGAGAGAGAGAGAGAGAGAGAGAGAGAGAGAGAGAGAGAGAGAGAGAGAGAGAGAGATTGAGGAAAAGAAAGAAAGGCCATCAGGAATTAACTAAAAGAAAAATACATGGCTGGCATAGATAAAAAATTCAGCCCAGATAAAAAACATTAACAAGTATTTAAGATTATAGAAGAAAAGTAACTTGATAAAAATTGGTAAAAACAAATAAAGAATTGGGGCAGGTATCACATACACAAAAAGCAGTTTAAAAGATTAATGTCTGCCCTGCCCCAGGTTAAATAAGACTATTTTAAAATATAACAAGTCTCAATATCTTCATTGATTGCTAGCCAGGCCTACTGATAATACAAATAATACAGATACTTTAAAAACAATATTTTGAGGATTAAAGATCTTAATAATGGATATTTAGAAGTTCAGTGTGTTTGCCATTTCACTTAGATACCTCTTTTCTCAATGGCAGGGCTAGTAGCTCCTTAGTGGCACCGCTATGTTCATGTAACAGTCCTTTAAACATAGTAGTTTCTCAAAGCATCTAGAATTTGGCAATAAATGCCTTGTATTTACATACCAAATAAATAAAGAGAATAACAATATTCCATAGTAAACAAAGTCTTTCAGATGCTGAGTGATCTAAATTATTGACTCCGGTGGAATACATAGAAAAACACACAAAAATATGTTCTTCTTTTAGAGATATAATACCTTGATGTTGTATGTAGTAAGTTATTCTATGAACAAATGGCAACCACAATGTGTACAAATGAGACATTCCGTCCTATACTTAGTGAGCTGTGTTATAGTGAGAAAGACATTCCAGGAAGAAGCTTGTCTAACAGTAGGTTTTTCCTACTTGAAAATAGTAGTGGGAGTGGACCACAGCTGTGTACATGCAAGGGAGCCAATACAGCCCCAAGTGTGGAAAGCAGTCCAGATGTCACTGCTACTGCTGGGACGGCATTCATCAGGGCTTGTCATCTGGGCGTTACTATTGCCAAAATATAGCTTTGGCCACAACTGCTGTCTGCCTTGTTGGGAGATGGTAGTGAAAGAAAGCATCAGAGTCTTGCCAGAACAACTGGAGGCAGTTACAAAATGAGTACACACTGGTGTGAAAGTCGTTGCTCAACTTGTTTCGTCACAATTCTAATGTAAAATAGTTGCATCTGCAGGAAAAGCATGATACTTTCTCAATGGATATTTTATATAAAAAAAAATAATAGCATGGACCACACTAACAAGAAAGGATGATTTTAAGCCTTCTATGACTTGTTCACTTATTGGTTGAACTTACTAATGATTTATTTGACAGAATCCTAATGGAGGAATGTCTAGGTTTTCAAATTTGAAGTTTGAACTGTAAATATCAAAGTGTATACTCACACACTTACTATCTTAGTTAGATAACTTCTTAAGTACACTCTCCCATAGCTCTGAATAACACTGTATTTCTAAGAGTAGGAACTAAATACATGATGTAGAAATGAGTTGATTTTTCCTTTGCTCATGAGCGTCAGTGGTGGATGGCTTCTTGGTTTGTGGTAGGAGCCCATGTCCACTTCCTCCTTTAAGCACTGGTCCCCCATATGGCTTAAACCTATACAGGCCCTGTGTGTGCTGGCATAGTTCTATAAATTCATATGTGTATTATCAGTTCTGCTGTTCCTGGAGGACTCTGCTCCCTTGGAGTTTTCCCTCCCTTACTCTTGCTACCGTTCTTTCTTTGCATAGCTTACTGGGGCCTGGGGGAGGGTTTAGTAGAAACTCTCCATGTAGGGCTGAGTGCTCTCAAGTTTCTTTCTTTGTGATTATTGTTCAGTTGTGGGTCTCTATGTTAGTTCCCATGTATTGCAAGAAGACAGTCTCTGATGATGGTTGAATGAGGCACAGATCCATCAGAATAGAAGAATGCCCTTTGGAGTTATTTTATTTCCTTTTCCTTCAGCAGAATAATGGTGTTGGGATTTTTGTGATGAGTATGGCCTATTCAGTCTCAGGTACGCCATTTAAAACAGCATATTTAGAGGTGTTCTGTGGAGGGTGGGTCCAAGAAGTAAAACAGGAAAGGAAGGGATGTGAATATGTATTTGTCATCCTCATGAGAGACAACCAACTCTATATCCACACTACCATGACTGTAGATATTTAGGGATATTGGTAATTTGAGTGAGAATGGCATCCATTCTCTCTCAGATAGGGCCATATGTCAGGATACTTTGTTCTCAGTTGGTGGAACTGTTTGGGAATGATTAGGAATCATGGCCTTGTTGGAAGAGCTATGTCACTAGAGGTGGGTTTCAAGTTTTCAAAATTCCCTTATTTGTGTATTTGAAAAAATATTAATTGTTCAAATGGGAAATAGGTTTCGAAATAAGCATACACATTCAAGACACTAGAAGAAATGGAGAATGTTCATTATTGAATTAATCATCAATCCAGGTTACATAAAATGCATCTTCCATTTATTCTTTCTTTTGGTTCTTTGTGATTTCATGTAATACATTCCTCATTATCTTTTGCCCAGAATACTACAAACAAACTATATTCAGTGATCATTACAATTCCAGTATCTGATCCTTCTCTTCTTCTTTCATCTTATAATTATCCAAAAAAAAAAATCGTTCCATTAGATTTCTGTAAATGCTAAGTGCTCCTCTAAACCACATGGGTTGTACATCCTGGGCTTTCAAATTTCATATGAAGCTGTTACCCTTGTTCTTTTTCTCATCACTGTAAACAAATCCGTGATAAGAAGAAGCTTAAGGGAGAAAGAGCTTACTCTGAAGCATGGCTCACGGGTCAAATCACCATAGAAGGGAAGGCAAAATGAGAGCTTGTGCCTCCTGGAAATATTGACAGAAGCTGAGGCTGCTTCCCTGAGCTAGGTAGGACTGGAAGCAGAGAGAAAGCAGAAGCGTGATGAGGCTATAAATACTTATAGATAACAGGTAAAATTTCTGTCCCCAAGATGTACTTCCTCAAGCTTGACTTTACCTCCCATTGGTTTCCTGACAGTGCTACCTATGTAGTAGTTGGACATGTGGGCACACGTGTTCCCAGACAGTGTGGAACACGTCTTCAAACACATGAGGGGCATCTCACATCTCAATAATTGCATTTACCACAAGTCTAAACTGCATTGAGGTGTGATAAGATTTATAATATAGAAGCAACTACAGCACAGGAGAACTCAATTATACGATATCTCTATTAGAAAAGCTTATATCCCTACCATTTTCAACCTAACTAACCTCTACTGCCCAGAATTTTTTTTACAACTTATATTAAGAGAGTTAAATTTAAACTGTAATATAGAGTTAAATTTAAACTCTAATATAGATATAATATATATGTATTTATGTATATCCAAATTCCTTTAATTTTTAAAAATTAATACTGTATATGTATTAGTGCACATATATGTATACTGTGTGTGTGCAGTGCTCTTAGAAGGCAGAAGAGGGTGTTAGATCCTCTAGAAGTGAAACTAAAGACAGTTATTAACTGCCAGGTATGTTCTGAAAATGAATCCAGGTCCATTTCAAAGGCAGTAAGCATTGTTTCATCTAATTTCTCAATAACATTTACAAATATAATTTACAAAAATACAATGAATAAAACTGCAGTTGTCATATTGCCTTATAATTACAAGACATGTGCTACAACATTAATGTTAATATTTTGTGAAAATGTCACATGAAGAAACTGAATGTGTGTGTAGACATTAGTTCATAGTTACAATACATTGATTAAAATAAAATAAAATCGTAGCATGGTGACATACATCCTTACTCCAAAACTTGGGATGCTGAGACACAAGGATCACCAGATAAAAAGTAACCCAATCTACAGAGTGAAACCATGCCTCAATAAAATAAAAACAAAATAAAGCACAACATCATAACATAAAAATAAAGTAAAGAAGCAACAATAAATTCAAGCACCCAATCTAAAATTAAGCATATATTTATGATCATCAGAGGACCAAAGAAAAAGCAATGAAATTCTTCAAAATAAATATTGCTAAAAAAAAGTAACAATAAGGGAAAATATGGATGTAAAATGTAAAATAAACAAATTAAATTAATGTGTTCAGAAATTAGAACCTATATTCCATGATATCCTGCATAGGAATTTCAACTGTACTTTAGGTAAAATTCCTGAAATGTTTCTTTATTATTACCATTCAAATTTACATGTTTCAAAATATCCATAGTGCTTCTTTAAAATACATATTCACTAACAACTAATCCTTGCTTGCCTTTACAGTCTACATAATTTTGGGCAACAATTTGATTATTAAAAAATTTCTCTTAATTATTTGAACAGCCTAAATAGACCCTCATAATTAATATAGTCATTGCAATGTCTTTGAAGGTCTGGAGAGATGACAGTGATTAAGGGCAAATACTGCTCTTGCAAGGGACTAGAACCCAAACCAGAGACTAACAGCTGCCTACAACTCTAGTACCAGAGGAAGTTAATTCTTCTAGCTTTGGAAGGCAACTTTGGCCATGTTTACAAAGCCACACAGAGACACAAGAGACAGACAGGCAGGCAAGAAGACAGACAGACATGGATGTAACATGCACGTGCATGCATTCAAATACACAAAAGGAAAATTACTTAAAAGAAATAAATTTCATATTATTTTAATACAGAAGACAGTAAAGCTATCTGATCTTTCAAATAACTATGTAATTAATAAAGAGTTTTGTATTACAGCTAAGTTTTATAGTCTACAGTCACCATCTTACTTGGTTAAGTGATCACATGTTGAAATCAGGGTACCCCTCTAAGTTGAGTGTAAGAAGTGATATCATCTCAGTTTATCATATAGAAGTTGAGAGTCACAATGATTGTGTCATGTCATATGGCTATTAAAGGTAGTATAGAGTGTATAAACTCTTGGTTGTAGAGGATTCTATCTGTTCTGATAAAGTGAAGGGAACAAAGTCACTGAAGAGGCCATACAGGAAAACAAAATGAAGTAAAAGTTTTGTTTATTCATTTATTTATTATTGATTGATTCCTTGGTTGGCTGATTGAATTTTTTTTTCAAACAAATCAGAGTTTCAAATCTGGACCTTCGAATAAAAATGGTTGTTAAGCAACTTTTGCCAGTACCTTCGGAATCAGCATCATAATAGTGAGATTAATTTTTCATAAAATAAATATTTTTCATTGGTCAAACAACATAGAGACACTATGTGTAAATTCCTTAAAAATTTGTTCCTGCATATATTTTCTTCTCATTATAGAAGTGTGAAGAGTTGTTAGTGAAACTTTCCCTTCACACAGTCTGTCAATGGAAACCAGAAAATGCCTGTTTTAATGGTATAGCATCAATGGTAAACTCCCAAAGGGTTTGCATGCAGGCAGAGTATGACCAAATTATGCCAAGACAGGGTAAGAAAGTCTTCAATAGTTCCTGCCTCACAAATATGTCTGTCAGATATATTGAGCAGGAAGGCTAAAGAAGATGCTCCAACATTATAGAGAGTTTTGGGTGACTATTCAGGTACCAAACTGTCTCTGTCATCTTCTCATTTGGAAACCTACTAACCTGCACTCCCTGCATACTCAGGTAATCAATTCTATTCCTTCTCAAGTCTCTGATGGAGTTGAAGACCAGGTAGAATAGTTTAACAATGAAGCTTAGTTGTTCAGGGGTTAAGATGCTTTTAGGCATAGATAGATGTGAAGGAGATTTATTTACACTGAGAATTTTAGATGCACCAAGATAGGAAAGATGTCTTCTTCAAGGCTGTCAAATACAAATAGCCAAAACACTAAGAATGTAACATTTATATAATTCCTGATTGTGTTGTGGTTCTTCTTGCTACAAGTAGTTTATTGTATATATGTTTAATAATATAAATGTGTATGTTAAAAAATAAAAATGTTTAATTAAAAAATAAAAAGATATATCTAAAAATATTATCTGAAAGCAGAGCCCATTTGAGGCCTAGGTTAGAAATATGAAGTCCTCATTATTTCTGGGTTTGTTAAACTGTCTGTTGTTCCACATGCAAATCAAGCTATTGTCTTTGATAGAAGTTGGGCTACTTTTATAGATCTGCTTTGATCTTGACATCTAAATCAGCTTATCCCAGGACAACCTCTAATATTTGAGGGCATATTTTAAACTGCTTTCTTTATTCCCACCCCTTTTAACTTAGTGCTTTTCATTTGCACTTCTGAAACTTTCAAATTTAGTATTTGCTCTCATTAGAAATTAAAACCTTTCGAGGTATTTTTTTTTTAAATCATAAGATCCTTGCATTCCATACACTTGCAAATTTCCCATAAAACAATGCCCATATTTCAAATAAAATATCTTAACAATAGTTAGGAAAAATAGTCAGATACGTCTGTCTCTGTTATGGTGCACATGTGTCTACATATCATAATGAGACCTGGATGGTGTTATTAGAGTTAAAATAATTTTAACAGACTCATCTTTGGCCATAGGTAGTCCCCTTTACATTACAGTGTTGGTATGGATTGGACTGTGGGTTGGAAGTGATGAACCATCTGTAATGATAAGTGTTAGATATGTCCTACTTGTGGCTACTCAAAACACTGATAAAATTCAGAAACAGATCTATCTATTCTATAATTATTTTCTTTACATGTATGTTTACAGAAGAATATCTCATGAATCCTAGTGGATAAGGATTTCTTTGAAAACCATCTTACTTGCAAATTTTCCTGGGACTAAAAATAACCTAAAATATAACTTAGTATTAATTTGATAACTTTCAATCTATTCTTTTTATCATAGTGTTTAGGTTTTAGAACTGATAAGATTGAGTTAGTGATGCCAAATTGTACCTCTGAAATACACCTATTCTCATGCATAACTGTTTTTCCCTCCTGAGATACAGTAGATACTTCAAGCAAAGCACTAGCCTACAGGAGAAACCTAGATTTGCTTTTTGTTGTTGCTGGATCTGGTACCTTAAATTTTTAATTCCCTATCAATAGTTATGATAGTTATTAGATTTCTGAAAATTTCTTAAACCAATTATGTGGCATGCATAATTCTTATTTTTTGTGAGAAGGGATGATCTTTGAAGGGCCATGTGGATGACATGGATGTTTCCTAAGGAAGCTATCTAATAGGGCTCTCTAGATAACATATATGTCAGTGTTTTGATATGTGCGACCTTCGGATTATCCCTCATTGCTTTAGACAATAGTGACATACCCGAGTACAGCTTTTGAAACCTACATTTCGATATAGGACACAAGGCAGGGATAAAAATATTCTATGAATATGTTAATCTTGGAGGAGTATAACTGTTCAGTGGCCCCACTTGCTGTGCTTACAAAGGTAACAATGCATTAGCCAAATTTTCTCTTTCTCTTCCTAGTCATTGCTAAAAGACTATGACTGTAATAGGGCAATTTCATTCCACTGAAAATAAAGCTTTATTCCAGTTTCATAATGGTTTTGAAAGCAAACAGAAGCCCAGATGAAACACACCTGGACTACTGCAATAAATGGTTTCTCCTCCCACACATGCTCACCCCATTGTTTCCTTTTTATGAGAGGACTCATTTATATTGCAATATGAGGCTCTTCCAACTTTCTCCTGGTGCTCCTCCATCTCACATGAATCTTGTCATGCTGTCCTTAATAGCTCAAACTAATGCAAGTGGTAAGTATAGTCATCCAAAAAAGGAAATGCTATGTGGAGATTTGGGCATGGCTTACTGTTTACCTTGTTGATGAGAAGCACACTTCCTCAACTAATAATTGCAGCTAACAAAGTTGAACATCAAACTAACTACTGCCAAGTATTTCTATGGCTAAGTTTATACTAGTCAATAAAGATGCTTGAAAGTGTAAATAACTTAAATGTGTTATAAGAGACTGTGGGCCACACTTCTGAAGAAAAGGAAATGCCAGATATTACTAGTTGCTACTTAGAATTCTGACAGAGGTAATGAAAAATCAATTTCATTTAACAATTAAAAATTAGGAGTGATAGCCAGAAGCCTCTTTTCCAGTCTACAAAAGGACTCTTATACTCACAGTAGAGGTGAATAGGCCACAGAATATTAGAATCAGGAAGCTAGGTCTGTGGATTTCTGGATGTAGATCCCTGAGTACAAAAATATGGTGATTTCTGAGATGTTATTTTACAAGGTATCTAAGTTTTTGTTTTCTGTTTTCTTTCCAAAATTTCATACTTCTTAATTATGGGAGAGTTTCAGGAGAACCTTCTCGAAACCTGATGTGCCACTTCTCAATGCTTTCCCTGCGATTACACTAGCTCTAAGGTTTGTGACTATATCTTGAAATTCCAGGATAACTTAGATGGACATGGAAAGGGTTTGACGAAGGTGGTGAAACAAGAAAATGAAATGAAAGTGCAAAAATGATATAGACTGTATCATCAATAGCCAAGCACACCATGCTGTAGTTGGATTGTGGGGGTGAGTCATCAAAGGTGTTAGGATAAAGAACAGAAGGAATATGTTGGCTTATTCTCTGCCTGTGGCCTATATTGCATCATGATGAAAGGGAGACACACTGATTTTATATACTTCTTGCAGTGCTCTTGCAAGCATGGAAAATATAGTGACCAAGGCTGAACTTCTGATATGGCTCCACTGCTGTAGGTCAAATGGATACCAGCAAATATCAGGGGTCCTGTTCATCCCCGGCCATCCACCTATCCATCTCCACAGAGGTAGATGGATATTCTCAGACGATGTTTGTCTTGTATGCTTTTGGAACCTCAAAGAATCTGGTGAGGAAATTAAGGAATGATAACCCATAGACAGTTAGATATATGTAACATAATGTCTAAGCAGGACCCTTATTTTGAAAGGAAAAATGTTCAGGACTGAGATCATGACCATGAAGGTAGCTAGTTATGTCACTGTGTACCAGCCAGTGGTATCTAATTTTGTAGAAAAACAAAATTGAGTGTTCTCTCTCTCTAGATTCTCTCTTCTCTTTCTGCCTACGTCCCTCTCTTCTCCTTCCTCCTACACTTCTTTCTCTTTCCTGTCCTTTCTTTTCATTCACTTTCACTCAGTATCTCAGGTTTTCTGTACCTGCGCAACTCACTGAGCATGATGGAGTCAAGATAGGGCCTACATAGAACTAGTTTCTTTGGCAAGGGAAGAATTCTGCAGGCTTCCAAAAGAAAAATACAAATACCAACAAAGCCACGAAACCTTTGATTTACAATGCTATTCTATATGTAAAATATGCTAGCGCAATGGTGGCACAAAGCTTTTGGGAGTAATAACCAATCTCTGATTTGACTTAAGGCCCATACCCAACATTGTTTGGTGTTGAAGAACCAGAGATTAGAGAGTCCAAAAATCTAGGATAAAGCCAAATACTACTGATCCTAATTTTAAAAATATATGTAATCATAAAGTGACTACATATGACATTCTGATATACTCTTAGATCAGTACCTTGCTCAGCCATCACTGGAGAAGCTTCCTCCTAGAGCAGGTGGGAACAAATACAGAAACCCAAAGTCAGACATATGCACTAGGGAGGGGGTGCTTGGAACACATAGCTAAATGTGATATCTACAGAAAATCCTTCTCCTTCAGAACTCTAGGAATACCACAGATGAGGCAGAAAGAGTATAAGAGACAGAGGAGATGGAAGACACCAAGAAACCAAGGCAGAGCTCGTAAAAACTCACAGAGATGGAAGCGTAAAGCACAGGCCCTGCAGAGATCTTCAGCAGGTCCTCTGCAGGACAACAGAGATAGAATTTCAGAACAGCTATTATTTTTTTAAAAATCTAGGCTCATAAAAACAAAAGTTAATGTTATGCCGTATAACCACCAGGGTGAAAAGATGGAGAAGATTGGAATTGGGATAGATAGATAGATAGATTTTTGCAAATATATATGTAGTTGTATGTGTGTGTGCATGTGTGTGTGTGTATGTGTGTGTTTGTGTTTGTGTGTGTGTTTATGCCATAGCTTGAATGTGTAGATTATAGGGCATCTTCTATGAGTGGGTTCAATGATTACATCATATAGTGGCAGATGACTTTACTTTCTGAAACACCTTCCCAGATCTATTATAAGGTTAAAAGTAACTCTAACTCTGTAGTTGCTATTCAAAGTTGTACACTGTAAAGAGAAAGAAAGTGTATCATATCAGACACTATTAGAAACAATGGGAAAAGACTTCACATTTCTTGCCTTGCCAAAGGACTTTGCATATGTATAGCATTATCCATCTAACTGAGACCCTAAAGAAAGGTGGAGGTGGAGGATGACAGTATACCTAGAATAAGATCAAGGAAGGAAAGAAGAGAGGAACAAATCCAGTGAAGTACAGTTGGCAGTTGCTTGTTCTCATTGAGTGTTGGTTATTACTATGGAAAGCGTTCTTTAGAGCAGTGGTTCTCAACCAGTGCATTGAGACTCCCTTTGCCAAACTTCCTTCTATCTCCAAAAAAAATTTACATTACAATCCACAACAGTCATAAAATTATAGTTATGAGGAAGAAGCGAAAATAATTTCATAGCTGGGTGTCACCACATCATGAGGAATTTTATAAAAGGGTTGCAGCCTTAGGAAGGTTGAGAGCCACTGGTTTCAAGGCTTATTATTCACTCTGGGAATACTCATAGGAACACAGTATACAAGTTACACGCTGCCATTTATGCTAGCAAGTTAGTGATCAGCTGCTCCGAAATACCTCAGTGTCGGAAGCTCATTGTTGTCTCTCTCAAAGTTTTAAAATTGTTCTTGCTTGGCCCTAAATCCAGGAGATTCCAACTCAATTTAACTGGCCTGATGGAGTCAGGGCATTAATATTAGTAACAGGGTCTTGGATATTTCTGAGTGGATATGCAGTCAGAATTAAAACCAACTGATAAAAGTAAAACACAGGTGGGAAGCAGAGGGAGGTGTTTGCTAACTCTCACTCCTAAGTTAATAGAAAATTGTGTGTCCACTTGAATTGTTTGCTGCTGTGAATGTAGCAACTATATTTTATTAAGTTATATCCTGTTAGGAAAATTTGAATCGCCTCTCTTCCATTTATATTTTATTATATTTTCAGCTATGTGATGTGGTGTGTGTGTGTGTGTGTGTGTGTGTGTGTGTGTGTGTGTGTGCACATCATGGAAGTCAGAGAACAAGATTAAGGAACCAAAAGTCTCTCAGGGACTAAACTTGGGTCACCTGATTATCAGTTTGTGCATTTACTTGCTGAGCCATCTTACTGGCCCCTACATTATTTCTTGACTGACTAAATCAAATCACATTTTCATTTCAGTCAATGACCCATGCTATTCTTTTCAAGTGATAGATGCCCACATAAACTTGTTCCTCATCCACTGATTCTTTGCCAATGTTTTCCAACTTACACATCCATACTGTGAACATGTGTTAAAAACTGTGGATTTTTCATTTATTTTTACATATTAATGTCAGGTGATTAGTAATTTTATTTTTATTATTCTTAAAAAAAAATAGGCACTACCCTGTGTTCGCAAGCACATGAAAAATAAAACCTGGGCAAAAACCAGTTACATATTGGGGTATCAAGCTGCAGGGCCCTCCTGTTTGCTCACTCACTGAGGCATGGTGCTTTCTCATGGCTTAGATGGCAGCTGTAATCTGAGCATTTTAGGTTTTTGTCTTGGTTTCTTAAGGCTTGGTGATCTGCCACATAGCAATTCCCACGTGTTCCGCTTTGTTTGATTATTCCTTCAAATATCGTCAATACAAAATGGGTGGCTAATGTCAGCAGTAGAAAAATTCATCTCCAGGTTGTCAGTGGTCAGCAACTGGCCGCATGCTGGGAACACGTCCCTGAGATATCAGTGTTAGGCTGCATCAACACGTTTCTTGGAAAGAACAACACAGTGGTTTCTAATCTTCTGCATTCCACTCTTGGGTTGCTCAGTCATTTCATAGAGACTTCTGGTAACAATTAATACAGCCATAAAAAGAGGGAAAATAACAGGGGGAAAACATGGACATAAATTGAAAGCAGATAGCTGGATGCTGGTGTCCCACAAATTTAGATCAACCATATGTCTGCCTGGAAACGTGTAGCTAGCATTCATAAGTGATGTTATCATATAAAAGCCGATGGAGAAATCACAATGGAGCCCATTTGTACATTCTGGAATTAATATCTATGTGCAGATAATTAAGAGAACAATAAAAACACACGAAATGAATGTACACAGGGGAAGATTGGAACTGCACATCATCCAAATGTGTCATATCGTGGAAACCTTAGGGGAAATAAAGCTTTATGGCATACTGGCGTAGAGTATTGCTGCTGGAACTAGGAACTTGACGTCTTACAGCTTGGAAATAAAGCTTTCAGTTAATAAGAATGTGCAACAGAATTAAACACACCACTCCCGCTGTTGCAGTCGGAATTCTGTGCCTAATTCCCATGTGCCATCCTGGAAATAGTTGTTACAGACTTCTCTGATGAGAATGCTCTTAAGCAAGCCGAGGCAGAATCAAACGAGGTCTACATCAAATACTTTCTGGTGTTGCAGTGCACATTCTTCTAATGTTACAACGTTTTTAAGAGGTGCATTGGTATCAGGGGTGCCTCAGTGTATTTCAAGTGAGCAGATCTTAGTTTTTGACCCCAAAGGAAGTGTTTTTGAAAGTGGCAGAGGACACTGAAAGGTGATGACAGGGCAATAAACTGTGCCGTCACCACAGGGCATTTCCTGGGACGTGTGTTGAAGTGATATAGATATAACCACAATGGCTTCAGTGGTTTGAATGTTTTGTGTATATACTCTCTGGCATAACACAGCAGCTTTGGAGGGGGAAGCGAGGCTCATGTTGCCGATACAATTAAAGACACATGCAGCTCTTGGTGCACAATGCATCACGCTTTGATTTCTTTTTAACAGAGTAAATTTCTAAATCAAAATGTTTAGATGTCAGTCTATTGTGCATGTGATAGGTTAGAATGTATGCAAATGTGCAAGTACGCAAGGGAGCATGTGTGTTATGTGTACATCAGAAATTGTACAAGTGTGCATATATGTGAAGTGAAAGGCAGTCAGATTTCTTACGAGCTGTCTCTGCTATTAATCGACTCAAATGAAATTAAAGTATATGATGAGAAATATAGGTGTTTTTAAAGTAAAAATACCCCCCAAAACTTCAACACAACAGAATTTCTGCATATAATTTCTAACTACTCCAGACATGGCCTTCTTTTTGGGTGAGACAAAATGAAGTAAACATAGTGAATAGTATAGACAAAAAAAGCTTTCCTTCACGCATTGCTTTAAAAACATAGATATTGAAATCATTTAACTTTACAAATTGCTTTAAAAAGGACTAGAAACCACAGCTTTGAGAAGTTGGCTAATAGTAAATGAAACAAACAATGAACACATTTTTAGATCATTAATACTGTGTCCCCTCCCAAACCCAATAAAACAAACTGAAAATCAACCATATTTCCCATAACATATCTTTAGGAGGCCATTCTTATTCCATGCTTTCTTCCTTGGTGTTGTGATGATTCATGTTAAACTCATCTGCATATCACCATGAGAAACGGAATTTCTTACACAACAAAACTTTCTTAACTTAAAATGGAGTCTCTTGCAGTAAGAAAAAGATTCATTCCCAAAGTTAAACACTGTCACAGCATTTGCTTACCATATTTAAACATAAAGATGTTAGTGAGTGAACATCTCATGGTGTTTTTGTAGTCTAAGAGAAGCAGGTCCTGTCTCCAGGTCTGAAGGCAGGAATGGCCTGCTCACAAGCTGTAACCCTGAGGAACATTGGTCCCTCATTCCCGCTGCTGGACAGCCACTGCTGCAAGGATTTGTCAGAAAAGGGGCTTTTATCTCTGATGCTGTTTGTGCTCTGAATACATTTTTAGAGTTGATAATTCTAGAGACAATGAGTAAGATTTTGGCTTATGACAAAATTGTGGCAAAGTGATGTGGTTTGTTTTAGAGTGGCCCACACATGTCTCTGCTCTTTCTGCTGTTGAGTTCCATTACCACTGCAGCCCTCATTCTCTGGATCATAAATCAACTCAAATTCCTGGAAGTAAAGGCCACTTCTCCATGGAACTTAGGGATTCAAAAAAAATTTTTTTTAACTAAAACCTCCCTGTCAGTCTCAGATATAAGGAAGATCTCTCTCTCTCTCTCTCTCCCTCTCTCTCTCTCCCTCTCTCTCTCTGCTGTATGTGTGTAATAATAATTAAATAAACAGTCTTTGCATTTAAATGTGAAAAAATCAGGGTGGAGAATAAATGGGACGGCCTGAAGATTTAAGAAAGAAAGAGAAATGATGCAGTTATATTATAATATCAAAAATATTATAAAATGAATCCTCTGAATGATAAAGCTTATCCTGAAATGTAAGGAATGTTATGTGCTAAAGTAATGGGTACATGAATGTTATATAGAATCAAAGGAAATATAATTCCTTATGTTCATAAATTCTCTACTCTAGAACAAGAGAGAATACAGGTGTAAAAATTAAATGCTGGCCCACCAAGTATTTTCTATATTTCATAGAAAGTGTTGATCTAGTTGAAGCATAGGAAGAATAAGGGCAGACATAAAAATGTAAAGGAAAGATTGGCAGAGTAGGCAGACACCGAGTGTGTGTAAAAAACACTTGGACACTTTATACAGCAATAATATTTAAATCCAAACTGATCATATCTTTTAAAAAAAAGGTTTATTTTATTTTAATTTTGTGGATATGTGTGTGTGTCTGTGTTTGAGTGTGTGCACATGTTTACATGTATCAGCAGATCCCAGAAGAGGGAGTCAGGTCATTTGGGAGTCAGCTCTAGCTATAAAGTTTGTGAACAGTCTGACATGGGTGTTGGGAACTCAATTCGGGTCTTTGGCAGTAATAGTATGTGCTCCTAATTGCTGAACCTTGTCTTTACCCACTGATCATAACTTTTTTTAAATGAAAGTACAAATGTTATGATGGAGAAATATTCAAATGAGAGAAAAAGTGACGGACCAATCAGTACAGATTTGGAGAATTTACTCTTGGTTTAATATATAAGACCCAATCTCGGAAGAAATAAAACAGCAGATAGTCAAGTACCCACTGATAAGATATGGAGCACGTGTCATCATCTGGGCCTTCACAGTGCTGCCTGGTGGCTGAATATAGTAAAGGCACACAACTAAATGTGGACTTGTGTGGACTCTGAACATCTCTAATACTTAAATATCAGTGGGCAGCCGTAAACTGCAATGACAAAATATTACTTTTTTGTGCACTATTAATGTAGATACAGGGGACAGTAAAAATGTGTACACAATTGGTGTCAAAGTCTAGAAGAATAATTCTAGTAATAGTGTATTCAATTCTATGTGTTAGGTGATATAAATAGCCTTCCAGGTGCATGGAGCTATAGAAAGGTCTTTTCACAAAAAACAATGATATGCCATGTATATTATTACATAAATGAAGAGAAAACAGCTCTTCAACCCCATACTCTAAAGTATGTTTCATAAAAAGGCATTAAAAAATAATCCAAATCCAGTAGCTTAATTGTTTTAATTAATTTTCCTTAAGATATATGGCTTCCCTTTAGAGTATTTGTGTTGTTGGCAGTTGATTTACACATAAACCTAACATGCAAATTTCTGAAGCAGGCAAGAAATACAACATGGTATTCATCCATTGATCTCATATTGTCTTATAATTGAGTACTTCACACAGCTTCACTAAACAGTGCATATATTACTAATATAATTGAACGTCCATAATAAAATTTCAGACAAAGACATCAAAGATAGATACAAACATAGATAAATGGTCCCAAACTAAAAATTCCGTGGAAAGATGAAAACTACTGTCTGGAATATTTAAGGAAAGATTCATAGAGGTAATAGTAGAACTTTGGCTTTCTCTATAAAGAGAATTGAACCACATTTGAAGGAAAATCTTATCCAATCAAAGACATTATAGCTCAAAAATGTATTGATAAGAAGACTGGCTTTTGAATTCTGACAGTCAGTGGAATAAAAATTTCCAAAACTAGAGGTGATTCATTCACTTTTGAAAAACAACAAGTTGATGACTTTGTTTTCAGGAAGTGCTGAACATTTTGCCTACTGCTTCTTGGCAGAAAGAGACAAAGGCAAGTCTCCCTTTCAAGTGAGAGCTGACCCATTTCTTCTCTGTTATCTGTTTGTCTCCCATCACCATTTCATTCTTAACAACCCCTGCATCAAAAAAGAGATTTTTTTATATCTGCATCAAATAAATTATGTCAACCTGTTAGTCTTGTATTTCAATATTTTAACTTAGTGAAAAATAGTTGCCGAACTTTGAATTGTAATTCTATAATTTGAATCTCGCTTTTGTTATATATATATATGTATTCATTTTACAGCCTGATCCCCTCACCTCCTCCTTCTCCTCCTACGCTACCCTCATGTCCTCTACCTCGATTGCCCCTTCTATTTTTTCTCGAGAAGGGGTGTCCCCCAAGGTGTACCAAACAAAGCTGACACCTCAGGTTCCAACAGGACAAAGTGCATCCTTTCTCACTGATGCCAGACAAAGCAGCTTAGCTAGGAAGAAGGGATCTAAAGGTAGGCAACAGAGTGAAATAGCCCCTACTCCCATTGTTAGGGGACCCACACAATGACCGAGCTGCTCATTTGCTATGTATATGTAGGGGATCTAGGTCCAGCCTATGCATTCATTTGGTTGGTGGTTCAGCCTCTGTAAGCACACTTGGTCCCAGGTCACTTTACTCTGTAGGTCTTTGTGGTGTCTTTGAAATATCTGGCTCTTTCAATCCTTCCTCCTACTTGTGCACAAAACTCTCCAAATTAAGTCTATTATATGATTGTGGATTTCTGTATGTTTCCATCCTCTGCTAGATGAATCCTCTTAGAAGTTATGCCAGGCTCCTGTCCGCAAGCAGAACAGAACATCATTAATAGTGTCAGAGATTACATGCCTCCCATGGCATGGGTCTCAGTTTGGGCTAGACATTAGTTTGCCATTCCCTCAATCTCTGCTCTTTTAATCACTGTGTAGAATTCAGTGGTCTATTCATTGTGTTCTCAGAACCATAATTTATTATTCTGTAGAAAGTAGAAAATAATCCTTGTTCACCTATAACACAAGCTGAGGAAAGGTAAATACTATCTATGGCTTTCTTTGGGATGGGAATGCGATATCGCTATCTTAGTGATTGCAGTGTCAGTTAATGAAAGGAACCCTTGTTGTCTTACTGTGCTCAGCTTCATTGCTTTTGAGCGGATAAGGGAACGTCCAAATTTTTTTTTTTTTTGGTTTTTACTCTCAGTGTAAGCAATGTTTATGGGACAGTGGGACTGACTTTCTGATATTGGTATTTCTCAGGGGAGTATTGTGAAAAAAGCAACCACTACTTCCAAATATAACCTGTTCAGCCAGGTAATATATGCTATATGTCTTGTATGTATGTATTCAGAGGTGACCATTGGGCAGAAATAAAGAACTGGACTTCCCCAGAGTAGACAACTTCTTGCACTTTCACTATAGTTAGCTGCCTTTAGTTCTTTTGTTTAGGTTGTATTTTGGACTATATATGCACGCAATAATGAAAAAAAAGAGACAATGAATATGAAAGGGAGCAAGGAGGTGTATATTGTAGGGCTTGCAGGGAGAAAAGGAAAAGCAAAAATGTAATTATATTATAATCTCCAAAAACTCTAAGAAACAGTTCCTATGCACATCTTTTTATTTATTCTTTGAGTTTATATACAACATTTGTTAAATTTTCTATATATAAAGAATTGTATAGTGATATTAAATAAAGACTAAGCCTCAAAAGTGGCAGGCTTTATTTTAGGTCATGAGGCTAGGGACAAGGGAGCAGGTCTCTTTGTCATTTTAGTTTTGTTAAGTGGCTGTCTTCGGTGCCACTCTGCATTCACCGGCCCTTCTAGTTGTTGCGCTTTTGACAGCGTCGATGAGAGGACTTAACAAAGAACTGTGCATGGATAAAATGTTGTTGCTACTATAATGTCTCCAGAAAGTTCTGGGGGGTGTTCATGTAACAGATATTTGCCTGGGTTCAGGTCTATCTCTGCCTTCTTAATATCCATTTAAAATGGTATAATATCATAATGCCCCAATTACAAAGTAAACATTATGCTTTAACTTTTATGTTTTCCTGGTTTATTGTGAGTGTGGGAGAGCTCAGTTTTATTCCAATGTGTAAACTAAGCCATCAGCATTAGGTTCTTAAGAATGAAAAGCGCCATTCAAGCTCCCGTCGCCCCTGGTTTTCACACTCAGGCATAGTTCCCTTAGCTTTCCTTATAAGCAATAGCATTCTCCAAGAATTAGCTGTGGGCAAGGGAGAAACCTTGGCTCCCCTGGAATAATCAAGTGAATCCCCCCGGGGTAGCCAACAGGAGTGAAACAAGGCCTTGAGTATTTTCAAGCGCAGACATGGATTTGGGGCCCTTGTCCACTTACACGAAGGGATTTTAAACAAAAAAGTATCCGCTTACCTCAAGAAGTACAAAGTTTATTTAAGAGCCCCTGATTTCTTTAGAATATGATATGAGTATTGGCAATGAACAGAAACACGTGATCTTTGCAACATGTGTCCACATGTGGCTCATGAACTCCACATGTGCTCTTTCCCTGGGTCCTGTGACCTTGCTGCGGATCACATGTGTTTTACATATGCTTTCTATGGTTCACATCTGCTTTCAACATTTCTCCCTGACAGTAGACACCCTTGTTATATTACCATTTGCTGTAATAATTAAATTCAAGGAACCGAACTTGAGAGGGCTTGGTGGGGGACGGTGTTTGTTAGTTTTGATTTATATTTGGTGCTGTGTTGAGTGATACCCATTATAACTGCTTATCGTTTCTCTTTGTAGGCATGCTGCTGCTTCGTTTAACCTCACTGAGCACAGACTAGTCCAAAGATGTTCTGAAGCTCCTGTGACTCATAAAGGTTATCATTTTAGTAGGGACCTTGAAAACTTATTCTGGATTTAAAGCACAAAGTAAATAAATAAGATGACATTTCCAAGAGGCAAGGTTTCTCTCAGGTTTATATTGAAGATATAGAGCTAACAGCATATAAATAGACACTCTGACTAACAGGATGCTGTTAATCACTACAACTAAATTTAAAGGAGACCTATCCATCTTAGGTCCCAGGCACAAACACAAACAGAATTAATGTGGACACCTGCCTGCTTTATTGTATCAGAAGAAAGTGAAATTCTTTGTAACTTAATGAATTATTTTTGGTTGTAGTAAGCATACTAATTATGTCTCCTTGCACCATCAGGAAGGATGTTTTCAGATGCATAGTTGTGTGTTAAATGGAAAAACAATGTTTTTATTAATTACAGAGCATCCATTTTCATCTATCTTTGAAAAACATTTTAAAATTAGCCTTGCCCTCTGAATAAAATGATCCAGCATTTAATAACGTCAGGGAAGCCATGACTCCATTCTCTATCTTTTTTTAGGTTCATGGATATAATGCTCATTAATGTTAATAATACTTGGGAGTAAATGAAGCGTATCTGATTGTAGCCACCTTATCCATACCCAAAGTAGGAATGTGGCGCCCTTTAGCCAACAGTTACCTAATGCTCAGTTGGCGAAATGTTAAAAGAGATTTGGTGCTGTAGGCGATTAAATCCAGTCTGCCCCTGAGGACCATGCAGCCATAAATAAGCATTTTAAAAGAATCTCAGCGTCTAATGAAGAACAGGGGAATTTTCAATCAGTAATCAGAAACAGCTTTGGAAATACAGGCATAACGGTATGCATATTTTGATTTGGTGCATAGAACATGCATTGTTGGAGAGACATTCCGAAGGGTGGATCTCAGTGTTGCTAAATATTTAGTGGATTTTGAACATTTAAAGAATTTAGAGGCAACAATGATGGACTAAAACTAGGAACTCTGGTGAGAAAAGGTTATGGTTAATTCAAATGAAATGGAAAAGGAAGTGATGAGAGAAATAATAGGCACAGTAAAAAAATATGAAATGCAAATGATAATAAAGCCAGACCCTACATGTGGCTTTATGCATATATATATATATATATATATATATATATATATATATATATATATATATATATATATATATATATATATATAAACAAACTTGTAAACAAGCAGAAGGCATCTTTTATCCCATAGCCCATAGTAACAAGTGCATGAATGAAATCTAAACACTGGCAATGGTTAGTGAGTCAGCAGAGCTCTGTGGAGTATACACATTGTTGCACATACTTAGAAAAGACAAAAAGATCAGAGGGAGAAATATAAAACTTATAAGGGGGAAGACTCACACTCAGGCTGGTGGAATGGACATGATTTTAAATGCTTATCTGCTTCTGCTGAGGTCACTATTCCAATTAAACAGGGACTCAAAACTAGCCGGTCCTTTTGTTGCACTTTTCTCCTGCTCAGTATCCATATCACCCTATACATCTTGTTGAGTGTGAGCCGGAAGGTCAGTGTACTGTGGATACAGAAATATCATGTGAGGTATGTAATGGCCAAATGTGAAGTGGTGGCAAGAAATAGAAAGCAAGAGTTGGTAAGGCATCTCCTACCATAGCTCACTTTCCTTACAGGAGTACCACCTGCAGCTCTGACAACAGTGTTTCAGAGGGAGTCGGAGGAAGGCCTTAGATTGTCACTTATTGTCACAGCGAATTGCATGAATGTCATAATAGAAATGATCAAGGTAAGTGTATAGCAATGATGGAAAAATACAAACATTGTGAAGATGGTGAGCCGTCCCAGAGTAAACGTAGTTTCACAGTCTACCTTCCCTGTCTGGTATTGCAATAAACAGCTAATAGCAGACACTCCCATGTTTATTGCTGCTTTAGCCACCGAAGCAAAGAACTGGACTCAAGCTAGGTACCATCAGCAGATGACTAGATAATTAAAATTGTATATATATCAATGTTTTATGTATATATATATTTGAATGTTATACAACTGTAAAGAAAAATGCAATAACAAAAAATGAAGAAAAATGGACAGATTTGGAATGTATAATTTTAAGAGAAAGCAAAATACAAGTATGCAAAAAATAAAAACAAGTGGTCTTACTCATATACAAAACCTAAACAATAATATATGCATAAATGTAAACACGTGTGCATGTGGGTATAGGATAGCATGTAGGAACTAGAAAACGTATTCGTAAATGTAAGATGAGGAAGGACTGAGTACAGGAAATGGGCATGGATCATGAAAGAAGGTATAAATATAATTGCTTTTCTAGTTCCAAATATATTACTTTTTAATGTTTTGATGGTGGATAAGTGAATACAATTATATTTCATAGTGAAAGTATAAAATACAATGCGAGGCTCTACGGCTTAAGAAAGCATGTTCTAACTATACAGAAGGTCACGGAGTTGAATAGACATTGGATCTGATTAATTTCTATGTATGATTTTTTCAAGGTTTTTGTGAATAAAAATATAATTAATTTAAAAATATCCATCTAAAGTCTAAATTTCACACCAGACTCCACACTCTCTCAAATTCACCTGAACATTACTCACCTCTGTTTTTTCACTGCCTAAAAAATCATTTCTATCTTTTCAGGTAATCATACCCAAAGGTTGATCTTAACCTCTTTCATACACCCACAGCTAATCTGTGAACGAACTCTGCTGGGTTTGTGCCAAGGTCAGGATAAACTGAAGCCAAAGCTCTTTTCCTTCTTACTGTCTACCATCCTTGGCCATGTGTGTTAATATTTCTCATCTACCTCTCTATTACCTTTCATTGTCTTCCACATTGCTTCGGTATCAGCCTCATCTGGGCACCAGCATTTTTTGGTGTTCTGCTTTTAAATCGATGTCTAACTGAGCCATTTCTCTGGTCAAATTAGTCTAGGGTTTCGTGTTTCAGACAGTATAAAAGCCACACTTTATTCAAAGTGGTGCTTGATCTCATTTCCTGGAGCCCCATAATCATTTTTCTTACTCCAATTTGCTTCAGACACTATGGCTTCTGTGATTCCCCAAATACTGAGAACAATCCTGCCAAAAGGGCGTTAACACTTTCAGTTATCCTGACCCTTAAAAGTCATGTTTCAGATCATCCTGGATTACTGGTCCTCTTCCTCTAGAACTGTGCTCAAATGTCACCTCACTGAGTAACTGGCAGTTCTTAGCTACGTATTATTTTTCTCCACTGTGCAGATCCATATTACAGTATCTGCATGACCTTGATGTCTAGAACAATGAAAAGCACAAAAGGCACTCACTATAGTTTGTTGTTAAATAATTCTTTCATTATAAGTGCCAAACAACTGTGCAAATCTTATTAACTTTCAAGGCGTTAAGAGGAATCGTGAAGAAGGAAGGAAAGAGTAAAATGAACCACCCTCAGAACTGTATAGAGTTTGTGGAGGGGCACTAAATGAAAAAGTAAGTGGCAGGTAATTATCACATGTGTACTCAGTCAGGAGCTCTTTCTCTAAACCCACAGTCGATTCTACCTCATGAGATAGAGACTGCCATTACTTTCTTTTCAAGGATGAGAATGTCACTAGACACAGATCAACTCACTTGAGCAAGTTCTTCTGTTAGGACATGTAAAGCATGGAGGTAAGGCTAAAGCAGTCTGCTCCTGGATACTTGGAATTCTGCAAGCTACTATCATTTATTTTGGGTGACAGGATCTGCACCTGTCTTACCACTGACCAAATAGAACCGTTGAATTTTCAGACTTAAGTATTTAGTTCTAGAACTATTTTAATCATTTTGCAATGTACCTCCTTTAAGATTCTGAAAGTCCATATAGCTAATAATAGATTATCTTTTGTATGTATATTTAAACACAGCATATAACTAATTTATGAATATTCACTTTGTTATACATATTATATACTTACTGCATATACTAAAATTCTGTACTGAATGCATAGTCTGTATAGTAAGACTGGATTGACTATTCCACATATGATTTAACCAATCAGAACTGTTTCATTCGAATGGTATCTGTTATTTATGCCTAGTAGGTCATCACACAGAATTAGCCTGCTGAAATTCATGGAGAGACATAGAAACTATACTTATGGTATATAATCTCATTAGTGTACTAATGAGCACATGTAATCCATACATGAACATGGATACTATGCAAGTAGGTTTGGGCCAGTAAACATGTCCACTTTTTATGCATAAGATATCATTTGGTGATCTGGGAAGCAGGGTCAGTGGTTGACGTGCTGGTCATGTGCATGAGAACCTGGGTTCAGACACTCATAAATTTCAAATCGTAGTACCCATGTAAAATTGGGTGCTAAAGAATGCATCTGTAAAGCCAGAGATGGTACGGCAGGCATAGGCAGATCCTGGGGGTTTGCAGGCCGGCCAGTCTAGCTGAAGTGTTAAGTCCGGTCTGAAAACTGAGACTCGGAAACACTTTGGAGAAGATACTTCCAAGCCAAACTCTGTCCTCTGTACAAGTATGGAAGGAAAGGTATCCAGTTATTTAATAACAAAGCAAAACTTCCAAAATATAATAGTTACAATGTTACTTTCTACTCTTTTGCTTTAGGAATGAACAAAGAAGTGATGGAAACACTTATTTAACTTAAATATCTGCTTCAGGCATATATATATATATATGTATATTTCTTTATGGTACCCTAGACTCCTTTGCATCATTGTTACCCTGTCACATGGTTTCTGACCTTCATTTTATACCTTTAATTTTTCATTCTCCATATACACATAAAATTAAATATTGCAATGCATAAAAACAAATACATCAAATGACAATAAGTTTAAATGTAAGTGTGAATGTAAGCACAGGTAAACAGATCTCATTGCCCACACTACATCAACAGATTAATACAATGCTTGTGCTCTGGGCATATGAGTTCTGTCAGAGGAAGAGAGCTGCACTGTTGCCTTTTCCATTGCACATTGAAAGTGGAAAATTCCAGAATTTTCCTCATGTTCTTGACAGCAATCCATTTTGAATTGTTTCAGGGCTGTCTCTTCAAACATTTTTTAAGGTCCATAAGCTGTGCTTTTGTGATAATACTTCTCATGACATCCTTTGCAGATCAATAAATTTAAAACAAAAACTGAACAAAGCTTTTGTGACGGCCAATTTATAAGCCATCTGTACAATATATTAGTGAATATTTTGAGCTCCGAAGGGCTTTTAAGAAATATACGATCTTAATGCTAAGATTGTTATTTATTTAAAAGTACTGTTCTGTAAACTCCAATTGCACAGCTGTATGAAACTTTTTTATTTTTTTGGTTTAGGACTTTTATTACACCATGACATTTATGTTTTATGATCATGCATTTTGAAGCATAGTTCAGTTAGGTCTTGTTACTTCCTTTGGTTAATAAACAGAGAGATGAAAAATGAGTAGCGAAACAAACCCCCAAACCTACCATTCCTGTGACTTGCCTCAACCACCTGGCAGACTTCAAAGGACCTTGATCTGTGTCACAAATGCATTGCCCTGGAGATTAAATAGCAAGTAGCTGCAAGTGATTTGGAGGGGCAGCTCTGCTTGACTTTGGGGTGTTAGTGACCCCAGGGCCTCTGGGAAGCCTGAGCCCAATAAAGCATTTGGATGATGGCATTAGACTTGACTTGTCGGAGATATCAATAAAAACAAGTAGCCCCAAATTTTATCTAGTCTGAATATCAGATAACTTTATAATTTTGTAGTTTTTCTTCAACCACAATAACGAAAAGGTTAAGGACTTTAGTATACCTTAAATTTCATGCTGATTTATCTTTGGGGCATAAAGTCCTTTTTTTATGTCATGTTTTATCCTTATAATGGGGGGTTGGTGGTGGGAGATTCAATCAAGTGCTTTGGATGCCAACTCCGGCTCCTGTTTTTCATGTAGACTTTGTGAGATTTGTCACATTATAAGTTAGTATAGGTATAGCAGAAGGCAGGCTGCAACCTAATGATAAATATTAATCTAATTGCTAAGTCTTTTAGTGTTTGTCTCCTAAAATTAATTAAATTATCTTAACACTTGGTTCTATATTGTTGGTTGTAAGAAAAACTTATTAATAGGAATAGTTACTTTGACACTGTATTTATTCTTTTAGCTCATGAAAAGGGAGTTTCCTTTAGTCGTCCCCAGTAGCCTGAGGTGGAACACTGACTCTGCTCTGCTCACTCATCTCTTGTGCTCCTCAGGTTGTGTGGCCTTCCCACTGCTTAAGTAGTAAAGATCAAAATCTATAGTCTTATATGATCCACTGGATGCCATTTACTCTTTACACCCAACTCTGTCCAACTCTGTTTTGCTATATAAAACTCTACTCCAGCCAAATTATCTCATTCATCAATTGAATATCTATTATTATCCATATCACAAAGTCTTATCTTTGTGTCCCTGAGAACTAAAAAACGTCAAGCTAGCAGCTCTTCCAGGATTTCAGCTTTAGGCACGTTTTCTTTCTAATTTTTTTTTCACCTTTCCAGGCCTTGCTGATGGATTTCCCCGGAAAATTTAAGTCTGAATGACCAGTGCCCCATCTATATACATATTCTCTATAGCTATTGACAAATTCATTATCACATCCCATAGAATGTGGGAGGTCTTATATTTAGGTTCACTTGTAACCTGTGAAGGCTCTACTCAATATCTTTCATATAAACCTATCTTAATAGTTTTATAGGGTGGAAAATAAAAAGGGGAGAGTATGCTTTAGGTCAATCTTCATTTTCAAACCTGTTTTGTGTCAGTGTCTAGCTGTGTGTCCTCAGGCAATTTATTTAATCCTTCTTAGTGTCTTCTCCTCATCCTATAATAGGGTGGTAATAACCACTCTGCAGGGAGCTGGGAGTGCTAAATATTTAATCACATCTCTCCCTAATGATGAAGAGGTACTGAAATTAAAACTTGTTAATGCATTCTTCAGGTAATCTGTCTTTTCCAAAGAAAAGATTGCAGACTGGTTGCAAACCACTTCTGCTAGACTCAAACTACTCTCACCTTTCTGGTTCATGGACATGCTTAGCTTTTCACACATGTGGCTATATTATTGCATATTTGATTTGGACTAGGGTGATTGCCCTGCCTAAGAGGGTCTGGGTTTGGTATTTGGTGATTCATAGAGAGAGAAAAAAATCCCATTTGCAAGCATCATTAGACATGGTTTTCTCAAGGCCACATATTTGTCCATTTTACTTGTAATTGCTTGTAACAAACCTCTGCAGAATACCAATGAGTTTAAATGCCATCAAACTTTCTCAGTGGCCATTTCTGTATTATGGACTGTTGAAGTTACTAAGGAAAGCAGACTTAGCTCATTGTGCCACAAAGCAGCATTCACCACTTAGTGTTTTAAAGTCTATCCAGAAATTGTAGGTCCTAAAACATTGGCTGCTTCAACATGAAATTGTCACTTTAGGAAATCAAGGTGTTGACAACTTAACTGCCTCCACAATGGTTAGTACACCAAGCCAGGAATATAGTTCATGGACCTCAGTAAGAAATAATATTTAAACAAAAACACAACAGCAGCATTTTTTTAAATGGATAAAAATGTACCAGTGGATAAAGTATGAGCCTTGGGCTAGTCATTATTGGCATTTGTCTCCTTCACTTTACTCTCCAGCAAACAAAGTGGTTATCTTTTTTTTTTTTTTTTTTTTTTTTTTTTGTCTATTAAATTTGAATTTAAGCTGAGTGTGTCTCAGCACTCAGGGAGGCAGGCAGATTTCTGTGAGTTCAAAGCCAGCATCATCTACAAACCGAATCTAGGACAGCAAGGCTACACAGAGAAACCCTGTCTCAAAAATAAATAAATAAATAAATAAATAAATAAATAAATAAATAAACAAACAAAACTCTCGATTTAAATACAAATAATTAGCTAAGAAGTACACAAGCCAGTGAGAGCTCTTGTGGGAGCTAATAGAGGAAGTTCCTTCGGGAGCCTGGCAGTCCTGCTCAGGGCCAGGCTGAACCTGTCCTTGGTGTACTGTGGTTCTTGTTTACTTCAGAAACCTGGCCAAAAGACTGTGGTGGGGTAGACTAGGCATCACAGATGCTCAAACAAAACCATGTACTATTACACTGTAATGAAAACCAGATTTCCAACAGTCTGAAAAGAATGTATATTTAGAAATATTAAAGATCTTTATGTGGAAAAGCATTTTTTTAATCTAAGTCCCTGCAGGAAGCACATTCCCCCCTTGGGTGTTATGTAACATAAGTGGGGCTCAGGCTTGAAGAGATGGCTCAAGCAGTTTAATCGGGGAAGGCAACAAACTCTAGATATCCAGACTTGAAAGAAGTGCACATCAAAAAAATGTAACAGGATCAAAGATTACACAGCATTGTTTTCGTCAGGAAGTGAGTTCAACTAAGGAAAGAGTTTACAAGGTATTTATAACTCAATGATCTAAAATAGTCTCTCTTTAAGGTGCCTTTTAATGCTTCATTGACTGATAAATGCAAGGTAGTGTAATATACTTAATAAATTCTGAATATTGACATAACCTCTTATTATTATTTGTGTGTATAGGAGAATAGCATGTTTTAATTTATTTATGGGACAATCATCATATAAATTGAAAGACTATATATCCATTTGTCTCCACATCATCATTACTAGCAATAATAACCATAACACACAAACTATAATGAAATCATTTTTTTCTTTTCATTTATAATATCCTGAAGGTTTTGAATACTTATTTCTAAGCATACAACTGTCAATACTAAGGAAGAGCATCGTGCATTACAACTTACTTTTTAATGCATTGATCTGAGCAAGAAGCAGTTGTCACTGATGTCAATATGAGAGAATTACTGGCTTTCCCTTTCCGAATCTCGTCCTCCAGATAAACCGTTTTTATAAGTCATAAATGCTGAACAGCATCTTTTCCTGTTAGAACTTTTAGTCACATGCCATTGTTTAGATCTGATATCAACTTTATGATGAACATTGTACTGTAAGAACAACATACTGAGGGAATAAAGACTTACAGGGAAAAAGTTGGAACAAAAATCAATCCTTGCCCCTTTCAATCAGAAGTTTAGGCCTACATTCTGCGTTTGGTCCTAGATATACTCCCACCCTAAGTAGGGAAGAGTATATAACAATGACTAATCTCAGGCAGTGACACAGACCTTTGCTGTGACATCTGGCTTTGCATGTGGACAGCTGGCCTGAGTGGAAAAACTTAGCTTGGAAGCAAAGAGACTTGCTTGAACATTACTTCACACTTAGTTCCCATGATCCCTTGTGCATACCAAGTCGTCACTGAGTTCACAAACATGAGTGAGCTCTGGTGGTTCCTTAAGGGCTATGTTGAATCTCTCTCATCCTTTCCTATTTCTTTCATTTGCTATTCACTCTCCCACACGAATCACTGCTACCAATGTCAGTACTAATGCTGTGTTCATGAGACCTTGAGAAACTAACAGCTCTCTGATAGAAATGATAACCTTCAGGTTTCTCTTGGTGAGAACATTTAGTACTATTTATGGAAAGAACCACCCAGGATGGGCTGCTCCCCTTCTTTCCAGATTACTGACTTCTTCATTGTCTCAAACACAATGGGCTATTTACCAGCTTTCTACTCTATTCATTTGACATTCCATTCTTCCTCCTGAAATAGTCTTTTCTTTATCTCCTCAGTGAGGATTCTAACAATCTTTATATCAAAAGATTTTTGACAGCTCCTTGTATCATTTCTGACCCAGTGTAAGAACTAGCCATTAACAAATATTCTACTCCTTCCATTCTTGATTGTGAGCTGCATATTTATGTAAGAAAATAATATACAATTGTTTATATTAATTAATTATAATTAATTCT
Source organism: Acomys russatus (assembly GCF_903995435.1). NCBI lineage: Eukaryota > Metazoa > Chordata > Mammalia > Rodentia > Muridae > Acomys > Acomys russatus. The sequence continues at coordinate 13,225,033 of NC_067138.1, forward strand.
TAACAACATAAATTTATTGACACCAGAGGATTTTCTTTTTCTATTTCCCAAAGCAATTTTAATTATAATTTTCATTATATATTCATAATCTTGCTTTACTATTCTATAACTTATAATGAAGTCACCTAAAGCAACATTCTGTTGTTACAGAGGCCTGTAAACCTTGCAGGCTCCTCTATGATTCTCTTTCAAACTGCTTTCTGTTGTTCTTTTTCCTATGTCCCATAGAAAAAAACTGTGTATTTTATCCTGTACACCTGCACATGATTTTGATTTGATTTGATTTTTTAAAGATAAGCACATCAGCTCATTGCCCTGTCAATTTCATCCCATTCAGTTATTAAGTCTTAATTATTCTTTTAAGATTTAAATCAGGCATCACATGGAAGCCTCCTGCCAGGGAAGAACATCTGTCTTTTGGAATGACTGCCTTGTACATTCTTCAGTCAGGGCCAGCATTTTATAACATGCTATTTAAAAGTACAATGGGATCTAGGTGTCTTTTATCTCCAGTAGGCAGAACATTTTCAATGAAAGGGGCTGAGTTTATCTATCTATACTCTGAATTTCTCATATTCAGAGCAAGCTAGTCATGTGATGATCAGGTAAAAGAAATCTGACCATAGTGCTGTGACAATGCTTGTTGATTTCCAGCTGCTTGCTGCTGTTCCCACTATGGTTTATTGTGCCCAAGGTTTTTATTACATGTATATACAATAGATTACCTATAGCAAGAAGAACCATAACACAATAAGGAATTATATAAATGTTACATTCTTAGTGTTTTGGCTATTTGTATTTGACAGCCTTGAAGAATACATCTTTCCTATCTTGGTGCATCTAAAATTCTCAGTGTAAGTCAACCTGCATCACATCTTGTCATTATCAACTTAAAACATCTATCTAGATGCAAAAACATCTTAACCCCTAAGCAACTAAGCTTCATTGTAAAACTAAGCTACCTGGTCTTTAACTACATCAGGGACTTGATAAGTAATAAACTTGATTACCTGAGAATGCTGGGACTGCAGGTTAGTAGCTTTCCAAATGAGAAGATGACAGAGACAGTTTGCTACCTGAATAGTCACCTAAAACTCTCTATAACATTGGAGCATCTTCTTTAGTCTTCCGTGACAATATATCTGACAGATCTATTTATTAGGTAGGAACTATTGAGGACTTTCCTACCCTGTCTTGGCAGAGTTTGGCGGTCGACTCTGCCTCCAACCAAGCTTGCCCTTTTTAAGGCAGAATTCTGTCTGTGGTAGAAATGAGGACATTTTTTCCCCCCAGTGGATTCTTTGCCACGTTTGAAGGCATTTCCATAAGAAGATTCCTTGATGCTCATGGGGGAGAAGTTTTAACATAAAGATTTAATGTAAAACGAAAGTAGAATGTTCAGCTCTATTAAGAGGGAACTCATGTAGTTTAGCAACACAGGCTGCCATTGATTTGGAGGTCATAGTTTGTTGACTTTTACATTTTCACTCTTTTTTTTTTTTTTTTTTTTTTTTTTTTTGGTCACTGAATTGTTTGCCATAGTTCAGAAAAAAAAATATGTTTACTGAATATCCATGTCAATAATAAATTTAACTTTACATGTCTTTACTTAGTTGAAAAATAACTAAATTTGATTCATTAAACTTATTTCTCTACTGGTACTAATACATTTTGACTTTCAGGGTTTTTTTTTCATAAGCTAAGTTTCTTGAATTTTCTTAGACTTTGGTGAAAATAACTTATTACACTTGAAGAACAATAAATTTCCATTTTTGTGAGTTTACTTGACTTATGTGTCAGTCACCATGATGATTCCGGATTTATGAATATTTAGTTACGTATGTAACCATTATGTTTCAGAGTTATGGATATGTTCAATTGTACTGTGATTACATGTGGTCCGCATGGGTTTGAGTAATACTCTTTTATTCTATCTACTAACTTAGCTAGCAAATTATGTATCCAACATGTGAACATGGAAGTATACCTATACTTGCTCCATCTAGGAGGCCATGTTGTCCCTATCAAAAATTGGATTGCAAACAGGATTTCAATGACAGAATCACAATTTCAACGTTCTAGACATTGCTGTTCTTGTAGAGCCTGTGTGGAGAGGGTGGAAAGAATTGTGTCAATGCCCTTATTGGGTGATGGGCATTACCTAAACAGGTTTTCTTCAGGAAGTTTCAACTGGTCAAAAAGATACTGACTTATGGTCTCTGCGAGTGAATATGTGGTCGTATCCTCAGGTCATTTGAGGTGTCATGGCCAGTGAGGACAATCATGTGAATCAAGTGTAAATATCTCATAGGGAAGTGATTTCCAAGTGGATGATCCTGGAAGGTCTGATCTTCCACTAAGAGGGCGGGAAACGTGGGTAGAATGGGCCAATGAATTCTGCTTCTGACAAAGAAAAGATATATATTTTAATAAAGATCGCTGTAGGAAGACAAAAAGTATCACAAAACACACAGATCACAGTACAAATAAAAGCGAATGGTCATTAAATTTTCTTATTTTCTAAGAAATAAATTTGTGAACAATATATGCAACTAATTGTGCCTTACATTGATATGTTTTTTCATTACTCTTAAGATTCCAGCTGCTTCCTATTGCTATTTTTTAAAATATGCTTTATGCATCAATATTTAGAGCCAATTCTTCATTTCAACGATGTGAGAAAAATAAGTTTAAACTTATGTCATTTGTTGGAACAATAGATTGAGACTATAAATATTATTGTCAATTGGAGAATATCCCCTGCATTAAGTGTCAGAAAACATTTGGAATTTTTCCATATAATATCAAGGAAAAGAGTACTAAAACTTTCATCTAAACCAAAATGAAATAGCTACGGAATAATACTTAAGTCATACAAACATTGAAATATTGTGTTTCAGTTCTCAATGCATACACTTACTGAAATCTTCCCCTAAGAACATAAAATTTACCTTATTCTTTCTGTCATTCCCTGTAGAGTGCAATAAGTTTTTTAAAATGTCTCTGGAATATAATTTAAAAAAATTTTAATGGATTGATAATTTGAAAATTAAGAGTCCTTCAAACGCAGCATGCCTAACTAAAGTACATTTCATAAATTCAAGTGTGCATTTTATCTCCTATTTATTTTAAAGATTATTTTAATAAAATATTTTAGTAAAGTCTAGATCAAATTTTTTTCTGGTAAAACAAGGTTCAACTTATGAAAAACATGCCCAGAATTTTTTATATTTTAAAAAGTATACCACATAAACAGCAAAAACAAACCTATGTAATAAACCCACAGATATATAAGTGTATGCACATGTACAAATAAATAGCAACAGAGGTATTAGTGTTGCATAGTCATAAGACACTACTTTGTTAGTGGAAAATAATACCAATAATTGCAGCTTTGTACAAAAAATTTTCTTGAGTGATTACTCAGTGATTACTGAAGTCTAAGTACAGGAAGTGCCGCTCTACCATCCTTTAGTGACATGACTGCCCTCATGTGAGAAAGATCGGAGCACCTGGGACCTTTAAACAGCATAGGCAGATAAATCAGAAGTGCTTTTTCTAAAATCTAGTTGCAGTTCTCTCGAGGTCTCTAATACTTGTTCCAAGGTCCATTCTTTTGGTCTCTGTCACAGAATGTTTAAATAAGGCAGAAATAGAGACTTTTAAACAAGTATACTCACCAGGTTCATAGAAATTGTGAAATCTTAAAGTATCTTGAGAAAGAAATTACAAGTGAAGTTTCATATTTAGAAACAAGAGCCTAGTTATCAGCGCGGCTGCTAACCCGCAGCTGACATCGCCTAGCTGAGTGTTCTGTAGTGGTCTGGAGTGGGAGGAGGGCTGGAGACAAGGTGCCTAAGCGAGAGCTCACACAGGAGCTCTTCAGTTGGCACAAAGTATCTTGCATTCCAGGGTCAAAACTAAGATGCTATTCGTTGTGATCAGAGTTCATTAAATTATGAGATATGCTAAAGTAACTTTCCCAAAGGACTCTCACGACATCTTTAAGTGAAAGAACACTTCTAAGAAAGTGAAAGCTATAAATGTTGCTTTTATTTTCTCAGAGGAAGAGGTGAGATGAGAGCCATACACAAGCTTTATGAACACATGTCTTGGGCTGAGCCCAATGCATCCATACAATCTAATCCTCTGTAAGTCCAGACCTTGAATGCTTCGGCTTCCAGCCTTAGTCTGTTAACCTCGACCTAGAATGTTTTCAGCCTCTGACTTAATGTTGAATAAACTCAACGTTTATAGCTCCTTTTGAACTCTGCCTGGCTGGCTCCGCTCAGCTGTTCTGGCTCAAACTCTTCCCCAAGCTCACTGCTTCAATCTCGCTTCTCACAGCTTCTGACTGAATTGGTCTGATTGAAAAAACTGCCTGTGAACTCCACAAACTGCACTAACTGCACAAACTGAACACAACTACAAAGACTCAACCGAACTCAACCGCAATCAATTGAATTTCAAAGACCTCAACTTGACTGCAGGAACTCTTCTGTATTCTTATAGTGAACTCTCCTCCTCCAGCTTTCTCTGGCTGCTCTTAGGTAGTTTCTTTTTCCAGTCTGCCCTGGTGAAAGTTGGGTGTATCCTATCTCTAACTCATTCTGTCAAAGCTTTCTCTGACCTGTCACTTTGTCTGTCCCTCCATTAGATGTATTGTTTGGGAATGAAAGTGTATACTAAAAGCATGTGTATATTCCAGCCAGTGATTAAAGATCTTTATTCTAGCCAGATTGATTAAAGCTGTGTACTAAGGATGTGTCTGTATTCCAGCTAGAACAGACAGACCTAGATCTTTGTATGTGACCCGTTAACCAGAGTAGCCATGTTACTGAATTAAAATTCCTCTAAAAAGAACAATGAGGAATTACATAGGAAACCTTAGACATTGTCGTATATGGTAGGAGTGATTTCCTAAGTTATTTGTAGTGGTTTAGCTTCCTAGAGATGTCCTAACGTCAAAACCTGATATTATCATGTTAATTCATTTTTTATCTTGGCCATGAGAATTATCTACTGTAAATTTCTTAAAATGGTTTTGAAAAGAGAACCATAAATTTCATAATCTATTCAGATACTTAAAAGGGAATAAAACAATTAAAAAATAACAAATATTAAAATATAATGAAGAAAATATAAAAAACTTAATCTGATATCTAAAAGTGATATATATATATATATATATATATATATATATATATATATCACTCTATATCAATAATCTAAAAAGGAAAAATTTGGTATATAGATATGATACTTATGTGTCTATTAATTATAAGTCTATTATCAATATTTAAAAAACATATCAACATTTTTTTAGTCACATATAAGTCATAAAAACTAAGTTTAGCCAATATAAAAACCAGAATAGTCCAGAAAAATGTGACAAGATATTAAAGTATGACAATAAATTTTCCCCAAATGTTCAGTCCTTGAAAAAAAGTTTTTTTCCAACTCTCCTGACAGGATTGGCAAACATTAAAATAAAAGAATTCTCTAGCACTGTTAATAAGTGAAAATAATAGATATGTTGTAAGGGGTAATCTAGTAGCATGTATAAATATTTTAAATAATTATTTATGAAACTTAACTGTCTTACATCTGGAAATGGATCATCCTGAGACAGAAAAATTATATTTGTAAATATAAAGATACATAGCTAAGTGATATACATTTATATATTTTATATATAACATAGCATAAATAAATATAAATATATATGTACATATATAGTGTGAACATTTTAAGCAAGTTTTACTGAACTAAATACCAAGAGATCAGGAATCACTTTACAAAATATGCTTCCAAGAATCAAAATAAAATAAATTTTTGATTCATTCTCATATTAGGCTGGTCGAGTTAAATGTCTAAAAATGAATATATGCATACTAAAATTGTGTGTGTGTGTGTGTGTGTGTGTGCATGTGTGTGACACATAGTTGAAAGTCATCATTTTGGAAAACTTAGTCTTTCAGAATTATGATCAAACAGTGTTAGCTCAGCTTTTCAGCTAAAACTGAAAAGAAACTAAGTTGGAACAAAAAGTACTCACAAATACTTAAAACGCAAATAAAGACATGAAATTCCAATCTTACTTTTTTTTTTTTTTTAATCCTTTCTAGGCCACCATGTCTATCACACAGCTTGTTTTGAAGATGGAAAATGACTGTAATTTGGACTGCTGACACCCACAATTATTTCAACATGGCTAGATAGATGGAAGATAAATTCTAGAGTCAAGGAAAATAAATTCTTAGGAAACTGTGTGATTTGTATACCACATATATATGATTTAAAAACATGAATGGGATCAAGTGAATTTCTTCACTATTGACAATTTGAATTAAGAGATTTTTTTCCTCACTTATGCAACCACAGATTTTAAACTCTTGATGCAAGGTTTCACAGCCTGATCAATATTGCTTTTCCCCTTCCTTTTTAAAAAAAAAAAAAAATCAAAAGAAAGATTTGCAGGCATTGTTAATTTGATTCAATGCAACCCTGTGTCTCTTTTGTTTGAGATATGGACTTTTGTTTTTTGAGACTAGAACAACTGTAACTGACAGAGTACTGAATGTGGCCTAGAATGACATGATTTAAGGGAAAAAATAGAATAAAATTAGGTAGAAAGCTTCATATTAAATATCATAGTACTGATTATATCAATAATGACTGCTTTACATATGGTACCGATTAGAAAAATAGATTTTTAAATAAGCAATATTGTGAAATGTTCATTAAGTTTTTTATTTTTATAACTGAAATGTAGTGAGATCAAGGATTCACAACTTGGTTTGTTGAAATGCTTTTGAAGTCCAGCAGCACTCAAAAGAGTGCAAGACACCTAATGTATACTCTAGCAAATCATTCCAATACAAAGAAATGTATGACAATCTGAGAAGTCATTATATGTTTGACTACAACTTCCTTCAGTTTTTTTCTCTCTTCTGCATCTTAACTCAGTGGCATTTTTTTTTTACCCTTCCAGACACAAATGTGAACTGTTGTGTTCCCTCCTGGAAACTGGTCTTCTTGTTTATTCCTTAGATGTGAGCACTGACCAGGTAATTCATGGTGGCATTATGATGTTGTACAGCTGTCGTGTGAAGAGCTGAACTGACTCATGAGAGCCTGGGTAACCAGAAGATTCAGGAGTCTGCAAAGTAAAACCCCTATGTAACACTCCAATGAATTGTGTACCAGTGCACTGTGAGCCCAATTTCCAAGTCAGCCCTTTGCTTTATACCCTCCTTACTCATATTCCTTTCCTGTAAATCCACTGCTATGGAAGTCTCTACCTAACTTCTTGTTCAATGTTTTATCTCTTTTCTTTCTATTTAATATAAGGTTTCATTTGTTATTTCATTCAAATATTCATGTTATAGGTGAATGTCTCAAAATAAGTATGTACATTTTATAACCTAATGCAATTATTCTGATGACTCTGTTTTCTATGACAGTAATTACACTATTTGTTATATAGTGCAACTCTTTAGAGTGTTGCCTTTCCTCGGTCATTTTTATCAACACCATATTTATCCTTCATTGTCACCTGATTCTACATATGAAGATCGGGTGCAGAATGAAAAAACAAGAAAGCTTGCTATCTTCTCTGTATCTTTTAGAAGCAGGTTGCCCAGGTGGCAGTTCTCCAGTCTGGGTTCTCATGAAATCCAGAGGTTTCTCATGCTTCCATTGTGCCTTCTTACAAAGAATGTCCTAAGTCCACTCAATTACCAGAAATTCTGGACCCAATACAACTGTGATTGTCCATGTGCATGTGTGAATGAACACATACACACACACACACACACACACACACACACACACAGAGAGAGAGAGAGAGAGAGAGAGAGAGAGAGAGAGAGAGAGAGAGAGAGACAGAGACAGAGACAGAGACAGAGAGACAGAGAGACAGAGACAGAGAAGGAAGGAGAGACAGGGACAGGGAGACTATTTTCTCCATTGCACACCTTACTCAACATGGGTCTTACTATCTAAAACTGAGGCCCTATCTTTGCCACATAATTTTTCCTTGGGTATATAACCAATTTATAGAATGATTTAGATACAGAAGCCACCTGTCTTAACTACCTGGTGGTTCTTAGTGGACTAGCTTAAGCTTATCCTTCAGGAAAAATTTGGGGAAAATACAAAAGAATTCCATCTTAACCATAAATAACTCTTATTTTTGAGTTATAAGAAATATAAATAATAATAAACAATAGCCTATATTCAAATCCAGTTAACTTTGCTAGTCTAGTAGTTTCTGGCTTCTCTGAAGCCAGGTTTTTGGAAGGGAGAGTAAGAAGTAGGTCACACATGCCGGATCCATTTTAGTCTAAAGATGCAACATTTTAGAACCATATAGGTTCCAGTGTCCCTGTCCTTCCTGGGTTGTATTTGCAGCTCCAATGTGAAGGGGTCATTACTATTCCCTAAAACTGTGCCTCTTGCTTGAGTTTTGGAAAGATATTCTTTAGTTTAGGACACCTCATCTTTTGAAGACAATTTTAATTTGAAGACAACTAAAACTATCTCTCATGTTGGTGCACATCTGGTCCCAGGAAATCATGTCATCAGTGGAGTGTAGCTTTCTTACCTGCTGTAGACGTCTTTTCTCTGCCAGCTTAAGTCAATGACATACTTAGAAACTTTCCTCAAATATCTAACACCTGCCCATGACTTCCCAGTCTGAGAACACTTAAACACTAGGCTTTCTGAATGTTTTCTTTTCTCAAAGTTCTTGTTGCTTTCGCAAGCAACCATGACAAGTATAGTGGAGGGAGATAAGAGAAACAGGGAGGAAGGGATGATAGAATCAGGAGGAGAGGAGAGGAGGGAGCTATGACCAGAATGTAAAGTGAATAATTAATAAAATAAAATAAACTATAAGTAAAAATTCTTTTCTAGAAACTTTTCTCCTCAATTCTTATCCCAGGTCAGTGAAAAAGAAACCTTGCTAGAGCATCCTTTAGAATACTGTGGTTGCCTTTCACTCAAGATGTAGCATTGTACCCTGAAGGGAGAACATGTTCTTGATGATGTAATGTAGTTGATGTACTGTTTTACCTCAGTGCTCAATCAAAACTAAGGCAGGGAGTGACTTATATTTGTATTTTGTTGCATTTGTCAAAATTCTATTCTACATTTCTAGTAGGAACGTTTACCTTACCTTTGGGAAGTGAGAAGAATTTCTGCTTGATTTTATACATTGTATTTTTTTATAAAGTATAATTATCAATAATTCTGAGGAATCCAGAGCAGCCGTAAAACACGGTCTTAGTCCACAATCATGAGCTGAAGCTATATCTGTATTTTGAAGGCTTTTGTTTTTAATTGTATTTATAAAAATCTATGGGTATGTATCTACATATGCATGGAAGTTTCCTCAAAGATAAGAAAGCACATGTCTTCACAAGAGCTGGAGATATAGTTTTGGTTTTGTTTGTGAACCAACCACTGTGGCTAATGGGAATTAAACTGGGGTCCACTGAATGAACAGTACATGCCTTCTACCACTGACTGATTTCTCCAGCCACTTTCTTCAGTAGTTTTTGTTTGTCTAGGCTTTTAAATTTTAACCAATTATAGAGCAAAACTTGCAAGTGTATTGATAAATTCAATTCATTAAATGGTAACATTATTTGTAGTGTAGCTTTCTCTTTTTTTCACTTACTGGCATTTGCTTGTATGTTTTCCAATATTCTGTTTTTATGTGTGTGTTTTTGTGTGTCTGTGTGTGCATGTCTTAGATTTTTTTTTATCACAGTTTGTTTTTATTTCATGTTTTTGTTCTGTTTCATTTATTTTCTTTTCTAAAGCAAGAGAAAGAACAGGCCTGCAGTTGGGTGGGAATGTCTTGGAAGGACTAGAGGGATGAGAAACCATGACCAGAGTATATTACATGAAATATTTGTTTTTTAATTAATATAAATGAAAAGATGAAAAATGTACTATTAATAGACTATCTTGTATAAAGTGTGCATTATATCTTTCACTGTTATAATATTCTGGGGCAGTGATGTATATTAAAATAACATGTAGATTCATAGATGTATACACATGTCTGAAAAGCTTTCAAAAGGAGTGAAATGAGGAAACAATGAGCACTCACAGCATGAAACAGCAGAAGATAGACACATAATGCTCACAGGAAGCAGGGTGTTAGTACAATAGCCCTATAGACACAGATTTCTCTCTTTATCCTTAGTGTGTAAGATCATATCATTTTTGGAAATAAATTTCTACAACTTTCAGTTTGGAATGATATCAGAGCGAGAAGTTATGAATGTTAGAGAACACCATGCCATCTGACTTTTCACTGATCATTGGTCTCTTAAGATAGTAAATGAAGACCTTGATCTTGTGGCTACACAGTAAAATCAAAACAAAACCCAGCAAAACCCAACCCAACCAACCAAACAAAAGCAGATCATTGTACTTAAAAGTCTCATTACATCTTAATCTTCCCTGGCATTCTGAAGAGCATCTTCATTGTTGCTCTCTTTCAGTTGACACTTGGTTATGCTCTCTGGTGCTTGATTTCACAGTATGATATCATCGATGCTGTGAACCTACTGCTTCTGACATCAAGATCATGTTATTCATTTTAAACTTTTCTATTTAAAAAAATTAGAACGTGTGAATGACAGAGCTGACACCAAAAGAAGACTGGAAGTGCCTTTCATTTATAGCGATCATGGAAACATTTATAAGGAATCATCTTCATAATCAGAATTGGGAAATAATTCTGTTCTTTAGCAGTCTGACACTGATAACACTTGCAAGTTTCCTTGGAGATAGGTAGTTGGTACCTAAGACCCAGATGTCAGTAAGGGCCCAAAGAAACCACTTACTGATTCCTGGAAACAAGGATACTCTGTGAAATCTCACAATGGCTATTTCTAATACCAGCCCTTATTTCACAGAAAAAAACCCAATAATGATACCACTAAGTTAGCATCTCAAGTCCCCATACTACAGTGCTGAATTGCAATGAACCTGGCATTGGTGCCTGTGGAATGTTGGCATTCCCTGATCTCATTACTGGAAACTCTGTCTTATCATTTAACATTTAGTGGAGCATGCAGTGTTCCAGGTAAAACTTTCCTTCAGCTTAAATGTCTAACTATAACAACAGGTTGGAGTCTTCATTATCTCTGGGAAGATGGATAGGAGTCTTCATTCATGTGTGCATACTTTGGATAAATACTTCTTAAGTACTTGCTATATATCAACAGAATGTTACTTGCTGAGAGAGATGAAATGAGTATTGTTCAGGATCCCGAGACCCCCAAAGTTTTTTTTTTTTTTTGCTAGACCTTTGGCTTTATTCTTAGTTACCTCAAAGACCAGTTCTCAGAGAGCTGCAGCGAAAACAGACACCAATTTTGACTACCCATGTTTTAGTCACTTCACTGAAGTCTTCCAAGCCAGCTGATGGGTTGAATGATGCCCTTCAGAATGAAGCTCACAGTTGGGTAGGGTTTGAGCATGGAAAGAAAGAGGTTACACCTCACCCAAAGCAACACAGCAATTAGGCACAGTGACACAATTGATACGTACAAAGTCAGAGCTAAGACCTGACTTCAGATTTTTTTAAATGTGACCCTTCAGTGCCCAGTTGACAGGATAAAATCATGATTATTGCACTGAATTAAATGAACATGATAATAAAGCAAACAAGAAAAATAATACAACCAGGGCAAACCACAACCAAACAAAGCCCCAAAGTGAGATGTGCTTAGTTATTTTCATGTAATACAGGAAGAATTTAAGGGGAAATGGTGGGAAATTTCACAATGTAGATACTTCTTTCAGGTTCACCCACATCATGCCTGAGCATGAATCAAGATCTATGTTTATGTATCAAAGTCCATGTACAGAGACACAAAAACACCGGAAATGACATCTTTTTGTGTGTGTGGTTTGAAAATGTCTTTATAATTTACCTTCTCCTGGCCATAAGTAATAGCTTCTCTATTTGTTACTCTGAAATTTTATTTTGGTATAATGGTATATAGCATTAATCTTTCACATATTTTGTGCATGTGTTTTTTTTTTCTTTCTTTTTCTTTTAATTTTTTAATATATTTTATTAATTTATTCATATTACATCTCAATTGTTATCCCATCCCTTGTGTCCTCCCATTCCTCCTTCCCTTCCATTTTCCCCCTACTCCCCTCCCCTATGTCTATGACTGAGGGGGACCTCTTCCTCCTGTAAATGCTCATAGGGTATCAAGTGTCTTCTTGATAGCCTGCTATCCTTCCTTTGAGTGCCACCAGGCCTCCCCATCCAGGGGACGTGGTCAAATATGGGGCTCAAGAGTTCGTGTGAAAGTCAGACCCCACTCTCCACTCAATTGTGGAGAATGTCCTGTCCACTGGCTAGATCTGGGTAGGGGTTTGAAGTTTACTGTGTGTATTGTTCTTGGCTGATGCCATAGTTTGAACAGGACCCCTAGGCCCAGATCTGCCCATCATAATGTTCATCTTGTAGGTTTCTAGGACCCTCTGGATCCTTCTATTTCCCCATTCTTCCATGCTTCTCTCACCTGGAGTCCCAATAGGATGTTCTCCCCTCTGTCCTACTTTCCTGGTAAGTGAAGACTTTCATGGGACATATCCCTTGGGCTAGTGTCCAGATATAAGTGAGTATATACCATTTGACTCTTTCTGCTTTTGGGTTAACTCACTCATTATGATCAGGAAATGACATCTTATGAGCACTCTTTCTTTTAGGAAACACAGGTGAATAAAGAAACAATTTACATAATTTACATATGAAGTCAAAGAGGAGATAATGCGTTTTGCTTTGTGGGCAAAAATATTACCTTGTCCCAAATATTAGCCCTAAAATGAGATGCCAGTTAAAATTAACTAAGTAAGAAAATATAGAGAAATAGTGGCAAACTGACACCCCTAAACATTGTCATTATATCATGTCCTTAGGTATCACTTTAAAGTTTTTGTTTTAATCTTACCTGAAATGTTATCACAGGAGTCCTCTATTTGGGATTCCGATGTCTCAAAAGAGCAGTCATCTTTGGCTCCTGGCGACAGAGTGCTCTGTGATGCAATGTTTAAATGAGGGAAACATTATGGGCTGTGATTTTTGGACTCCACATGAAAAGATTTGTCATTGGTTATGGCAGAGCTGTTGGTTGGGGCCTATCAGAGACTCCTATTTTTAGCTGTGACATAGTTGAGTCACTGGTATTGTAAAGGTGTCCCATTGATTTACAAAAACAAACCAAAAAAAAAAAAAAAAAAAAAAAAACCCCAAAAAACCAAAGAGTCCTACACAGTTTAATTCAGTCAATACCTCTTATAAAGATAGTACTACTGTTTTAGGATACTTATAGGCACTTTGGGATGGGTTAAATGAAGGAAAATAATTCATTGTTATTGTTTCTCACAGCTGAAGGTATAAGGCTTAGTCAGGTGGAATTTAGTCACAGTTGGCTAGTTCCTGAAACTAGAATCCTTTGACATTATTAAGAATCAATTAGGCTTCATCCCCCTGGGTATTGTTATGTCCCCTTAGCAATTTATCCTGGGAACATTCATAGCCTCTTTGTAGGTGAAGTACAAATGGGACTGATTTAGAACAAGGACAGCATTAAAACAAATGAGTGGATCCCAAGTACAGACTAGTGAGAGGCTTTAAAAGATATGTCCTCATCTCTCTTCTCTGAATGTGCTCAACTTTAAAGTATCTAGCAGCTTCCCCTAAACTTCTTTAGAACGAAGAAACAAAATGTAGGATCACATTTATTAAGAATGCAATGAAATTGCATGGAATTATCTTAGCATGACTCAAGTCCACAATTTATAGCATTCTGCCTTAAATTGGACTTCAGAAAAGGAGACAGTTTGGTTTTACTTGAAAGAATTGTGAAAATCATAATTTTGAAAAACATTATTGATGGTTTGTTAAAACAAGATCATAGTTCTCAGCTTTCAATGAATTTAGTCATAGTCTCCTGAAGCCAACCCTGTGAAATTTTACATTCTAATGAGTGAACTAAAAACATATATTTCAAAGAATATAGCACTCATAAATTACATTTATGACACACGAGGTTGCTGACTGCTGTGCGGGGACCACAGAGTGATGGCGCTAATATGCTCTCTAGCTTGATTTTCTCAGTTCCCAACATGCTCTAATTCCACACTACAAATCTTTAAATGGCAGTTATATTTTAATTAATGTGATTATGTGCTGCCATTAGCAAACCCTCCCCCAGCACATTTCTCTTGCCAGGCCATGAATGCCAGTAAACCATTAACATAAAAGGGCTGTTTGCTTACTGAATTCATCCACACAAATAGGCAAGGGTTGCAATTGTTGATTTGCCACTGAAAGAACAGAATGAGAAGGAGTTGCTCAGTGCCTGGCAGTTGCAATTATCTGGTGTAATTAAGTCTAATTTATAAACCCCCCTCAAAAGAGAAAGTAACAATTTTTGTTAATTAACAAGAGCATTTGTAAAGCTCGTTAACTCCATCATTCACAGTCCTCCTGGAAAAATGGGAGCATATGGCTGTTACGATGGGACATGTTGCTTATGTGTATTTGGGCATTAATCTGTTTGGAAGGCCTAATGATTGAAATGGGAGCGAGAAATGGATGTTATATTGCCAAGCAAAGAAGATCTACTGTTTTCATTTATCTTTACGGCAATGTGAGTGCTTTGTCATTATCTTCTGCATAAGGTTTCATTATTCTGATACGACTCTTACATGGCCTCATACCATCATGCCCATAAGCCTGCAGGGCACAAGAGCACTTATCTTTCCTGATGACTGTTGAATCATTTAAAACAAGTTATTAGTGAAACAATTAAAATGATATTGGTTCACAATTGTATTTATAGCTGGCAGGCATAATGGAACATTCTGAGTAGCAGTCGGGGGGTCTGAGAATGGATGGGAAATGCTGTTAATCAGAGACAAGAGAAACCTCTAAAGGCAGCCTAAATCGCAAGAGCACGTTAATTGTATTGGAGCATTTCATTTAATTGAGAACAAAGGGAAGGTAAAAATCATATTATCAATGTTTTATGAACACGAGGAAATAGGAAAATTACCATGTCATTTGTCACCTATCTTCTTTGTAAGTGGAAATTAGAAAGGCAATGTTTAACTTTAACCAGAGCAGGACAAAGACATTTGTGTCTTTACATATTTTCAAAGGATATTACAAAAATAAAACATAGCAAATTAGTTGACTCATAAATGAGAAAGACACTGTGCAGAAGACCCTGAATCCAAGGTAAGAGACTAGATGGAAGTAGAGACTTCAGTGACAATAAAGGCAGTAAGAACGGCCTTTGCTCAGTCCACTTAGGAATCCTAAAAAATAACAGCAATCACTTTATCTATAGGTGTGTAGAAATACTTTTTTTCTATCTTGGGTTTGTTGGGAGAGCTAACTGTAACTTATGAGAGAAAATATAAGTAAACAGACATCAGGATTCTACTTCCATAAAGCATAATTCTCCTAAATATGCCTTGGTAGTATTCTTATAGAAATTTCCAATCACACCACATGATGTGAAAATAAGGGTGGTAGATGTAGTTGGAGGAGGCAGAACTAGATGACTAAAGAGTTAGGATAAGCTCCCATAAGAAAGGACTGTTTGGGGAAAAACATAAATTAGACTCGTGTCTCTAATAAACTACGCAATTTAGGAACTTGTATTTCTTTAGTGTAAGGCTAGTTCATTAGATGAAGGTCTGGATTACTTGAAACTGGCGTATTGGGACACTGTGTTCAAAACCTATAAGTAAAAGTAGATTGATTGCTATGAGTGACTCAAAATCTTAGATTAGATTGCAGTTAAAGGTAGAGTCAAGTAGAATAAAATTAACACTAGCCAGCAACTCTACACCATGAACCCCAGATAGAATTATACAGATAGAGGATTAAGGACAAATTAAAATCATGGCACCATAGAACTCATATAAGTTTGAATACATATTATGGATAAATATTGTCATCATCAAGCTTAAGTATTTAGAGAATTGGATTCTAATAGCCACAGTAAATAGTTTTCTGTGTTCTTTGTGCAACCAAGTACTGGTTTAACAAATGGATTAGATGTTTTAAACATGCTAGCCTACACAAATGATGCTATGAAATATTATTAATCTCATTTTACAGTTTAGAAAATTTTCACACAGATTTATTTAACTTGTGTGTCACAAAAGGTAATCACCTCCTGTTAAATTTTGTCCCCTACCTAGACAGCATACAATGCATTAAGCTGAATGTTTGAAATTCTATGAGGGCTTATCACATTGAGGGCTTATCACATACTTGCCCCTACTGAAAAGTATTTTTAAGCTTTATACTGTTAATACCCCAATATTTGTTTTTATTTTTTAAATTAAAAACTCACAGATAAAACATGCTGATATGAATATAAAATAAGTTTAAGTAGAGGAGCCAGATAAACAATGTATTCTTGTCCACAGTTTCTAACTGGTGACTGGGGGTCAGAAAACAGGACAAAGAAAGAGTGGAAGAGTGGAGGGGAAATTAAAAAGTGATCCTTTATGCCTTCTGATTTTCTTCTATTCTACAAGGCACCTGGATGCACAGATCCTCTCATTTACTCTGCCCTCAATTTTATGACCTTCTATAGCTACTGCCTCAACATTCTGACAATAAATTGGAAGAGTTTTAAGTTTAATATTGCAAGTCTGCCTAACACATTTTATTGCTTTAATAAATAGAAGTTACTAATGTTTTCTAACTTTGTATTTATAAAGTGCTCTCATGCTAATTAATAAGTACTAAGAATATTGAAGCATTTTATGAATCTATCACATAATATCTAAAGATGTTCCTTAAAAAGATGTAGAACTATGGATTAAGTGTATTAATTTATATTAATTGTTTCAATCTGAATTTCAATAAGCTTTTTACTATACATGAAAAAGTAAGATTATTCATTATAGATTACATAAAATAGTGGATAAGACACACATTAAAGTCCATCTTTATTAGTTCTACATTAGCAAGCAAGAATGAATATTAATATTTTGCCCAGTTCAATGTTTTATACATCTGTTCTTTTAGAAGTATGTAATATTTCCAGCCAGTTTAAGATACATAATTTTCCTGATCTTCTTCTTTTATGAGCCATCTCATAGCAACATTTATTTCATGCATTTAGATACAATAATATTAATTTTTATAATCAATATTAATACATACATATATAATTTAAACCTTTTCAGATTGAAACATCTCAAATGTACAAATTTTCACTCTATTAAGAATTTAATGAGATAAGCTAGTAAAATTATTTTCAGGCATTAAAGGAAAGGAAGAGATAGATATAATTTGCTATAAACTTATTGAGCTTAATGTCCATAATGAAACATATGTCAAGATTTGGCTAGTTTGAAGAGATGCTGAATAAAGGGCTAAACACGTGGCTCAATGGGTAGAGTGCTTGAGGCACAAGCTATAAGAAATGGTTTTGGTTCCCCTGAAGCCACATAGGAGCAAGTGTGGCTACATGCATCTTTAACCCTGATTCTGGAGAAGGGAGATTGGGGGATTCCAGATGCTTGCTTACCAGCCAGCAAGGGTCAAGCTTCAGGCTCAGTGACAGAGCCAGTCTTGAAGGATAAGGTGGACTAAAGAAAGACATCCAGTGTCAACTTGTAGCTTCCTATGAACCAATGGCCATGCACACCCACACTCCCATGTACACACACTTACACCCTTGCCCTACACACATGCACAGAAGGAGATTCTAACTAAAGCATGATAGAGGAAGTTCTGTTAATACAGATGATGTTAAATATTGATGAATGCTGTCCTGAAATGTTGGAATATCTAATCTGAAAACTTTAATTCTGGTGGAGAATTAATATGTAGATTATCAGTTAACATGTATATCAGCAAAAGGAAATAGACAATTAAAGAAGATCCGCTATTGTACCAGTTGTAACATTAAATAAATTTCTATATAACTATACATATAAAGACATCATTAGACTAAATGACTCACCCAAATGTCTAATTTAGCACCAAACAGCACGTTAAAAGGTTACCTAAATATTATGTTTATTTGCAAAAAACTTTAACACCGAAAACTTTATGATTATAAAATGCACGTGCCTGTAATCCTAACACCTAGGAGGCAGAGGCAGGTGGATCACTGTGAGTTCAAGGCCAGCTGGTCTACAAAGCAAGTCCAGGATAGTCAAGGCTACACAGAGAAACCCTACCTTGAAAAACAAACAAACAAACAAGAAAGATATTGAAAGAATTATTATTCTGCTATCAAAAGGCAAATGTATGTGCCATTGATATAGTTGCTTTATAAAACTAATTTAGGTAAGGTTTTAAAAGTCAGCTACTAGCAGGCATTTTCTACATATAATCATGTTTTTAATCTAAACATTAATAGGCATGTTTGCACTCAAGTTAAGTAACCTCTAGCAGATCAAATTGCTTACTTGCCTTTAGTCTCTCTGGGTGAATGGATACCTTATTGGGGTTGCCAATAGAAGCAAGTTTAAGGTTTTACCTACAGGCATATGCTCACAGTTCCCAATCACTTACTCCTTATACAATCTGACGTAGGGCCTCAAAACACCTGTGCCTCTCTGAGCTTCCCAATTTTTGGCAGCTTTGGAAATTTACTGAGTCCAGTGGGATTTCTTCTTCCCTCCAGAATGGAATGTCACAACTCAGAGCAAACTACTCGACAGTACTGTTCACTGGTGTAGTCTAGTGTAAAGGACAGCCAGTGTCAGAGGCTGCGGATGAATATTGTTTTGTGATGGTGTAAAGATGTGATTTGCAGGATGAGTGACAAGAGTACTTCCAACTCTCCTATACTTACAACAAGGCTTACGCAGAAGGACAGTTGCTACAAACGACAATTACAAAATTAAAGTCTATCAAAGCTGAATAAGGCAATCAGTCAAAATGTCTTGTATTTGTCATCGCCCTGCGTCTTCCCAGGCCACAGAGCTGCTGTGCCTGGAGCCAAACCGCTTACCATGATGCTTTGTCAGGGCGCAAACTTTCTGAAGTGTGACTGACCCTCTTGATATTCTCAGAGTTTCAGATGAATAATAAATAATGATATTGACCAAAATAATTTTTAAATGCTCTTTCTAAATATTGCAGGGTTTTTTTTTTTTTTATGATTGAAACACATATTTTTTCATAAGCGAATGGCTTTAGGAGCTAGTTTGTATAACTTTTCCTGATTTTATTTTAGAATTTCTGAATGTAAGTGCAAGAGAGAAATGGGAAGACTTTCCTTTTCTCAGTAATGAATGTCCTCCTGTCGCCTTCCCCTTCTGAGTAATAGGAGTGAATGAATGGTGGGAAGCCACAGGCAGGCAGGGTCTCAGAGCAGAGCTGCAGAACTTTTTTGCTTTCCCAACAAGCTTAAATACTCCCCTGCTTCTCTGCATCCCCAAACATAGGGACATATGAGTCCATCAAAACTAGTGTGAGGTCTGTCCTAATGGATAATGGAATTTGGTATGGTTTCACCTTAGATCCAGTTAAGTTCAATTTGTTTATTTCAGAGCTTGCTGTTTGAGGAAGTCATTCCAGGGTCTTGGTTTGTTCACGTGCTACTAGAACCATTCATTTCCAAATGAAACACTGACTGGTTAAGTTCCCTCTTCTCATTGTTTGAATAACACTACTTATTATATGCTAATTACAGCCGGTCTCATTGCCTCAGCTCTGTACCCCTTTGCTTAGTTCCCTTCAGCTCTCTACCCCTTTGCTTAGTTCCCTGTCAAACCTTTTGCATGCTCAGTTACTCTGCATTCTGTTTCTTCTCCCCATACTCACTTACTGTTTTTCCATCTTCCGTTCCTGAACATTCTTAAAGACTATTTTACAATTTGATGTAATTCCAAACAGCTTTCACTTCTCATTAGCTCATTATTTGCCATAGAGTTTAAAGGAAGATAGAAAGATGTTAACTCACTTTGCCACTTGTGCATACCATACTGAATATGTACAGGACAGAAGAAAACTTCCCAGGCTTAGTTCTTTTCCTCTACCATGTAGATTCGAGGGATCAAACTCAGATCATAAGACTGTCATACTGGACATCTTCTTGGTCTTGGTTCCCTTCTTAACTGCCAGTGTGACTTGCTTGCCTGATATCAGTATCTCAATGCCTTCCTGCTGATGTGGTCTTATGTTTTTTTTCCTTGTAACTGCTCCATAATTAAGATTTTGTTACCCTTCCTAATACTCTTTGTTTTATTTGCCCTCTAGTCATTCATATTCACGAATCATCACTTCCCATGAAAACTTCCCAGCTCAGCGCTACTTCCCATTCATACATGAAAATAGATATTGACAGTCATTTCATTTGTTTCTTTATACACCTTTGTTCTGGGTTGTCCCTAAAATATTATCAAGATATGTGAACTCTAGTTTCCTAGCTCATATAAAAGCACTTTCCTTTAATTACCTCATATTCTCATTATGTTCTACCTTGAGTGATATTCATTTTCTGTTGCTTCTGCCTAGAGCTTGGGCTTCTTTCACACATGTATCCCACTTAGGAATCCCTTGCTCTTGAATCTCTGCCAAGCTTAGGTTATAGGACCCAGCATCTCAGGCTTTAAAATTTGTTTATATTGTGTCTTTTTCAAAAGGATTTAATATGTATCAAAGCAGATGTCATAAACGATTAACACAAACTTGACAATATCTTGAAAATATCTCATTACCAAGGTGTTTTTGGGATCTGCACATACATACATTTCCATCCTATTGCATCTCTACTGCTGTTGCTTTCCCCCTCCCTCTGTGTAATCTTGAACATTACTACTCCGACACAAATACGTGTTTACTAAATTCCTACATGAAGTTTTCACTGTCTTTAGTTTTTTAACCTATTGTTCAATACATTCATAACGAAGAAATCGAGGTCTTGCACAATTGACTTGAAAATATATACTTTTCCTCATCAATCTCCCCCTCCTACATCAAGAGCAAAAGATGGGTTGGTGCACTGTCTATGTAAACCTAAGTCTTCTCACTTACAAACATACACACACACACACACACACACACACACACACACACACACACACAGAGGCATGAGAGAGAAAGAGAGAGAGAGAGAGAGAGAGAGAGAGAGAGAGAGAGAGAGAGAGAGAGAGAGAGAGAGAGAGAGAGCGCTCTCAGATTTTCTTCTGTAAAAATTCTGCTAAGTCCCCTTTAAGGAAAACAATATCTTTCAAAAATGAACCATGTGTTTCTCCTGTACAAGAAAAGTGTATAAAATCATACCTCCTGCTTTCAAGTTTTCTAACTCAGAATTTACCTAAAGAGTTAAAACTCCAGAGAAAGACACAGTGTTTGTTTTGTGTTAGAAGACAGTATTTGTTACTATACAACCACAGCTTGCCCTACTCTCAGACTAGCTTAAAAGTTTCTGAGAGAAAATGCTATTCCTCTCTTTAGATGAAGAAATTCTTTGAATATAGGCATCATCCGTGTAACCTCAATGTGTGGGAAATACATTTGGGTTGAGATGAAACAGAAAACCACTTTACTGTAAAAAATTACATTTCAATATGTTGAGGTATAAAAGATATGAGAATTGTTTATTTATTTACTTACTTATATTGGTTATCTATGTTTCTCAAATACATCATTTGGGCTTCTATTGATCAGACAAGATTTCTTCAGTTTTGTTCTACATTCCTATTGTTTATATACTTTTCTGATGTACCTTTTAACTACATATTTTGCTCAGGCACCAAAGATATCCAATTCAAAATCAGAGGCTAAGAAGGCAAAGAGAGAACTTAGCTATGAGAAGGTACAGGTAGGTAGAGGAGCCAACCACATGTTGTAGGAGATAGAGACAGTATTGGTTCAATATCATTAAAGGTAAAGGTATTGTCCTCTTGAAAGTGTTTGGGAAATATCCCTTAAACTACAGAAAGTGTACATCTAGAGCCTCTGGTGTGTCAATTACTCCACTTACTTCAGATTTCCTAAAACATAGTAACTTTAAAGGTATACCAGCTTCAAGCTATGAGTTAAATGCATCATTTTGGTAGTTATATAGATTATTCTTTCAGAAACTCTTGAAAGGAGGGTGTTCATAACAACTTCTACTTAAGTTAGAGAAAAAAAATCATAAAATAATCCTAGTGTGTATTGTTAATTTGTTGTAAGTATTCCAAATATAATAATTCCTCTTATGTCTTTTTATTATAATAATAATATTGTTATTATTATTATTATTGTTATTATTTGCTTTTTCTTGAATTTTTTCCTCCAAAACTATGCAAAACTATGACTATCCTTCATACACATATACAGCTCATCACACATTTTCTGGGCTTTATGAGGTCTCAATCATTTTGCGTTTCATACTGCCGTCCTATCTTTTACCTTCCTTCTTTTTATCTTCACCATCATATATCTGTTAAGAATAACTGAGATTGGAGAAGTGGATTTTATCTTCATATTTCCTAACATGATTTTACATCAGGAGTCAAGGCATTAACAATTATAATCTTTTAAAATTTCTTACTTGGTCCCTTTAGTCACTGCATTGTTGATGCATCTATGAAAATGATAAGTCATTTCAGCTGGCATGAGAAGAGAGAATGTGCAGCATTTAATTCAAAAGTGAAGCTTCAGATTAAGGTAGTAATTATATCTAGGAAATTGCCCCATGTGGCTGGCCACTGTAAGAAACCATTGTCACATCGGCCTCCTTAGTTATCCCAGAATAGAATGTCCCTGTGTCTGTTTTAAATGAATGGGTACAGAGAGACGAACAAATACCAGCTTCTAGTAAGGTTTATGTGTCTCTTTCTATTGTTAACATAGAGCAGAGAGTGGAAAGCCCATACAATAGGTCAAGACCACCCTGTTCTGTACTGACTGTTTTCTTCATCACGACCCTCTGATCCCACTTCCCCACAATATGGCTTATACCCTCGAATAGCTAGCTGAGTCATAGGCTTACAGAGACTTCAGAAAGAAATTTCTTTTGTTTATTTAGGGAATTAAAGAGATTTGTAGAAATATGGAAATTACAGCCTGTCATTTGCAGGACTGCCTCCTTGTCTCAGACAGTCAGAGGAAATATGCGAGTGCTACAAACAACCTAACAGCAATTTTTTTTTCAATGCCACAATTCAGAGAAATAATAAAACACAATTCATGGGCTTAGAGGTCATGGAAGAACTACTGTTTGTTTAGGTGTCTTTGAGCTGCAATGTTGTGTTACTAGAATAGTTTGTGTTTATTTCTGGTTCTGATACAGGAATCTGTACATTGCTGGGATAAAATAACATTAGACATTTTAAAATATATTTGATATTTCAAGTAAAAGCCAGAGAAGGAAGCTTTTGGTGTTCCTGAACCACTCTGGATGTCTTAGATTTCTCGCTGTTCAAAGAGTGGACCACAATCATTCAATGCGCCAAGCTAGAAATTGCATGCTTAAACACTGTTTGGCAGTGGTGAACAGACATAGCCAAGCTGAACGACTTCCCAGACATCAGTGGTTGGTTGCACTTCCCTGGCTGGTAGAGGCCAATACATACCGCTCCCTAAGTCACCCCTACTTTAATATCCAGAAATATGCTGAAGGGTCCTGGTTGACAGGAGTCTAAATCCAACTCTGTCCCTGTTGGATTTTATTCAGCTGCAAAAACGAACATGTAGCAGCCACTGACAACAGGCTTTGCTTACATGGGACATTCTCCCAGCCACTGCTTTAACTCCAGTGACCTTTCCCCCAAACACTTAAGGCAGATGGGAACATAGCGATGAGGGAGAAAACACATAGTTTCAGAATTTCGATTGGCGGGATAGTAAGCGACTGAGGCCACATGACTTCTCTGGCTAGAGTCTCTCTGTGATCATTGAGGATGATGCCTTATTCTACACAGACTCTCTTGATGGCTTGCCGTTGGACATAAGATTTCTGATTATGTGTGTATACACCTGCTCAAACGTTTTACCCTCTGAGTAAACAAACTCTTTGAGTGCTTCATCTCTATAGACAGCAAATTTACTTCCCTTTTCAGAAGCCTTTTTCCTGAACACAGGATGCTTACTTTGACCAGTCTGATTGCTGGAACTGAAGAATTGTAACATTTCTCATTTTTGGCCACAGCGAAACACAAGCCTACTCTGAGAATGTAGCACATAGTTAAAAGAATGGCTTCTTCCCTATTCACCCAGACACCTCAGGAGGTAAGAAATAAACAAAGCCTCACTTTCTGGTGAAGCTTGCTTGGCTTGTGTCCTACAAAACAGAGTCAAAAAGACAAGGTTTTCTAGAACAACCAAATGATGTGGCAAAGGTGAGGCTGGAGACAAACTATTGCTTCCTTCGGTAGCATAGCTCTGGAAGGTTCTGTCTTTGCAATGAAACTACAGAATGTAGAAAAACATCAGTAGAAATCATTCTGTATTCACTTTGTCAACATTTCAGTAGAGGAAAAGGAACACCACATTCATAGAATAGACGGTTACTTTTAATATGACCAGTCCAACCCAGCAGAGTTTGCAACACTTCAAATACAAACAGATAAATCCTATGATTTTTTGCTCTTGAGAGGTCATCTGTTCCTCACCCTTGGCTTATCCCTACCTGAGTACGGACCATAAGCAGGAAGTAAGAGGCTCTTTACAACCTGCAGAGAAAATGTTTCTTTAAAAAGTTTCTTGTTATCTAAGCTTGATTTACAAATGGTCTGTAGCTTTGTGTGTGGTGGTGGTGGTGTTAAGATTTACAATCTCTTTTTTCTATAATGTGGAAGGGAATAACAATTTGATTCTCTGTTTCTTTTTTGTTGGTTGGTTGGCTTCTTTAATGTGTTTTGTTTTTATGTATGCATGTTAATACCTGCATGTGCACATAGATGTGGAGGCCAGAAAGCAAACGTAGTCCTTAGGAGGCATCTACTCTGTTTTATTGGGCAGGATCTCTCATTATCTTGAGGCTTACCAAGTAGGGTGATCTGGCTTGTCATCAAGCCACAAGGGTCTATCTGGCTCTGTCTCTTCAGTGACAGATAACACCAGCATGAGCCCAAACCTGCTTTAATCACATGGGTTCTGAGGACTGAGGTCAGGTCCTCCGGCTTGCACAGGAGGCATTTCAGGGACTGAGCTATCATTCCTGATTGTTTCCTTTTTTTTTCCTGATTCAGTGATTTGATTTCATTTGGATGAAAGCATTGTAACACATTTGTCTTAACACATTTCAGGTATATGTCATTTAAAAAATTGGCAGTTGATGATTGTAGGGATTTAGAGATAGAGCTGTCCATAAAGTGCTTTCGGGCAAACATGAGGACCAAGTTTTGAAATTCAATGTCCTGGGCTTCACTGGCTAATGAGTCTAGCCTGTTTGCCAAGCCCCAGACTCAATGCAAGAATGTCTCAAGTAACAAATGAACAGCACCCATCCTAAGGTTGACCCTTTTCTCCACAAGCATATGTACTTGCATACATGCAAATATGTACACACAACTATGTGCACCTAAATGCACTCAGCAAAAAGGGTATGATAATAATCCTTATAATAGTGTAGATGAGGTAATGTTCAATAGGGATAATACGCTATATCTTGTAAAACATCTTTTTTAAAAGTCAAAGTGCTTAGTGCTTACTGTCAACCCTGGGTTTTACACCCGTGTGGTGGCTAAAGTTATGAAGCAAGTTAAGGAATTTTTATTTTGAAGGGACATTCAGTTAATAAAAATCTTCTAATTTCCAGAGTGTATTAGCTTCTTATATATTTGATAAAGTCGACCTTATTATATCCAGTAGCCGTTGCAAATGCACTTACATATGGAAAAACTAGAATTGTTTCAGCTCAATGTAGTGAGAAGACTGGTAAACAAGGTGACAGGAAAAAGTCGGCTCAGTATGAAACTCTCAGCCGCATTGTAAAGGCCTGTGAACTGTGGGTGATTTGAATAATTTTTCCAGATGGAAACCGCTATCTTTCCTAAGTATCTATTTCTCTAGTATTTAACAAGAGTGGACACAGTGGAGACTCTGGCAGATTTTGATAATTATAATGATATTTAACATAAGTCCTGTTATTTTTTTTAAAAATGTAAGAAATCAGATGAATGTCAGCCAAATGCTCTGTCCTAGAGGTGAGCAAGACATTAAAGTGATAATGTCTTAATTGCGAAGATCACAGTCCTAATACAACAGTGACAATTTGAAGAGAGAATAGCATTTCTGGAAAAGTGCTTCAAACTAACGGCTCAGACTTCATACACCTCAATTGAAATCTATCAAGCTGAAGATAGGTGGTTTATGTTCAGGGATGCCTCTTACATTTTCTAGGATTTCTTGGCCTTATTAATTCAAATCTTGCTCTCAATGCATGCATGTAGCCAAGATAATTACTAGAAGGCAAGATCAAAGCCAGCATATTATGGTCCTATTCCATTTTCTGCTGATGTGAGTGATCTGCCTTTCCTTTGATGTTGTATGCTTCTACAGCAAAAGTAGAGAGGATAAAAATACTACACCGTGTAATCTGGCATTTATCCCATGAGAGCAGAATTCCAAATTGTGACACATGTCAAGAAGTTAAAAAAATATAACTTAAAAGAGACCTATGCTT
The DNA here is from genome assembly GCF_903995435.1 of Acomys russatus. Taxonomy (NCBI): domain Eukaryota; kingdom Metazoa; phylum Chordata; class Mammalia; order Rodentia; family Muridae; genus Acomys; species Acomys russatus. The sequence continues at coordinate 13,251,687 of NC_067138.1, forward strand.
TATAAAGTGACACACTGTGCATTTAAACACCGGCAAACATCGTTTTCCATTACAAATTTAGTCCCTGGTATAAAATTCAAAGAATGTTTGTAACTTTAGTAGAAGAAAATAGTTACCATATTTACAAGCAATTACATGAAACGTGTGCCTAAGCCTTTATCCACCTAATGAGAGCTATCGAGAGGAAGCTGAAACGCGGTGCACTCATGTATGTGTGTGGACAAACACTGGGGGGATTTAGAGGTGCTCTGCCTTCACCGTGCATTTGAGAGCCAGCTGGTTTTGGTTTTCTGAATTTTCTCATCCTACTCCATGATGGGGAACTGTTCTGCTAAGCCTGTGCTTTTTGTTCGCGGAAGGAAGGAGAGCTCTCTAACCTCCATCACTTCTAACCTACATGTTGGTTCTTTTGCTGCATAGATAGCAATGTTGCACTGGGTACATAAAGCTCTCATTGTACTTCACTGACCTGTGTCCTGTACTGTCTCAAATTACCTTTAAAAGAATATTAAATGAGTGGGTGCCTCTAAATGTGTGGGTGGATGGACATGTATGTGCACGCAGGTGTGGTTGCTTACATATTAGCTCAGCAATTGCAGAGCATACTATTACCTCTAAGGCTACTTTTCCTCATAATTTAAATTGACTTCCTGCCATCCTGAAGAAAAGTGACATTTTCCAATAACGCCTCAGTTACTCCTTGATTCCAGTTTGTTCTGTTTTGAAATTCGAGCCCTCCAAGGTACACAACTAGACCTACATGTTTTGACAGGAAAATGGAGCTTTGTGTAGACTTCATGGCTGTCACATTTTAAGCATAACAACAGATATTGAGAAAATGGGTTTGATGGAAAGTGACTTAACCCATATACTTCACTTCAAATAGAAATCAAAACAAGTTTTTATTTGGAAAAATAATGTTTTTTAAAAATTTTCTCATAAACTATATAGTGCCAGAAATAATATAAGGCATGATAGTAAAAAATAAAATATCTATCATCTATCTATCACCTATCAATTATTTATCTTCTACTAATCACTTTGCATCTCTCTACCCTCTATCATCTATCACAGATTTATATCTATCTATCTATCTATCTATCTATCTATCTATTCATCCATCTCTCTATCATCTATCTGTTATCTAATTTTTAAAGTTATTTATTCCTTCTTATTTCTCTATTAATGAGAGTAAATTTGCAGTAATATAATAAAACACAATACAGTACATACCATTCAATGTAGTGAGGGACTAGAAACAGATATGGAGAGTAATAACCCTGGTGTTCCTTGGCGTATCTGATGTTACAGAATTCTTAGGTGCTGGAACACTAAGCATAAAGATGCCATGATGCTAAGCTCTGATAAAGATCAGTCACAAAGCTTTAAAGCATATTTTTAAAAATTTCTAGAAGACATTATTGACTTAAAGATTGAACAGTCATATTCTGCACTGAGAGGTGCTCCTAGAAGTACTTAAGTCTATTCAGTCTCAGTTCCTGGAACTTGAGCTGGAGACAGAACACTTTGTCTTACTGACATTTTCTGAAATTTTTTTTGCTCAACTGTTTTTCCTTATCAGTTCCCATTACTAAATGAGGTCTTCATTTTCCTTGCTTGTAAGCACGGCCATTCCATTTGTACCACACATGTTAACTACTAACTTATACTCACTGAGTAGGTGTTACTGACTCAACCCACAACATTTACCTCTTGATGCTTTCACCCTCACTTAATTAAACTGTAAAATTATCTTTAAAGAGGATTATATCATGTGGATAGAACCCTCATGGTGGAGTTAACGGTTCTTGTGATAATAAAGAAGTCCCAGAGCTCCCCTCCCCCTCTTTCCCATAGCAAACAACTATGGAGGCACCTGAAATGAAGAAGAGGACCCGTAAGTACACATTGGGTATGATATCTTGGCATTGGACTTCCAGTATCCCAAACTAGATACTAGTCTTCTAGTGAAAAATAAGTTGTAAAAGTCAGACAGGATGAAAGTTGAAGCATGCTCTGCTTCTTGTGGTATAGAAATCTCTCATGATCTGGTTCCCACTGGAGCTTGGAACTTCTCTTTCCATATGCTTTCACCACACACTTTTGTACTCAACTCTTTTGTGTATTTTCTTGAATGTCTTCTCTTTCTTTATCAACTAAATCACCAAAAATGCTTAACTCATTCCCATCAGTAATTGTTCTATTTTCCTTATAATCTACATTTCCCTATGAATTAAACATCCTTAATTTTATTTATAATAAGTCCTGTGTTATATCATTCTGTAAAGCTCTTCACTGCTACACTCAAGGTCCATAGCTATACAGTCTCTTGCTTCTATCTATCACAATTTGAAAACCTAAATTATATTTTGTACTTATATGTATTCAATTAATATCATTTAACTGAATTATTTTAGGAATTGACCCTAATCTACTATTCATTATTTCTGTAGAAAAGGATCTAAGACTAGGAATGTTGGTGGTTGCTCACAGTAACCCACTAACATGAGTTCACAGAGAAATTGAAGTATGGTGAATTTACCAATAAACAATTAAAATTGTTTCAAAGAGTGATGGATTTAGTTACAAAAGCAATTTAAGTTAATATAACAATTCATGTGAATTGATTAATTCATACATTTCCAATTGTTCTTAAATATAATCTTCTATTGTCCCCATATATTATTTTGCCACCATTAATAACATGTTACTTTATATATATTATGCTTTATATAAGAATTATAATAGCTATGGATTAGCATGTTTTCCATGACATGACTCTGTGATGTTGATGATGATTTTGTTCTATATTATATGTTTTACTTACTTTAGACACATAACTTCAAAAACTTTGCATTTCTTATTTAAGTTTCTCCCTTTTAAGTAGCTGGGAATATATGACCATGTTGTAAAATATATAATTGCCTTATATGTTTTTCCTGTCATATGTCTTGAAGTGCAATCAGCTATTTTAAATATTAACTTTTTTCTATAATAATAAGCTCATGCTATGACACTGAATAACCAACATCAGTCCCTCTTGAATGTAACTATGCTATGTGATTTTGAAAGCCAGGATTACAACACTGCACTTGTATTCTTCCAAACTCTTCCCTTCCCATACTCTGAAATATCAGGATGTTCATGTCTCAGAGCCAGCCAAATAAAACAAATCTGTTTTATATTAGTCACGTGTTTGCAAAGAAACTAGCGTACCCATCTCAATGAATGTATAGGAAAAAAATAAAATTGTTTGTTCTTTAACTATGCATTCAGACTTCCCCTCTGTCAGCAACTTAGCTTATTTTTTCTCCTTTTAAAATGTATCCATATACATTTCTGTTTTATTTTTAATTTTTAAAATTTATTTTTAATTTGTATATTTACTTTACATCCCAATTGTAGATCCTTCTTTCCTCTCCTCCTGTTTCCACCCTCCTCCTTCTTCCCTCTATCTGCCCTCCCACTCTCCTCAGAAAAGAGGAACACCACCCCCCACCGCCTCCACACAACAACCCACTCCAGCACATCAAGTCACATCAGGACTGAACTTAT